>NC_073721.1:29137500-29437500 GCF_023634155.1 Falco peregrinus | reverse complement strand
TAGTTTGTCTGCTTGGAGCAGAGGCGGAACAGGAGTGCTAAGGGCATTTCTCTCTGTCCTACAGTACCAGAAACCAAAGGAGATCCTGGCTGCAGAAGAGCAGCTGCAGAAGGAGCTGAAGAAGATAAAGGCAGCTAACAATGGGGATGGTGACTGCAAGACCCAGTAGGCAGTGGCTGCTAAGAGGCAGAGGTGGTGGGGCAGCGCTCTGGTACAGTTCATGGTATTTATTTTGCCTTTTCTAATAAAAGTTAGTCATGTTGTTAATAGAACTGTTTGGAGGAATCTTTGTAGGCCCAGGGAGACAGCAGCGGTTGATCTCTTTAGTGCCTGATCTGCTGATTTACGCAGACGTGCGATCCTTACGTGCATTGTGGAAAGCTGCAGCATGCAAAGGAAGCATACTGCAGCCACAGCCAGGAGCCCTCTCCCTGTCTTCCATGAGCAAGATGAAAGCTGGGTAGTTCCCCTTGGGAATTCCCTCCGTCTGCCACCACCACTGAAGGCAGTAACATCTGGAAAACAAGAACACCCTCCTTGCACCTCTTACCTGCCTGGGATGTGCTTGGAAGCAACTCCCTCCTGTGCTGTTGTGCAAGGTCCTCCATGCAGTTAGAAGGATGCTCTGGCGACCCTGGTATCTCTGCAAACAGCATCAAGGCTCAGACCTGAACGGGCACAGTCTGTGAAATAAGGTGAAGAGGAAGACACCCAACTGCTTCCTTCCCGCCAGCCATGCGCAACATGACGTGCAGAAGGCAGGCATCTGTGCAGAGTGCAGAAACCGAAATGCAGCTGCCTTCATTTGCATGGCATGGAGGGGAAAGTGGTGAGAGCGGTCACTGGCCATCTCAGGAGTAACAGTAGCACAGCCCTCCCATAAGGGCATAAATGTGGCCCATCACAAACCTCATGGCACTGACGGTACCCCATGTACGGGGACAACCCCAGCAGTGCCACTTTAGCAGCTCACCCTCCAACCAGCTACTGTCTCTACCCTGCATCAGCCACCCCTGTGCTTGGATTTCTGCATGTCCTTCCAAGTATGAACTGGGGTGGACAGCTCCTACCCAAAGAAACCCTACTTTTAAGTGAGCTGGTCACAGGCTCCTAGCATAGCTCCCTTGATGACTGTTTTCGCTAGGAAAAATCCTTAGAGCCTGGGTAACATCCCCAGTTAGAGCCCCACTGCTGGGTGGCTCCAGGACCCACCTGCATAGTCCTCCCAAGACAACGGAGGCACCACCGACTGGCACAGCTCATCAGAGCCAGTGCACCAGCCTCATCTGCAGCTTCCCCGTTCCCCATCATCACCTGAGATGTGAGGGTGCATCCTTCTACCCACATGGCACCACCATGGGGCTGCAGCTCTGCTCCAGGCTTCAGCCAGGAAGAACCTAAAAGCACAGGACCCACCGACATGGGCTGCAGAAAAGAAATAGCAGGACTGGAGCAGCAGCATTGCAGGCAGGCCTGACATGGGAGGAGTCTCCTGCATCAGTGACACTTGTTCACCTGTTCAGCTGACATACTCATTCCTACCCTGGGCCTTGCCCGAGTCCCAGTGCAATAAAAAACTCCTCCCACCCCACAGTTACTCTGGTTCCTTCACAGCCTCTCCCTGGAGACAGTGCCAAAGACATTTAATATTTCCATCCCTCCCTCCCAATTTCATTAAAAGGACCTGTAACACACCAGGACCTGAGAAAAACCAGACCTCCCCCACTCCCAAGCCCTACCAGCTCCCTCTATCTCATGCCTAATTGCTTACCTAAAAAGCTCTCTTTGCATGCAGAGCCTGAAGTGCTCCAAGCAATATAGCAGCAGTATTTAGCAACCCCTGATGCAAAGCACCACCTTTTCAGCAACAGCTCAGCATTACCAATAACCCAGAGGACCCCCCAGAATCATTATTTTGGACTAGCAGTCTTTGGGACCTACAGCTCTGAGCTGATGGAAGATTGTTCCAGCCACGGCATCTTTTTACAGCAGCAGATCATTGCTTGGGGCACTTGGACATTAACTCTCCTGCTTACACAAGGAGAACGTGTAGCATCATGATAGCTAGAAGGGAGCTGGCAACAAACAGGCACAAGTGGCAGCAGAGGAACAGGCACAGATCAGGAACTGTTGATGGGGAGCTGTGCTGGAAAGATCCTTGTGAGAATGTGATCCTGCAGCAAAGCCACGCTTTTAAATTACTTTGCGCCCTGAGCTGCTGTCTCACATCAAGGTGAGGAGCTGGTTGGGTCCACTCCCTCCCTGCTCAGGCAGGAGCTCCAGCAAACATCCTTGTCCAATTTTTATGTATCGTAAGGGAAGAGCAGCCACTTGACAGTGGAAATGACCTATTAAGCTCTAACAAGCCCCATGCTGGGTGCTTCACCCTAAAAGTACTCCCACTTTGTGATACCAAACCTCTCCTTTACCCATCCAAGATACCAAAACTCACAGCCAAGCAGGGTTCATGCACCTCCTTCCCCAAAGAGGACCAGATTCCTGACACTGCTGCATTCACCCACAGCACATTCATCCACAGACATCCACATTCACCCAGACAGCACAGAGCATGCTGAAATCTATGGTTGTTCTGAGACCCAGCTGAGGTGCAGAAAGCTGACACAAAGAGGAGCAGCCCACTTGGATGTGCTTACAAGATCCCCAGCAAATCACATCAAGGCCTTGGTGTTTGCGCTGTTTCAGTATGATGATTCATTATGCAGCCAGCAAGCAAGTTGCAGAGCCTACTTTTTGAATTTTGTTTGAAAAAAAATTTACATGAGATCCAAGATCCCAGGAGCTACCTTCAACACAGGAGCATCACACGGTCTAACCAGGGAGAGAGATCTATTAGACATGTAGACAGCATCTGAAAATAGGCCCACTCTCCTCCACCCAGCCAGGCCTCTGCAATCAGTGGGTAACATCGCAGCCCCTTTGGAACTTGAAACAAAATATACAGTCTCTTTTGTTTCCCTTCAGAGTTTTATTTAGCAAAACGCGACTGTTCAGCCCTGCCAAGTGCACAACCCGACCTGACGGCCAGCTTGGGGAGGCGTACACTAAAAGCAGGGCTGGCTCTGCCTTTTAGCTCAGTTCTTGTTCTTGGCTGCAAAGGACAACACAAGCAGCTGCCAAGAGAGCAAGCGCAGGTGAAAGGTGGGCCCCGCTCCAGACACCTTTCCCTTCCACCAAATCAGTCCACCCCACACACAGCCTAGACTTGCTTCACATGGCTCAGAGCCTGGCTGATCTCAACCTGACCAGCACACACAGCTGACAGGGCATCCCAGCTCAACTTGCCCCTCAAATGCTGTATCCACAGGAGAGGAAAAAAAAAAAAAAAGAACAAAAAAAGAACACAGTTAATAAAACAAACTCTGACTTGCACAAAATAAAATGGGTAAAGGACAATCGGCCTTTATATCCACTAATAGGCAGGTAAGGTTGAGAAAGTCTGGCCCTTTGGGCTCTCTTCATTGTAGCTTTCTGGCAGGCAAAAAAATCCCTTCAGAAGCCCTAGGGGCCACTCTCACCTTTCCTGCCCTGCGATTCCCTGAGCCAAGTGTCAACTCTGCTGAGTTGGGGTGACCAGAAGCAGCTGTGGTGCCCTTCATGGGGCTGTGAAGTCTAGGACGTGCAAGGCTGATGCCAGGGCAGCATACAGATGGGTAGTACTGAAACGGAGGCAGTACACTGGGCTGCTGGTGGGCGAGGACAGGTGGAAGCTCTGCAAGAAAATAGGAGAATCAACCTTTCAGAGAAAAGGCCATCCCAAAGACCCCAACCAGTGTTACAGAACCAAAGGCCAAGATGTGAGAGCAAAGCAGGCTTTTCCCTGCATATAGGTTAGGTTCCCCATGGCAGGCTCACCCCAAAGACAGCCCAGCAGCCCCTCTCTCTTCCTCCAAAGAGGAAGGGGCACTGGGCTGCCAGAGAACAACTCAGAAGCTCTGCTGCTGCCTGGCCTCCAGCCAGCCCTCACCTGCAGGCACTGAGTCTGCCGCTTATCCCAGAGGCGCACTACACCATAGTAAGAAGAGCCACTGGCGATCATATGGTTCTTATCACTCCTTATGCAGTACAGGGCGCTGTCATGGGGCTCTTCCCACTCCTGGACACACTTCCTGCAAGGGCAACACAGGGACTGAGTTTCCACTCCCCCACTGGAACTGAGGCACGATTCATCTGAAGGAGCCAATTCAGCTGCACACAAGTCCCCACACACTGCACACGGAGAGGCAAGGAGCCTCATGTGGGCCCCAGATGCCAGCTGGGTAGGCTCACCTGGTGCTGGTCCGGATGTCCCAGTAGCGGATGTAAGTGTCATACCCACAAGAAAGGAGAAGGGAGGGTGTTTCATAGAAGACATCCAGGACTCCAGCTCCACGGTGGAAGTCAGTCCCTAAACAGGTCAACAGCTGACTACTGCAATAAACACATTAGGAGAAGAGTCACTCAGAGCACAGTGCCCTTCCAATTCAGCTGGCCAGAGCAGAGATGGCATCACAGAAGTCTCCTAGATCTCATTTCTGTGATTTAACAGAATGCAGAAAAGCCTGCACAGTTTTTCTCTCCCTCCCACAGATTCTCTTACTGGTTGGACCACTAACTTGTCATAGAGGGTGACCAGCAGGAGTCACAGCTGTAAGAGGAATAGCCAAGGAAGAGGCACAGCTGACCCTCAACAGAACAGGATCATTTTCTGTAGGAGAAGTGACCAGTACTCTGAAGAATGGGGGTCCATTTCCATGGGAAACAATTCTTAACGTAGTCAAACTCCAGATAACACGCAACAGCCACTTAACCTGGTCAATCCCATCCCATCCCAGACTCCCTCCTTCAAAATACTGCCCACTGGGCTGTTTCCCCACATCTTCAACACACAGCGTAGATCCACAGGCAAATCAGACTTTCCTGATCCAGTGTGCCATGGATGGTATTCTCAACCCACTCCAGTCACACCACATATTGCAAACACTGTATCTGGGGCTGAACATGTCAGGTCAAGAGCAACCAACCCAGGGCTGCTCGCCAGATCACTTTCCAGAGGCTAGCTTTTTTTTTTTAGGCTGCCTCCTCCTTTTTAATTCCTTGTTTGCTGTGAAAGAGCAAAAGCAAGATCTCCATGAAGCTCTAAGCCTGATGCTTTGTGGCCATATCACTCTGCTGCTTGTTCATGTGCAGAACCAGCAGCTCGCTAGGCGGATGGTGCCTGGTGACAGCCCACCCTGCCAGATTGCAAGGAGCTTGAGCCCCTTCCCTGGGCCCTATGAGAAATTGCATCAGGTACATGGCACAGCCCATCCTCAATATCACTGCACCTGCCCCTGCAGCCAGCAATAACCAGCCATGGCAGATTCTTGGGAACAGAGGGGACAATCTGCCCAGCCGCTTGAAATGGCCACCTATTGCAAACCCTCTTTTTCTTCCTCCTCCTCACACCCTCTAAATCAAAAATGCTGGACACAATAAACCTTGAAGCACCTGCTTTTCAAACCCTGCTGCACAGCCACCCCTCTCCAACAGGCTCTTGGTTCTCAGGACAATGAAGCGGTCCTGAAAGCCGACAGCATGGATCCCACAGTGGGGTCACTCCCAGCATCTCCCCCCATTATTTTGTTACTTTCTGCTCCTTGATCCAGCATCACACAGTTCTGAGGCACATCGCCAAATGCCTTAATTCTGTCTGTAATCTGGGCTAAAGCCCTTGTCGGGGGATAAAGACCACACAAAAGGAGAAATAGAGTCCCGGGAGATGTTAAAACAAGTAAACACCTTTGTGTCAGGAGAGAGAAATCGCTGATAAAGCAGATTAGCGCCTCGAGCCCTGGTGTCCCCAGATCAGAAGGCGAGCCCTGGCCGATCTTTGCAGCCAGCACGCTTCTATGATCACAGAGCTGGCGGCATGCTGGGGCCAGCCTGTTTCCCCACAGTCACTCTCCAAAGAGCAGATTATGTAGAATAACAATTTCTTTGTGGCTGTGTAATTCCCTCCGTGACCGTGGCTGTGGGCAGCTACATTGGCCCTTGATGCCAGGGCCCTAGCAACCATTTAGAGAGGCCAACCAGCCCTAGCAATGGCCCCCCCATGCAAACCTCTCGGACAAGCTTTAACATCAAGTGCATGAATTAATCCCCCCCAACATGAATCCAGGGGTGCTGGCTTATTGGACTTTGTGTTTCTCCAGGCAAGAGATCGAGGGGATTCCAGGCTTCAGCCCTTTGCAACCTTCTCACAATACGTTAACCCTTGGAAGGTTACTTGCAAACCAACCCAGCAGCAACTCTGCACCTGCGTGCAGGTTGAAAGGTTGAAGCATTTGCAGTCTGAGTGCTGGGAGGAATTGCTGCGGGGTTTGGCCAGGGCAGATGGGTCCTCAGCTCCACCATGGAGTAAGACATAGATGGGCATCTCTGAGCTCTGGCACTCCACTGCCCTTCCAAGCACACAGATCCCCTCCATCTGCTGTTCTGCAAAGCCAGCGGGACAGATGGACACACACACAACCCTTCTCGAGGCTTCCACAAAACCTTCTTCATTCCACAAGTTATCTGTGTGGCCTGGATTTGTAAGACATATAACAGAGGTATGAGGAGGAGTCAGCTGCTCTCCCAAATGAGAGCCCTCGAACTACCTGTGAGATTCATAAGAGGCTGCCCAACCTGAAGTCTTCTGCCAGCTGCTCAGGCAGGAGCAGGGAGTTACTCACAGGAGATGAGCTATCTCAGCAAGCCCAAAGCAGCATCAGCAGTTTGGACCCCTCTCTCCCCACTTCTACATACTATTGCTTTTTTTTTTTTTTTTTTTGGGGGGGGGGGGGGGGGGGGCGGAGCACATGGGTTTACAGGGTAGCCCCTGGGCTGGTACTCTGAGCACATAGCACTCCAGGAGAAGAAACCAGGACAGGCAGCTGCACATGGGCCACACAGCCCAGCAGCACACCTGGTGAATATCTCCTGGTAGCCAGCTGAAGCCTGTTTATGTTATTTCCCCCCCACCAATTTCCCTGCTAATACCCCTTTAACGTGTAAAGGACTAAGAGAGCTCAGTGAGAGAGGAGCACTGTGCTGAGAAAAGGTAGCATGATGCAGAAGCACATCCTTTACTCACTGGGATCAGCCCTCTTTCTCCTCTCAGGTACTTGAAATGGATTATAGCAGATGTCCTCTCAACCTCTCACCTCTAAACAAGCACCCATCATATCTGGAATAAGCCTGGCCACAGTAAGGCTCATCTTCCATTTCCCAGCCCAGACCTCAGTCTGCAGTGCTGCGAGATAGCAGCAATTTTTAATGGCAGCCTGGTGATGTCTCCAAGTGAAAGATTTCAGCATCAAAGGGACAGAGGAAACCACAGAGTCTGGATTCCTGCTTTCAGAGCTTCCTGTGCAGCACCCAACACCACCCAGGTGCCTTGCTCCCAGTGTTTCTCCCTGTCTTCACACCTCACTGCAGTGGTACCCAAGCATCCCAGCAGAGTCACACCTGTTTTCCTCCCTCCACTTCCCTTTCCAGTCTAGGCAACAAAAAATAAAGAAAAGAAAGGAAAAAAAAAAAGGGGGGGGGGGGGGGCGGGAGGGGCTGGGGAGCGGAGAAAGAATTAGCTTTTCTCTGTGGGCAGGAGAAGAGCACAGATACTTGCAAGTTACTGCAGCAAAGCAAACCTTGCTTTACTGGTTTGTTAATCAGCACACTTCTTCTGCCCCAAGAACAGGTCAGCCAAAGCAGCTTTCAACTGGGAGGAGGTCCAGCCCTGCATACAGCAGCAGTCCTTCAGCAGTTTACAGAAACAGCACATTAGTTGCTACAGTGAAGCACTTACTGACACAAGGGGAAACTCATTCTGTGCTGTGCTCTGGGCACACAAACCGAAAGACCTAAGTGTTCTGGCATGAGCACACTTAAATTGAAGAAGATGCAGAACACTTATTTCCCCCGTTTTGCAGCAGATGAAGGTGTCTCCGGACCAGCTACCACCATGCCAGGCTACCTCCATGTCCCTACAGCATACGCAGCCATGCCAAGCCCATGCTGGGAAGGGAACGCTGCCATCACAGACCTCTCTGTCTTGGGATCCTAAGTTAGTGCCCACCAATTGTCCGGTCTTTGTTATCCCAAATACTCCCTGCCCTCAAACCCTAGTCCACAACAGTTTCCACTTCCTAGGGAGAAAAACCCACAGCTAATCCTTAATAACCCATAAAGGATCAAGATAACCCACCAAGGGGCAACAGAAAAGCAGTAGATAACTGTCAGCAATGGGCTTTTTTCTAAAAACTTACATGGGCAGAAGATACCTACTCAACAAGGGACAGAAAGAGATATGATAGATACCTTGAACCTTGTTTCTCACTAGCTTACAGGGATCACCAGCACCAGCCAAATGCAACAGGGAACAGCCTTCTCCCTTCCTTTGTGGGCCCTTTTTCATCCTCTGCACGCAAACACCTTCCAAAAGCCAGGCAGCTGATCCTCAGCACTTCAGAGGCCAGGGTGCCCAGTCCTTGTTATGTGCTATGAAAGTTAGTCAGCAAGTGACTGTGAAGCCCAAGCAAGACCAAGCATGGAAGGTCCACACCACCTGCCCACCATGCCCTGGCCCTCCAACATTAGCAAGGAGAGGCTGTTTTGCTCCCAGGCCTTGTTTGGGCAAGCCAGGTAGTTAGCTGTGCAGATGGTGGGGCTTAGCTTTGCTGAACAGTCTGGGCCAGGCAGTGCTGGGGTTCAGTCCCAGTGCTGGGTCGCACCAACAGAAGCAACTCCACACCAGTGAAGCTCCGTGGAGCAGAATAACAAACACGACAGTCCAGGTTTCCTGGAAAGACCAGTCTAAAGTCAGAGCTCTCAGCTTCAGCACCTTAACCACAATCCACCTGGGCCAACACAGAACCTACAGGCACACAGGTAGGCCTCCAGTACTGACCATGAAACTCACAGATATTCCTAGTTTCTCCTACTTTTTCTTAAGCATCTAAGCAAATCAAAATCACATGGCAGTAATCCGGTACCAGCCTGCAAGGAACAGAGCTAGAGCAAATCCAGCAGCCCATTTCATCCCTAGCACAGGAAAGCTGCGCTAGCACCAGGCTCTGGACTCCTTGCTGACAGAACAAGATGTTTAAACAAAGTCCCTGTGCCTGGGAAACATATCAAACTGATGAGTCCAAAAATGAAAGGCATTCAGGCACTATAAAGAATCGTTTGATTCATCTCTATCAATTCCCATGTTCCTCAGAAAACAAGACTTTTAAAAATTACTTTTAAAATAAAACTATTTGGGGGGGGATTTCCACATTTCACTCTTTTCCTTCCATGCTGGAAATCTAGTCACGAGCACTGCTATTGTGATACCTCCAGAAGACAGGAGCCTTCTACCCTGGAAACAAAGTGAACTACCAAGGAATGGCAGAATCAAGCTGATTTCCTTAAGTTGTTTTTTTCCTTCTTAAAAACAGCTTAAGGCTCTATTGCTCCTCACTCCAGCAATATGGAGACAAAATAAGATCAGTCATGGCACAGCCCAGATGGTTAGTTTCCAGACAATTCATGGGATGCTGCTGTCACCAAGCTAGAGCCATATACAGCCTCCCAACCCACAGCGATTATTTGTGTGACCACAAAAGCTCAGGATTTCCCCAAGATCTGGCTGATAGCTGGAGTCCAAAAGAAGTCTCCACCTTGCTCCCTGTACCTGCCCATTTGCTGCAGGTCTTGGCCAGCTAGCTGTCTCCAGTACACATGAAATACCCTCCAAAAGCTGGCATGAAACAATACTCCCACCCTCAGTTTCTGGTGACCCAAATTCACTAGAACTGGTATTATACAAATATGCAAATTCTAGGAAATTGTTGAATTCAGAACATCTGCTGAAAACAGAGATGTGCAAAACCAAGGACATACTCATTTGCTCTCAAAACCTCATCTGTGAACCGGGATCATCCATTGAAGAGGAGAAGCCATTGCACATAAGCAAATGACTATTCAGAAACAGAGCAGAGTTCTAAACCAGTATTTTAGCCCCGTAGCTAGTTGTAACAAGCCAGGTGGGAAGCATATTAAGTTTTAAAAAAAGAAAGTGGAAAGAGCACCATTCAGTTCAAAACACTAGGATATTTGAGCTGAGTGTCAAACAGAAAGGAAACAAAAATCCATTCAAAAACAATTATCCAGAGTGCAGCATTTGCACAACTTCTGTCATCCAGTTTGGAGAGCACACCAAAACCGAGGGGAAGAGCTGAGCTGTCATTTCTTCAGGGTGCTTTGCAACAACAGCTGAGGCACCCAGGGGATGCAGCAGCTTTATACTAAGGGAAAGGCTTGGTCAAACATCATCTATAATGTACATAGGGAGAAGCACAGATCCTTGGCAAAGTCATTCTTCACAGAGTTATCCTACCCCAAGGTTACCCCTGTGCTTAACCAAGGCTACTAATTCCTGCATGGAGATGTGGGATTAGTTTGGGGAATTTTGAGGGAGCATGTCCATGTGAAATGGCTCAGAGATGGTGTTATAAGTGATTTTCAGGAGAAATGCCTCCTCAGTGCAGCTGAAGGGACTCAAGTCTGTATGGAGGAATGACACCAACGATAGTTTGAGATTGTGTCAGGTCAGGGGGGGAGACAGATGAGGGAGTTCTGCCTTCTTTTCTTCTGCTTTCTCTGAACTGGCCCACACACGCTTTAAATGGTCCAATAAAAAGATACAATTTCTTTACCTTTCCAGCTCTGGGACCCTGTGAGTTTTTGTTGTTCGGGTTCCCGTAAGGTTAAGTTCAGAGGATAAACTGACATGCTGGGCTATGGGAAAAAGCCAGTTTCTTCAAATAAAGCCACAACGGTGCAAAAGAGACCCTGCTGGGGCTTTTATTTGGGAAAACAAACAGAAATGGCACCAAGCCCTTCTGCTTTACGAACCAATTTAACTATAAAACCAATGTTCTCCCTCTCGGGGGTGAGGAGGGGAGAGAGACAAGACATGACAATAGTCCAAAACCTTGGGAGGGGGGAAGATAGGACAAAAAAGGTTGTCTGTCCCCTTTTATTTCTTGTTCATGGCTCCTTTTCTTAGCACACGTGTGTTCTTGTAAAAACGATTAGATTGCAATTTGTATAACATGGTGACCCCCAAATTCAGACATTTAACCCCTTTTCTCTGCAAAGAATGTCAAGAATGTCTTCTGTCTTTCTTTCCAACGGGAGGAGTAGGGGGGAATTCTCTCAAACTGTGATTTCTTGGGGGAATAGAAAAAGAGGGAGGTAAGGAAAAGAAGCAGGGAATTCTCAAAGCCTCTCGCCTTTCGCCCCACTTGTGTGGGAACAGGCGGCTGTATTGCTCCCTTTCTGGATGGAGCTCTGCAGGTCTCCTTTAGTGGAGAGACAAAAAAATTGAGAGTCCAAATCAAAACAAAGCCATCTGTTTAAATGAGCTACCGCTAGCCAGTGGCGGAGGGGGTTCCTCATTCACTCCTTCCCATTCTTCTCTCTTGCCTCTGTTGATTCTCTCTCAACCCAGGGAAAAATAAAGATTGCTTTTGCTTTGGCTCAGAGGGATGAAACCGATTGATGTGCCTGGAGTGTCCAACCCCCACCCACACTCTCCAATTGTTCAGGGCCTTGTAAAGTTGTCATAAATACGCCTGAACAGGAGTGCAAAGGCCACAGTGTGCCCTGGACATGCACACATCCAAAGGGCAGGAACTGGCCTCATGCTTATCTGTAGCGAGACAGGGCCAAGACTGCTGTATGGAGGAAAGCATTTAGGATAAACACCTGTATGTTCTTCCTCTTACAACTGTTTTACATTTAGGTTAAGATGTACCAGAGCCCTCTTAACAAAAGGAAGGGACAAGATGCTCAGCTTATGTGAGAGAGTTCAGAAAGGTGATGTCATCCCCCGCCCCCAGAAATCAGTGAAGAACCACGAGGCCTCAAACAGTTTTGAGAACACATGCATACCATGAGAAATACATTGCACAGACAAGACTGAAGCTACCCATTATAGCTAACAGACAGAGGTCTGAACACAACAAAGTCAACCAAAAAGGAACAGGAGACCACCACTTAAGAGGCTCCCTGCAGCAGCAAGCTTCCTCCAGCACTGGCTCAAACAGTGGGCCATAGGCCTTGTGTCCTGCCTCCAACAATGCCCAAGATCTCAGAACAAGGGAATCAAATCCTACAGTTCTGAACTGCAAAACTGGGGTAGAAATTTCCTTCTGGCCACGTGAAATGATTAATTCATGCCTGAAGGCAGGAGTCCTGTTTAAATCTAGTTTTGCTGCTCAAGTCACAAGTGGGATTGTCAGGTCTGTGAAGAAGGATCTGCTTTTCCCTTTGCCTAGATGTACATCTGAAGTCTCTCCATTCTGCCCACCTTACTGCAGAGGGATGGTTCCCGAGGACCAAATCAAAAAGCCAAAGACAGTCATTATGCCAAAGTGATTTAATATGCCAAGAAAGGGTTCACCTGAAGACAAGAATTCCCCTAGGACAGACCCCAGTCTGTCACTTCACCAACCTTTTTCCCTTTGAATTTCAGAAAGAAGGCAAGGCGTTTGTGTTCCTGATTAACCAAAGGACATATAAATAGGCATACCCAGAACAGATGTTTTAAAAAGAGTAACTAAAGCCATTTGTGGATGGGGTGGGGAAACAGCAGAGCAGAAAAACAAGCAAAAGAGCCTTGGGAAAAGAGAATCAGCAGCCATCTGAGGAAAGGCAACTACCCGTGGATCATCCCACTGCAGTTGGGTGGAGGCAGTAGAAAGCACACATTTGCATTCACTTACCTGATATAAAAGCACAGCCCAGAAAGCTATTTAGCTCACTGTTGGACAAGTTTTGGATTGGTTATTGTGAACTGTGTTCAGACAACACAGAGATGCTGAGAAAGAAAACCAGGCCTGAAAGAAGTAGGGAACCTCTTTCCCACAAAGCCTGAAGAGAGTCTCCTTGGCAAAAAAAAGAAAAGATACTTGGCATGATGAATCTATGGACAAGCAAGGCAGGAAAAGGGATTTTGCATCTACAGCATGGTATTATGATTCTTCAAGCCCCCAAATTCTGTGAAACTTATCAGTGCCAGGATATAATTTGCTATTGCTTGTCTATCCTGTTACCAGAGATATCGACCCACTTGCTGTGACTGGATAAATCCAGTTTAAATGCCTGAGTGAAACAGAGTCCCCACACTTCTTGAAGTCAGTCTCCTTTCAATCTAGTAGCTCCAGTTCTGAATCCATTTTCTCCCTTCACCCAACAAACTCCTTTTATTATTAAATTAGAGGGTCTTAAACTTGTTTAAACTTTGGAGTTCAAAACTCTGGAAAGAACTATCTTCTACAGAGCCTGCTTTAGAACACAATGCTAAGAAGTCTGCTTGTGTATCTTGGGCCAAACTTCTACATTAAAAGTTTTTGTTGAAAACGTTTAGCAAGCTTAATAACCAAGAACTAGACCTGCAGATTCTCATTTCATTTATCTACTTTCACACACACAAAATCTGAGTACAAGATGCAAAGCCAGACAAGACTGGATTTAAACAGGAATGCAACAGTAGAGCTAACCAGGGTGTCCAGTGCTATGTCAAATTACACTTACTGTTTAAAAACAGGCAGCCCAAGTTTTAAAGCTCTCCCTTCCTTATTGACAATTGCTCACATTCAGTCACTTAATTGCTTTAAAGAGCCACCAAAATGGATGCAGATCAACATACCCCAAAATTTGAAAGATAGCAAGCAATTCTTGCCCACCCCACTGCACAGACAGGTGTAACCTAGCAAGGGTGCCATGAAAGCACATACCAGAGATCCAAGCAGCAGCAAGTCAGCAAACTTCAGCTAGCTGCTTGTGATGGTAACGCTCATGCTGGCTCTCTGAAAGAGCACAATGCATAAGCACTACAAGGCAAATACGGATTATTAACCTGCTCAGCAGCTGCCTGGCTACCCTGAAAGACTCCTCCCCACCCTTCAGCTGAGGGTACCAGCCACACACCTGAATCTCCCTTCTCCTCCTCTCCCAAGCCACCCTCATGAATCCTCTACCTCCCACCTCCCCAAAACTTGCAGACATCAAAGGCACCTGCCTTGAACACCTGAAAAGCAGGGGGGCCTGACAGTCAAGAAATGCAACTCTGTATCTTCCCCTTCCATGCACTCTGTATTTCCCCCCCCCCCCCCCCCCCCCCAACCTCTTTGAAAAAGGTGGCAGAGATAAATGGAGAACAAAGAAACAAGAAAAAGCCACAGCTCTGGCCCACACCCTGCCTATTACTTAAGGGGGAAGGAACTCTTCCGAAAGAGGAGGAAAAAATGTGCTCAGACACAATGGCTCAAAAGGCCAGGCAGCAAACCGGGCCACTTTGTACTGCTAACAAGGGAAACCTAATTACAGGAAGAGGGCAAAGAGGGACAGATAAAAGGGATACAAAATTTCAACATCTGTTGCCATAAAGGGATAAGAAGTGGGGAAACGCAAAGTGTCAGTTTGGTGTCAGTGACGGCGTAAAGCCACTTTCAAAGGGCTCAGAAGAGGGAGAAAAACCGAACAAGAAATTAGAGGGTTCTTAAAAAAAAAACAACAAACAAACAAAACAAAAAAAAACCCCACTCTACCAAAAATGTTTTCAAAAGGGGGGAGGAGGTGGGCAAAGACTGGATATTTAAAAGATACAACATCAAGGGTGGATTGCAGGGCACAGCTAAGTTTGGCTTGGTTTTCACAACAGCTCTCGTGCCCCGAGTCTGTCACGTCGTGTTAGAGGAAAGGACAATGTAGGACTTGTGCATTCAAAGTGTTTACAGCATGAGAACTACCATGCCAGAGAGATGACTGGTCCACTTCAACACAGGGCAGGGCAGAATAGCTCCTAGAGTTGCTGCAAAGTGATCTCTCTAGTATCCTACCCTATGGAGAAGCATCCTTGAGGCAGGGGCATTTATCACCTAAAGACATGCAGACCACCACAACAGGCTGAGGAGCAACAGTTCTCCACAGGCAAATGACAAATGCTGGCCTTGGAGCTGTTCCTAGTGGTGTGTCATCCTCATCTCCCAAGGAATTTAAACTCCCAAAGGAGGCAGGAGGTGGGGAGAGAAAGAAAAAAACCCAACCACTATCTGAAGAACGTTTCCTTTTCTCTTGCTGGCCATTAACTGGCTGTTCTGTTGAGCCATGCACTAGCACTGGCAGATGAGACTGGAAGGTCTGAGCAGAGAAAGGCAAAAGGCAGCAGAGGTACCTGACCTGCAATAGAGGCAGCTACCATCATATCCCTCACTGGCACAGGGGAGCAAGGGGACTTGCAAGAGGCCAAAGGAATCAGGCAAGGCCTGATAATTGATGCCAGGCCACAGCTTAGCATCCAGTGTCCCATACTGCTAATCATTCCCCTTTCCTGTGCAGACCTCTAATCACCTAAGTTATTCACAGTGCCTCTCCACGCACACACACCTTGACCCTGAGTGGCAATAAGTACATAGCAACTTTCCCACATCTAAAAGCAATCAGATGGCACAACATAGCATCTGTGAGATGAGATATGTCCTCCAGAGGTGCAGCTAGTCAGCTTCAAAAGTGTAAGAAGAAAAAAAATCCTCCTTTATTACAGGAGAAAGGGCCAGGTGTAGCAGCAGCTGGAATTTCAGCCATCAGAGACAATGTCTTGGCATTACGCGGTCATTCCCCTGCTTTAGACTCCCCTTGACAATTGCTTGTTGCTGCCTGTTGCGGCTTTGATCCAATGCCATCATCTCAGCAGAGACAGAAATGAAAGACAGTTGTGGGGGTGGGATGCAGCAAGAGGCGTTTCTTTTCCCCACTAAAAATTTCCTCGCTGCCAAACCCAACCAAGCCCTTTTCAAAGCCCAGGACATATTTCCAGGTGAAGACATTATCCCCTTCCTCTTGGAAGGATGAGAATGGTTGCCCCAGGGTCAGGGAACAGCGAAGGTCATTAAATACGAAAACATACCATGACCAACAGCCACAAGCACCAGCCGAGGACTTATCTGGCCTGGAACTAAGATGATCAGTACACAAAAGCTTATTTAAGCTTTAAATCCTTTTTGTAGCATGTTCCAGCTCTCAGCCGTTGGGGAAAAAGACCACCTACCCCACGGAAAGAGAATGCCACAGAAAATGCTACAACGTTACTTACACACACACCCACGCAGGAGAAAAAAAACACCAGATGACTGAACAAACTGCTCTTTGACAGCGCTAAAGATCTAAGTGGTGGTAAGGATTCCTGCAGTTTTAAAGAACACATCCTAAGCATCACACTGCCCTGCCTCATGTTTTCTGACAGAGAAGCTGCCTGGATGCTGCTCTTAGAGATAATGTCCTTGCCATATTCAGCCTCTGCAGGTCAGACTCTGGCCCTCTGTGGCCACAAGGAAGGGGTAAGCAGCAAACTTGGGATGTCTGGTCCTGTCTGCCAGATGTTATCAGAGCACAGTGGGCACAGGAGGAGCTTTGCAGCCCTCCTGCAAAAGGATAGCTCTTAAGATTTTGAGTTTCCATGCCATGCTCCCACTTCTGAAGTCTGAGCAGAAAGACAAGCCTCAAAGGAAGAAAATAGCATTTCCCTACAAGACCACTTCTGGCAACCACCAGAGCCTTTGAAAATCAATACAAACCTCTTCTGGGAAGACCAGTTTATGGAGAAGTCAGGACCTGGAAGGACAGCTATGAATGATCACATCAAGCTTCATGTGCTAGTTTCCTGGCTCAGTCTCCTGCCCTGCATGCGCTGGTGAGACTCCCAGCTCACACACAGGTCCCTGGAGAGGAAAAGACCCAGTGGCATGGTGCATTCCAGCTGTGACAGGTGAAGAGGGAAGAATAAGTTTGACACTCCAGCCATTGCAACAGAAGCCCAGTGGCCTAGGTTGCTTTGGCTTTTTTATTTGCCTGTCACTCAGGCTTTGACGTTATTGAAAGATCAAACTCCGTTGTGCCTGTTCATTACCTTAATCCTATTTTCTACACAGCTTTATTATCTTTTCAGGCTTCCTTGGGAAAGGCTGTCAGAGAGGCTGAGGCAGGGGGGAAAGGGTTGCCTATCTCCTCACCCCTGTCAGATGCCTCTATTCAAGAACAGCCAGAAGACTTGATGGGCAGGGTATCACAGCACAGCCTGCATCCTTCTGGGATACTCCAAAAGAACCATTGGACTAGGTCACTGAGAAACATGCACCATAGCTGAGTGCACTGATGCTGTCTTTCCTGCTCTAGTTCGTCCTTTGGGGGATGCATCCTTTGCAAAGTCTTTATTTTTGTTACTTCAGAGAAAACCAAACTGGTTTATATTTGTATTTGAAGCAGCTGACTCCGACAACCTAAACTATTGATTAGAAGGCAATTGGCCTCAGACCAGACCTGCATCCACACCAATCCCCAGTCTTCCTCTACCTCCTTTCCCCAAATACAGCTCTGCTGACACCCCTCAGGCCCCTTCTACCAGTGCCTCCCTCTCTCCCCTCCCAGAGCCCACCAGCTCACCTCAGTCATGACAGCACTCCCCCTGATAATCTTTGCTGTGCCACTCCTACCCAGAGCATACCGGTCCTGGAAAGCTGAGCTGCTGTTCAATAATCCTGCCAAATATTTGTTATCTGTCCATTACTACACAAAGACCCCCAGGCTGAGAGTTTCAAATTTGTCAGCAGTTGAGTCCCACATCAGGATTTGAGCCCGACATTTCCCCAGTTGCTAAGGTCAGCGCCTTCACCAAATAGGAACTACTCAATGGCCCCAAATTAGAGGCCACAGCAATTAACCTCCTCGATGCTTATTAAGACAAAGAGAAGACAACATGCCTAAGTCACTTCCATAGATAACCTGTTGCTACCCCTCATCTCCCTGAGCTACCAGAAACACCAGCCAGGACAAGATGACTGTAGAGCCTGCACTTGCCTCTGGCTTCTGAGCACCACAGACAAGTGGGTGAATGGGAAGATGCAGATCACCTTCCTCACCCTTCTGGATTAGGCTGAAGCATCAACTGAGACAAATCAAAAGGAAGGTGTAATGGGAAGGAAACGGGAAGGCTGTGCCATCAACTGGAAAAGCTAGCACGCAAAGCTGAGCTGCTTCCTACTGAACTGGAACCACCCCACACACATACCTTGCCACACCAGTTTGTTTTGTCCCCCACTTCATCCCATATCTCATGTTTAAACATCCCTTGCCTACATGGACTAAAAGAATGATTTTATGGCATCTCCAGCATTGCATTTCTCATTTTTACTCACTTTCCTCATCAAGTCACTCCCCGTAACCTGGAAGCTCACTCACCTCTCAAGGTCCCAGATTCTCAGAGGTGAGGTGTGTCCACAGCAGGCTGTCCCAGTCACAAATGAGCTGTTTAAAAAAACCAAGCAAACAAAAAACCACTTACTAATCCTCATGTTCTGAGGAAATAGTGCATGAGCAAGACAGAGAAAACAGGCTACAAAGCAAACTCTGAATTCTGGTTCAAGACTATTTCAGCACCTTCCGCTGCATTTCACAAGGGGCAGGCAGTAGCAAAGTGAGAGGTGCTCCAGAGCTCTCAGTAGCTGAGCTTTCCAGATGCAGCAGGTCACAACTACAGAGAATTGGCAGGACACGAAGATGTATTTGCGTATGCAAAGGGAAAACCAAAACCAGAAGCAGCTGTAAATTGCAATTTTCAAAACAATTAGCACAGTACTCAGCACTCCTGTAAGCTACAGAAAGGTTCCATGGAAAATTCCCTGTTGCTTCCTACTTCATGTCGGCCTTCTTTGCTGGCAGCTTCTGAGTACAGTCATGATTTGGCTGCAGCAACACAGGCCTAATGAATCGCAGAATACAGGTCCCCAGTCCAGCCTGCTCAAAGCAGGGCCAGTTTCAAAACTGGATCATATTGCCCTCCCCAGTGCTCAAGCACTCTCTATTAGAGGCACCACAGCTCTCCTGCAGCAGTATCTGGCTCAGTTCACACTCTCCAGCAGGGTCCACTCCGAAGCTCTCTTTGGCAATACTATGTCTCTGCTGCACATGCTGGCTCCAGAGGTCGCCTGACAGCCACTGGCCTCAAACTAGTCGATAAAGACAGGGACAAATCCTTAAAAATCAAGCAACAGGAACACGGGTGCTGTGGCTCTCCACACCACACCGCTTGCTTTGTGCCAACTTCCTGTCCTCAGTCCAAATAAGAGAAAGCAGTTTATACACAGACTCCTAAGCTATAAATGACCTCTCACAAAGCCATATTTATTGCAGCTACCGAGAATAAAATGCCAAAACTATGTTTAAGTCATTGCAACAAGGATAGCACGAATGCAGGAAACTGAACGTGCTTTAAATAAAAGATGGGTCTATGCTTTGCCTAAACATCTTTTACAGCATGACATGGGGCTGGCAGCTGAAGGATGAAAGCTAAATAAGGAAACAATGTCATGTCTGTAAAAATAACATTTTTAGACATTCCTTTGATCCTCTACAACATTCTTCCTTTGGAAATCAGAAGGTGTCTCTAAGCCTCCACTGCACCAGGAAGGGATTCTTGCAGTGTCCTTGACTTCTGTCAGAAGCACTACTGCTGCTGTTTACAAGGCACCCGGCAGCAAAACTGTGAACACACACTCAACTCAAAGCCAGAGAAGAGCCTTGTGGAAGCAGGGCCAGAACTCAGGACTCCTTCTACTCTGATTTAGCTGAACAATTAAGTTTCTCCAAATCATAAGGCCAAAGCAGCACTGCCAATACACTCTGCACAAGAGGCAAGCAGATAACATGCTATCTCAAAGAGCTATGAGTATCAAGGAAGAGCTACAGCTACCAAGGCAATCTCTCTCTCTCTCTTGCTGGTTTTATACTCCCTACCCAAACTCACACACCTGGAGATGTTCACAAGTCCTGTGACCCCTGGCTGCCCTTCAGGGCTAGACAAGGCCTGCAGCACCAGAGCTATTTCAAAATCTCTCCAACCAGGTTGTCTTATATGCAAAATCCCAGGTTCATTAGCAGTGCACATGCAATTGGCACAATGCACCTGTAGCACAGGGCTCTTTGCACAGGTGCTGCAGGGTGCACACATTCTTCTCCATGGAAGTCCCTGACCAAAGTCTAAGAGTCTAAGGAAAAGCCAATTACTGTTGCTGTGCAGCAGCCAGGAGGACCGATTAGGAAAGCATGCAGCATTTCTTATTTAGAAACTGGGTTTGTGCTGAATACCTGCCTTCTCTCCACCATAGTGCAGGACAAGAGCGAACATTTCCCTTTGCCAGTGTCTGCCATCTCAGAGGAAAACAAGCAAGACACCCACCCTGACAGCTCACTGGTCAAATCCCATGTCTGGAAAGCAGTACTTTGGTGAGGGAGTCCCTCAACTACAAAGCTAGGTGTTGGGTTCTGTCCCTCCCTCCCAAGCATAATCCATTAATAACTACTAAAGCCAATTACCCTGGTTAGAAACATAATAGCAGTCAGGGAGTCAGTCAAGCAGGCAATTGGGTGCTTAAGATTTTTCTTTTGGGGGACAAACTGACTCTGTGCCAGCAGAGAACGCCCTCACGTGGGAGACAGGCCCCTTTGTGCAGAAGGTATGCACACGGCTTTGATGGTTGCCACAGGTCTAAATTAGCATGGAGGCACACCAACAGGGAGAAAAAGGTGGGAGGAACAGCAAGGCCTAATCCCCACTCACGCTGTCAGTTCTAGACTTCAGCTTTCCCTCCTCAGTCCTTACCTCTCAAAAAAAAAAAAATAAAAAAATCATTAGATGAAGAGATTTCTCTCCAGCATCACATACAGGCCTCAGGGTCACAAACAAGCCTCTTCTGGGTAAAGCTGACTCCATTCAGTCAACAGGAATTTTGTCTCATACTTCAGCAGGATCAGGTTTGCAGGCCTTATCTTTAACAGGCTGGAGCCCATTAGCAAGCAAAGATAAGACTTCTCCCAGAAGAGTGGGGCACCTCCACTGCCAGGATTAGAAAGAAGCATACGCAAGACATGCACAAGAAGCAGTGCCCATGAGAAATTCTCAAAGCCTGGGAGCAAAGTGACCTGGAAGTCTGGATTCCCAGTGGATGATACGGGGCCCCGCACCTTGAATCTCGTCTGCAGGCATATACCTTCAACCCCCAGGTCCCTGATAACGGGGAACCTCAGAGGTAACAGTTTCACTCCAAGCAAAAGGGCAATACAAGTCAGCTTTGGCAGGTCTAAAGCAACATGCAAATCAGAGCTAAGCACGTAAAGCGTGGCTCCAAAACTTCTGAAACATCATTCAGCATAACTGAAGCCTTCTACCAGGCTTGCTGCTTTCAGTTTACCTTGAACAAGACTTTCTGTCTTGGAAAGCACAGAGCGCACACCAAAAACCTCTGACCTTGAGAAGTGCAACGTTTTCACAACTGATCTTGCCAGCTGCCCAAAAGAAATAACCCAAGCTGAGTTACTAGCTTAGCGTGTCATTTATTTTGCCTATAATGCTTTCTGGAGTCAGAGACTGAAGAGAAACTAGATTGGGAAAAGGAGCGCGTAAGATACCTTATATATATTACTGCAAGGATGACCCATCTCTCTGAAGTATATATGATCCAACTGATGTACAGAGACATTGACCAGGTGCATCTACATGCTACGCAAAGACATCTGTGTCAAAGCTTCAAACGGCCTCAGAGGTGCAAAGTCCCTTCCCCACTAAGCTTTCCTTAGCTTACTCTGGCTACAGTCCAGCGGCAATGACCCCATACCTGCTTCCAAGGTGCCAACAACACAGTTTCACCCCACCTGTAGCATCCCTTTTTACCCCATCCTGGATGGAACATTGCCAGATGTGGATGAACCAGAGGGAATGAGGTAGCTGCCCATCAGTCCTTTTGGAAAGATACTGTTTGTCATGAGGCTTGGAAATGATCAGCTCCAGAGACAAATCCCACTGCACAATACGTAACTTCCGCACTGTCAACCCAGCCTGCAGAGCAGGCACTGCC
This sequence comes from Falco peregrinus, assembly GCF_023634155.1. Taxonomy (NCBI): domain Eukaryota; kingdom Metazoa; phylum Chordata; class Aves; order Falconiformes; family Falconidae; genus Falco; species Falco peregrinus. The sequence continues at coordinate 29,415,526 of NC_073721.1, read as the reverse complement.
TGAGCTGGGAATCCTGCAATGCAAAGGCACGGATGGAACCCGGGTGAAACAGGCCCTTTCCAACTTCTTCTCTCTAAACTTTCCCCCGTGCCACAAGCTTGCGCCCTTCCCCTGTACTGTAAACAGATTGCTTCTCAATTCTTACTCTGCTCTTTGGGGATTTCAAATCCAGAATCTGCTTGACACGTGCAAGAGCCTGTTCCTTCCTCCTCATGTGCTCCCCCGCCCCCTGGAATTGGACATCGTTGATCCACTTTGGAGACTATTATATACGGAGACTCATCAGACTGGGAAACAAAGAAGTTATTACTTGACAGAGCCCTGCAGCTGGGAATGTGGAAGGAGGGGGAAGAGAAGAGGGAGTACCGAGGGAGACAGGATGGGGGGGCTGGTCACAGCGCTATGAAAGCGATCAACAGAAAGGACAGCTCAAAGATGGGAAACATCTTTTTTAAAAAGTCTCAAGTGAGATGAGAAAAGGAGAAGAGAACGCAAGTCCAAAACAGAGAGTGGAGAAGAGAGAAAGCAGTTGGTGCTGACGGTGCTGCGGGTTAAACACACGGGTCTGTGGGTTTGTGTAGCCTTTGATTCAGCACTGACACGCTTTGGCAAGGGAGGCCACCAGAGCTGTCAAATCCTTCACCAACGTGCCCATCAATTGTATTCAGCTCTCCCCGACCCGCACTGGCATTTTAATTACTGTTGGGTAAACTAATTTGTACAAATGAAGGCAACTCTGCCTAATAGAATATGCAAGCTCTCTGACCTCTGACAGACGATGACACAAGATACAAAGGAGGCAGAGGAAGGCTTTTTATCAGAGCCTTATTACTCTCTATTACTCCAATTAGTTAAGCTCCAGTGCTCCTAATTGGGGGAAAAAATTGCAATTAAATCAATTTTTGATGGGCTGAAAGTGGGTTACCGAACCGCCCTGCCTGTGAAACACTGATATTATAGCAGCAAAGGTCAAAGTCTTTGTCGGCACCTGTGGGGGCCCCCACCTCCCCTCTCTAAGCCCCTCTGTGCCCCCCCAACACACACACAGAGCTCGCTAAGGCGAATCATTAGAACATGTCATGTCTTATCGCGGCCGCCACCATCCCACTAACCTCATCAGTTGACATCATTACAGAAGGTAACTCCTCCAGCATGAATACAGTGCTAAGGTCACACAAACTTGATGGAGCCCCTGCTGAAGAGCCCAGGAGGCTGGGGAGCAGATGCAACAGTAACAACATTGTGAAGGGGAGAGGAGGAGGTCAGAAACTCAGTGCAGGGAGTTGCAGCATCTCCAGCATGAGGCTTCTCCAACAGACCAGATACACACAAAGGGAGGGAGACTGAGATAGCACTGGGAAGCAGGTGCTCCTTCCCCACGGGGATTTAATTTGCAGAGGAAACAAAAAAAAAAAAAAAAAAAGCACACACCATCAGTTTAGCATTTACTTCTCCATGAGAAAGTGGGCACCACAAACATGCAAGAAGTCCCACCTGCCTTTGATTCAGGCAATGCTGGACAAAGCCAGGATTGGGTGGTCATACAGGGCTGGTGTTCCCCTTTCACGGTCCCAGACTGATCCCTTTAGCCCCACTTTGTGCCTCTTGAAGGATGACCAGAGAACTGAACCAAGCACTGTCAGTATCTCAGAAGTCAGACCGGACAGCTAGGCTATATATTAACAACTCTGCAACCATGAACTGAACAAAAATCAGCAGGTAAGGCAGTTGCACCAGAAGTCTGGCCACTGTTAATGGGCCAAAATTACAACTTTCCAGAAGAAGGAACATGGGGAGTGGACAGCTATTTAGAAGAAGAGAAGACTGGAAAAGCTGAAGCCGCCAGTAATGCATGATATAACTGTATGAAACCTGTAATAACAAGTGCAGGTTGCATCCAGGTTACTACAGCTCTGCAATATCCCTCTGGCTTTTGGTTCTAGACTAAGTCTTTCCACATCCCTCAGTACTCCAGAGCCTTCCCATCCTTCTAAAGTCCCATGTACCACACTCCTCTTGCATCCCTGCTATGCAGTCCTTCACTTCCAGACCTTCACTGCAAGGAAAAGACAAGAAGGTCCATCAAACTGCCTCATACATTTTCTGCCTGTGCTGCTGGCTGCTGTAGGCTCAAGGTACCCACACTGCACTGTTACAGCCTGGTTTCAGGAGTCTGCTGGCAGTCTCCTCTGGTCCCTTGACCACTCCAGACTTGTCGCAAAGAACAGCTTCTAGAGCACTCTAGAGCCAAGCTTATATTTGGGCCCAACTGCTTACAGGCATGTAAACTGTTCTTGTATTTGGACTCAATAACAGGACTGAGCTCACCTGAGCAAGCAGAGGCCCACAGCCGCATAGTCTCAGATTTGTTCAGCAGTAAACAATATTGCCAAAGAGAACCAGCAGCTGGAGGCAAGTGAACAAGCTTGTTTCACAGGCTGGAAAGCGCTGGCGTGTTTGCTACTACTTCTTTGAGCCTCACGTGCATGCCACAGTGTCCCTCAAGGCATCAGTCAGCTCAGGGTTGAACTGTGCCCCTGATATGCATCATAAATTGCACACAGAGAAGCTACAAAAGAGCTCTGCCACTCCCCACAAGGGACTCGGCACAGAGAGAAAACAAAATGTGTAAAGACTGCATGAAAGTCACAATGTTTACAACCATTACTGCTCCAAGGGGAAATGGGCTCTGGCAAGGAGCACCGATGACACAGGCACGTACAGACTAATAACTCATTCAGATGCTGCCTCGAGCCTCAAGTGGACAACTAGACAGTGGTCCCCAGAAAGAAGGCATTTGCAGTTTGTACTGAAGGGCACTGTAAAGAAGCTAGGTTGAAACACTGAAGTCTCATATTTGGGGCAGAACTCCAACACATTTGATAGAAGAAATGCTCATGTCCTTGCCTCCCATGTCATTTACTGTATGCCTCGGGATAGAGGGAATGCCAGCTTCATCTCTCCAACCCTTCACCTTGGCCTCTAACTTCATGCCTTCCTCCAGACTTCAGAGACTCACAGGCTAGAGAACAGAATATGCCTTTAACATCCCCAAAGGCCCAATTCTCAGCATGGATAGACAGATTACCCCTGCTCTAGAAAGTTGCTTTGCAGGTACCCAACCTAGACACCGCCAGCTTGCCTTCATTGCTTTGCAGTTTCACCCTACACTGTCTGCCCAACTCATCCTGTAACCTTGCTCACTGTCCCTTCACCAGCGCTGCGGCAGGTTAGTTTTGTGAAAACAGGCAGCCAGATACAGAATGTAATCCACATTTATAGAGAAAAACTGAGCTCAATGACATCAAGACAGAGTCCAGATAGGATAGACACGTGCACACAGACCTCTTCTACACTGCAGCACTGAACAGGAAAATATCCTTTATTAGAGACTAGTTAGTCCACCCACAGAACAATCCTGATGTTCCTAAGGTTGTCTGCATCTAAATATCACCCTCCTTTCCTCCATGCAACACATGCTTTTAGGGAAAAGCAAATGTCCAGGACAGGATCACGCTCAGGTTAGCTCTGTAAAAGTTGATTGAGGGTCCTGGGTGCTCCTGTAACAAGAGGGATATTCAAACACTGCTTTTCACAGTGCTGCTGTGATTTTTCAGAACATCAAACAGAACTGCCTTTGTGGCTGCACAAGTGTTTCTACTGGGCTGACTTTATTAAAAAGAAAGGCTTGATAACACATATTTAATGATGTAAAATACTTATTTGCATGGTATGTCCACCACTCTTCTTCATCCTTCCTCACTTCCCAGCCTCCAGGCTTGCCAGACACAGCAGTTGTTGAGGACAGAGGTTTCTGTACAAGAACTCTTGCACGCCTAGCTCTCTCTAGACCCAATTTAATCCCCAACGGATGCTCAAGTTATTACTTTTATTACAGGAAAAAAGAGACTCCTTAACCACAGAAGAAGTGTAATTCATTATATAATACAGGCACTAGTCTGAACAACAAGTACCAAACACCAAGGGGGAGCAGAAAGCCCATACCAAAACAGTTTTGTCTGTGCTTGCTTACTAGGCCTTTCTGTGAACAGAGGTCTCTTTGCAGGCTGGGGTTACGTACATCTTGGAAGCAAAACCAGAAAAACACAATTCTGCTGAGAAACCGCTCCTGAGTCTAGAAGCTGAGCTGTGCAAGAGATGCAGTTCTCTCTTCCTACCACAGAAAGCTTTCTGGGGAGAAAGAGAAGAAAAGGGAAAAAAGAAAAAAAGTTGTCTAGGGACTTCCAGGTCAGTCCAAGACTAGGTGGTTAAACACCATTACAGCAGGATTACTTCAGCATCAACTTAGCAGTAACCAGAACAAAACCTCACAGGATCTTTTAATTATCAGAAGCTGTAATATTAGAAAGGCAAAGAAAGTTGCTACTAAGGTTACATTTGTGTTTGGAGTAGTTTAGGGGTTGGGGTTTTTTGTTTTGTCTTCTTTTGCAAGTGCAGGTGAAATAACCACAGCTGGTATCTGGACTTCTTTAATTACACTATGTATTCTCCCAACATCACTAAGGCAATCTCAGCTATCTGCAGCAACTCCATCCTACACTCTACTCTTGCTCTACTCCTCAGAGCAGCCATTCAAATACATATGGGCAAGACTCCTGCTAGGCACCCACTAGACAGCATGCTCTACCTCTAACTACTGCACGTGCCATCTGCAATACAGTGCAAGGGAATTGCAAGGCAACTCATAGTGTCTCCATCCTAAACAAATCTACTGGTTTTTTGGAACCAATTAAAAGGAAGAAACAGGTGAAGCTGCTGGCTAAGCAGCAGAAAAACATGATCCCTGGATGAGATACATGCAAAAGTATTACATGCTGGACACCATTTCCTCCTGGGATAAGGCAAGCCACCTACAGACTTATCACACACCTTGGGCAGATCTCTGAAGGCCTGGCAGTCAGGTCTCATGCACCTGCACACCACTTCAAGCCTTCATACCTAGCAGCTATACCCTCCCTACTGGGCTTAACACCATTAGCCTTCCCCCTCACCCCGATGGGGAAGACACCCCGAGTCTGACCCTCACCCACTTCCCCACATCTAGCAGCCCCCTTGAGCTCAGTACTCTGGGCCCACACACAGCCTTACAAGAAGCTCTGAACTCCAGCCCTCGCTTTCTCAAAGCCTGCCCAGGTGTAAAGCTCCAGCGATTCCTTTTTCTTTGCCGTTTTCCCTCCCTCCTCCCTCTCCCCCTAGCCCCACCAACACTTTCAGGCCACACAGTGAGCCGGGAGGTTGGAGTAGATGAGGACCACTGCAGCAGTCGTGCTGGTTTAGGCCCCCCCCCCCCCCAACTCAAGACAATTTCTAAGAGCCATTTCTTATCCTCCCCTCCGTGAAATTATTTCTGTTAATTGCCTGGTGGGAATCACTTATAGGGGGGGGACACTCTCTCCCCCCTCCACACCCTAGCCCCTAATTGGTTTATTGAAGTTTTAACGGGGCTTTCACCTGGAGAAGCTGGTAATTATTCCCTTCATCCCCCTCTTGCTTGTACCTGTAGCTTCACACTTGGGGTCTGCCTGGCTCCACGGGGGGGACTTTGTTCCCTCTAACTACAGGCCCCACACAAATGGGCCCAACAGCAGGAGAACACAGCAAAGTGGTAATTTTCAGCCTGGTGTAATTAGCCAAGGTTCTTTCAGCCCAAACTGCTGAATGGGGAAGGGGCTGCCGGGGAGGGTGTGCCATGTGGGAATGGCGGAACGGGGGCTGCTCTCAACAGGCAGACAAAGACCTCTTGGGGGCTCCGATCTGGGGCAAGCAGGAGGAGGGGGCTGGAGCGGGACAGCCCGCCTGGCAGAGCAGCGGGACAGTCAGTGGCGGGACACACGCCAGGAGGTCAGCTCATGACAAGCATCTTTCCCCCAGCCTGTGGAACAGGACAGTGCAGTATGCCAAGAAAAGGGGTAAAGGAGAAAAGAGATCCAGTGATGCACAATAGGGGCACGTGAAGAGGTGCAATGCATGATAGATTCTTGAAGGCCTGGCATAACCTACACTCAGGGCAGGATTTCTAGTCTAGTACCTTTGCACTGAGATTAAGAAAAGCAACAGATCTGGGGAGAGGCAACCAGACAGTGCAGGTCCCAGACAAGACAGCAAGAACTGTGCCGAGAACAGAGTGAGAACTCTTATTGCTGAGAAAGATCAGGGAAGAATCATTCACCTCCTCCAGCATCTGCCCCAAAAGTCAGGCCACGAGCAGTACCAGGACACAGCAGTGAAGGCTCCAGGTTCTCTTTTTGCAAAGCCATTTCCTATTAGCCAAGCAAAACTGCTTTTCCTAGCAAGACTTCACTTATTCCACCTCCCTTTCTGCTATAAGCCTTTGGTCCTGCAAAACCTACCAGGAAACCTGCTGCATGTAGGTTGACCAAGACACTTGCCTCCTAGTATATTGCTCCTGTGTCACAACAGTTGTCCCACAAGCCAGAAACCAGCATCCTGTGGCACAGTGCCTCTGTTGATTCTCAGGACTTGTTAGCACCTACGCTTTCTTTGAATTATCACCATTGCCTTCAGGACAGCCATACTTGTCCTGGCTGATCAGCTCCACGGCTACAGATAAACTAAACCTGCTTAGCTGCTTTGATGATCACAGCTCCAGTGCAACACAGTCTTTAAAAAAAAAATATGTTAAATTATATTTTGAAAAAAAAACTGATCTTGTGTCCCTTAAGACTGTAGCATCCGACTGGAAAGCAAGAATTTTCACCATCTAAAAGTTTGGTCCTTATGCTGCAATGAAGACCAAATGGTAGGCAGGCAAGTGAAAAGCTGCCCACTATTTTCATCAGTGCACCAATTACACAGCAGTGCTGAGCAAAGTCTAGGAGACGATGCAATCACAACAATCCTGACAACAAGGAATGGAGACCCCCAGAGACCCCATAGGTAGCAAGGAGACAGGCAGCACAACCCCCAGGGCACAGACTTGTAATTTCTGAGCTGCCTAAAATACACAACTGTAACCCAATGCTGCAGCAGGTTGCAAACTGGAGAAGTCGCCTGATTCCACCCCAGGATACTCTGGTTTCCCTTCAGATCATATATATCGTTCACATTTTACTGAAGACTCCAACAGAAAGGTCCATTTTGCAATTTGAATCCAGTTTTTTTGCAAGCTTTAACTACTTGTCACAAAGATGAGTTCAGCTAGATACTGTGTGTCTTTGGCTCATCAATGCTCAATACTTTCTCCTTAAAAGCAACCTCTGACACCTCTGAACAAAATATGCTTGCCATGAAATCAGTGCCAGCATCTCAGAAGCAGACACCACGAATAAATATAAGCAGTCCCAAGTTGTCCAAGCCAGTTTCAATGCTACATAGAGAAATATAGTGAATATTCCCAGAACCAGTGGGAAAAGATATGTAATGCTGCCTACGCTCATACATTACCACAAACTGTACAGTGTCCAGGGTTTTTTCTTCTTATAACCCCACACCCTACAACAAAGGGACATGTAGAATTGATTTAAGTAAATACTACAGCTGTCATCGCTTTAGACAAAAGTCTAAATACACGGCCATGTGTAGAAAATGCTAGAAGAATCATGATGCAAAAGAAAAAAAACCCTCCATTTTAAAAAATAGAAAGGAGATATTTTCAAGCTTCAGAACTGCCAAGGCTAATCCCAATATATTTTCAGATGTGACTGGAAGAGTTTTCAGTTAACAAGTATTCTTTTAAAAATACATATATAAAATGACAGCTTATCTAAACTTTTCCATTAGAACATAGGGCAGAAAATGACTTTTCAATAAGCCAGCAACCTGTGCATGCCAGTGAGATCAGGGGCGGGAAGAATCCTTTCAGGTTTGCCAGAACAACTAAAACCCAAGAACGTTTCAGTTTAAAAGTAGGGGTGGGAAGGCATTCATTTTCCTGGTGACACAAGCCACAAATTATTTTTGTCCTACTTCTTTTGCCATACTTATACCAAATACAAACTTCCCAATTTAGGAGAATTTTGAAAAAAAATTATCAGGTTGGTGAGGAAGAAAAGGACTTCTCAGTAAACACATACTTCTGTCATCTTCCCACAAAGGCAGCAGTTCTTTCTCCACATCGTGCAGAGATAGGAGCTGTACTTGGTCACGCTTATAGGGAAAAGCAGCCCAATCACTTAAAAAGAGTGCTTGATATTCCTTCTCTGCTCTCTGATATTCCGTTTCCAAATAAAGTCTAAATGAGTTAGACTCGGCAGGGGAGAAGAAAATAATGCTCAGAGTATTTTAAGAAGCTAAAGACCAAGAAAGGTGAAAGGGGAGAAGTTTGTATATGTAGCACATGCTGCACACAGACAGGTCCAGGACACTGAGGCATGGAGACACAGGTGCTCTGTGGAGGAGGCAAGCAAAGCCTCATCTGTGTTTAACTCAGCCATGAAATGACTCCTAGAGCTTTCCTGCTCTGATCATTCTAGCCCTGACATGGACACGCTTGCAACAACCTCAATTCACTTGCCCTTAAAGCTCTGGGTAGCTTCCCCCTCCCCAGCTCCCTACTCTATGTAGTGATTTGCTTCAGGGTTTTCATGCTAAGCGTTTGGAGCACGTCAACTGTTTATCCCTAAGCAACCAAGATCCTGAACAAAGTCCCTGCTCTCCATCTGTGGATTCAGGGCATGCTTGGTTGTGAGCAAGCACCAGAGTGAAAAATAAAACCCGCTAGTCAGGCCAGAAAGCCCCAGCCCCATACGCAGAGAAAGGCACACAAGATTTCATTAAACAACCAAACAATATGCATCTAAGGCATAAGGATGTTTAACAGCCACCTCCCACACAGATCCTGAACTACCCAAAAAACCCTGAAAAAGTTTTGCAGAAGCCAGAGCTCAAACCATCCTAAACCATCCTAATATCAATATACAATAAAACGCAAGTTCACAGCACAAGTGATTATCTTCAGTATCTGTAATAAGGCTGAGCTGCAAGGCAAGGCAAGAACTATTGAATTTCAGCGATAACTGAGATTAGCCAGATGAAGATAGGAAAGGGACCAGGCAAGAAAAAGATCCTGCAAAAACCAGGGGCAGGACAAGGCGAGAAGGTGAGGAATCATTTATTATGATGCATAATGTCAGTATATTGGGAAAAAAGTGTCACAGAAAATGAAGTAGGAAGGAAAGGATTGCACTAGAAAGGGCTAGGAAAAAGCCCCTTCAAGCACATGTCTCCCAGGTCTGCAATGGAACAGAGGATTCCCTAAAACATATCATCCTTCAATGTCAAGAAATATCTGACAGGGGGATATGAAGTACTGCACTGCCTCCTAGCCCTCAGCAAGCCACTGTCTAGGTGAAGCAGGACAACCTGCTGGCAGTCAGTCCTCCAGCATTTCAAGGAACAGAAGTCTGGAAGCTTTAGATGCACAGGCAGCTTTGTGGGCAAGAGTGTGAAACCACAGTTTCCTCCTTTCCTTTCCATGGCTTGCTTATTCCCATGTGTTCTAAGAGTTTAGGAAGTCTCATCCAAAAACACAGTTATTAAAAGAACCATTTTTACTTGGCTAGTCAAACACTCACATGAAGAAATGCCAGGACCAAGCTCACTCACACATCCTCCACTGAAATGAGCATGTTACTAAAGTGTGAGTATTTGATTCTGCAGCAAGTTAGGAGTGTCCCGGTTGAAGCTGTCACTGATCTTTATCATGTGGATATACAAGATCTGATTACATGACCATCAATTCAAGTTAGGCTGCATCTCTGTGGACTCGTCAGTCATTCCTGGGAAGAAATGATGAGCTTACCACATCTCATGGACGCCTACATGTGAAGTCCTCTCTAAGTAACAACTGGCCAGCGAGTACTCACAACAGTTGTGGTTTGCTACTGCTTTGCACAGGCCATTGATACTAGAATTGGGGTGGCTTGGGAAAAATACTAAAAATGTAAACAGAGCGCAGCGTATCCAGAGGGAGGAATCATTCACTGTATACCTCCATAAGACCGCCAGGCAAAAAGTTTAAAAATAGAACAAAGGGTTTCTTCCTCAGGACGCAACAGTGAATTGGAAAGGAGCCTGCGAAAACCAGAACATTAACAGGTTCAGAAAGAGGAGATGAGCTGCTCAGAGCTAGCCTCTGCAAATATGAAAGAAACACCAGTCCAGATGCAAACTCTAGCCAGGGAAACACTAACCTGCCCATTACTGGAAGATGGGAAGAAACAGGCAGGAAAAGATCTTTTTGTGCTTGTCTAGGGAGAAAGGTAAGAAACCAGACAACTACTACTGACCACTGCTGGACACCAAACACTGGGGTAGATGTATGCTGGGACTGACCCACCATGGCTAGAAGAACATCAGAAATGCCCACCTTGCTCAAGCCACAGCCCATCTAGCTCACTGTTTTGTCTCTAGTACTGGTACTAGCAGACACTGTTTAGGAAGAACATGTAAGCATGGCAGCTTTCTGTGGTCATTCTTTGTATTGCCTCAGCATCCACAATTGCCGTATTAAGGATTTTAGACCGTATCCTCACCTAGTCCTTCATTATGGACCTGCTATCCATGAATTTGCCGAATTTCTTTCAAAACTGCTGGCATCATCCACCTCTATAACCTTCTGGAACAGGAAGTTCACCACACACTGAAGAAATACTATCTTTTGTCAATTTTAAAGCAATCTCCTAGTAATTTCAAGCGCCTGTAATTCTACTGTTGTAGGATTTGGTGAATAACATTTTCACACTCAAGCTTACCCACCACCATCTTACTATGCGTCATTTTTTTCAGGCTGGTTTTACCAGAACTGCCTAACAGAGGCAACCAAATATCAGCACATAAATAATTTCTGCAGAGTGTTTGATTTGGAACAAGATACAGGGAAAGGCAACAAAATACAAACTAGTAATGCAGCCATTTCTTTGGTAGAATGTTCCTCTGCTGTATCTCCTCTTCAGACCCTGTTGGTTCATTGCCTCGTCTGAGGCAGGTTACAGTCAATTGGTTGCTCCAAGCTTTGAGGCTTCAGCCAGTCTCAGTCTCTTCTAGAGAAGTGGGGACCCATATTATTGGCTTCACTGCAAGAGCTAGAGTGCCAACACAGGTCTGAGGACCATCAGGGTCCTGCAAACTGTAGTTTGGGAAGCAGAGGACAGAGCCATTGCACAGTGGGAACAGTACTGTTCACCTGAAGTCAATACTACTAAAGTACCTGGTATTTTCCACCACATACCAGGAGCACGAAGTGCTTGCTGTGCCAGGCTACACACTTATCTGAAGCGGTCTGCACACAATCCATGTTCCCAGGTTAGTCTAAGACCATCAAAATACAGATGTTAAAGAAACATTATTGCTCTTCTAATTTCTGGACCAGGCTCCCTTACTTCTCCACTGCCAAAAAGAAGAAAATCCATGGGGAGTATATGGAAAAGTAAAAACGTGCCATAGGTCACATGTGCTAATCAATACTCTGTGCAATACAGAAAATAAGAAGCAAGAGCAAGACTTGTTCCATCAGACAGTCCTGCTCCATCCTCATCCCTCATTAAATCAGCCTGGGCAGGCAAAGCACATCCCCAAACAAAGCACAGGTACAAAGCTCAAGATAGCGCACCAGGAGGCAGAGACCAAGCACAGCAATAGTAGCAGCTGCTGCTTGGCCCAGCTTAGTCTGCAATTGCTTCCTCTGATGAGTTCACTTCTTCCTCCAGTCTTTTTTCCCACCCCCCCGAGGAGCTGGGGGAAGAGGTACACACACAGATGACCACCAGACTTTTTTCCCCTGAAGAAAATAAGCTGTTGGGTTCCAGTTTCCAAGCCTCTATCCAGCCCCAACACTGATATATCTCCGGGACTATCAAGCACCTTGGTACAGGTCTCTCTTCTCAAAGGAAATTGTCTCTCTCCCCATTTGCTGCCCATGTCTACCAACCACATCAGGGCCTCATTTCAAGTCCTCTTTGATGGACAGCTAGACTTAGAGGAGGTATGTACCTCAATCTCAGAGGAGGGAGAACAAAGATTTACTAATTAGGGCAACGCACGTTAAAAGCTGGCTTTTATACCTGGCCTCAAATTAGCCCTACATCCGTTAAGTGTCAGGATGCCTACAAAGTAGTAAGAGTACATCCCACATGCAGGCATATGCAGAGATGGTGAATGGAGCGTCACAAACCCACAACACCTCTTTAGTGCAAGAAAGTGGTTGCAGCAGTTGTGCTTTGTGCAGGTGGGAGGAAAGGCACAGAAAACCTAACAAATCCAAGATAATGAACCACAGAACACACTACAGGCAACACTACACAGAGAGAACAGACTTTCCAATCTGCCTTCCCGTCTGGAGCAGTCTCACACTGCTCTGAAAAGAAACCAGGGGCAACAGAGCCAAGGAGAGAGTCATAGCCACACAATTCTGTCTGATCTCACTCGCAACAGAGATGCGGGATGCCAGCTACCCAGGGAAGCTGAAGCTTAGCTACAGGCAAGAGGCACTCTGGCATGCTGTATTTTAAAGCATGTATATTAGCACACAAGCCAGATGTACAACTGCACACATTGAGGAGAAATTACCATTCTTCAGAAGAACCAGTTTCCCTTTAAGTCTGACTGTCTCTTTCTAGTCATTTGCTCCTCTCCAAACACCAGCCTCTCTGGTCCTGCTTCCATCTCCTCTCTACCTCCCTCAGTGTTTCAAAAGTAGTTTGCTTTACTAGTCTAGAGGCAGACTGATGCATTTGCTTATTTTAAGCAGTTTACTAAGCATCTTTTGCAAGAACTGAAGTAGCTGGAGAAGAATGTGATGGGAGACCTCATCGTCCTGATGTGTGCCAAACCTAATATGGGAGAAGCCCATTTCTGAGACATGCTTTCATTTGTAACAGTATTTTCTCTAGGCCTGAAGATACTCCTGTGGACAGTGCTATGCTCTGTGTCCGAATACCAAAATTCAGCAGCCAGGGTTAAGTCAGAGACTTACATTTATGAGTTCTGTAAATTCTTGTCATCTGCAACCTCATCCCGGGCAAGCAGATGACTGAGCTGGCCCAGGACGAAGGTGCTGCTGCTGTAAACATCTTCCCACTCTGCTAGGACCCACCTTCTGTGCAGACAAGATCCTTCCTTCAACAGTTTCCTGCAATCTACATTCCTATTCTTACATATTCCTTTTCCTGAGCTGGAACAGGAAATTTTATAACTGTAGATTGGCAGAGCAATATATATTGCATACCACACACCTGAACCAAATCTGCTTTTCTTTTCTTCTCCACCCACCTCGTCCTCTCCTGAGAGCACTGACTGATAAATAATACAATCCCTGCTTGGAAAAAAGAAACTGCCCTCTCCTGCTCCTAATCCAGAGATGCAATGCAAAATCTTGTCCCTCTAAATTATTCTTCGCACTCGCTTCTATGTAAAGATGCGCCTATAAAGAACATCCATGCCTGCCTGTTTCTTAAGTTGGCACACGTTATTTGGACCACAAAACTATGCACAAGCCCCAGCACAGCTACAAGATATTCTGTGCTGGAAGTCAGCCATTGCCTTCCCAGAGATATATCCAAATTCAGGTTGGATACAACAGCTCTAGTTAGAAGCAGAATCAGATATGCCTTGAACATGTGCTTTGCAAAGCATTGACCTGATAATGCCGTGATCCACTTAGTCATAAAACATATATCCTTATGCTTCAAACTAGTGCATTTTGAATACAGTCTACAAATTTGATTCAGCAAGTACTAGCATCAGGAAGTTACCAACACCTGCAGCCTGCAGTAAATTTTTTAGTTTCCTCCAGCAAAACTAGGACTAGCACCTGACTTCACATGCACACAATCATCACTGTCTTCTCTTAATAAACAGAGAACTGGTGCTTTACTGTAATTCCTCTTCCTGCAGCAATCTGAAGCCTTCACTCTGATAAAATAACTCCCTTCTCAGTTCTCTCGCAAATATATTTTTCACTTTTAGAAGAACTGAGGGCTGGGGGGAATCCCTGAAAGAGGCCCAGTGCTTCCTTCCTTGTAATGAAACCCTGTAATGGAATGCCCTGCACTCCAATTAGGAAGAAATGCTAATTTTCTCCAGTTGAGCACCCCCTCTAGATGTATCTAATTTGTTTCACTGCTTTCATCTCTCCCCTCCATCGCATTTTCATTTAAAGGTTATGATCTGTTTGTGCCCTTCATGCCGCGCCCTGGCAAGACACCCCTATGAGAGGTTGCAGGGGCCACGTCGCCTTTCCTAACTGCCTTCCCAAACAAAAAACAAAGCTTTTTTCCCTCCACTGCCTCTTTAAGAATTGCAAAAAGATGAAGAGGAGGAGCAGGGAACTGGGAAGACAATAATTAAAAATAAAAAGTAAGCCCTCTTGCCAGTTGAGTTGTTGGTTGTTTCCAACAAAAGGTTAGAGACCTTTATACTATGACCAACACCAGTATGACCAGTGTAGGCCAGCTGGGAGCAACAGCATTACAGACTTTTGCTACTTCTGCAGATCCATTTTAGGAACAGCTGCTATGCAAGAATACCCTTTGGCAAAAGGCTTTGAGATGCTGAATTGTTTAGCTCCTTGCAGGGCTGGGGAATACATTCTCTCCCACCTGTCACAGAGAAAATCTGGTCAGAAAGGACAAGGAAAGTTGGTTCAGCTGAGGAGACAGTCTCAGTAAAGCTCTTCCCACTTGTCTCTAAATGTGTTATGCCTTGTTCTGGGAACCTGTGTTTTGCTAAGTTCCTTCAGGAGAGCAGAGGCTTGAGCTGGGTAGCATGAGCTTTGGAATAGTTCTTCGTGGCATCTATACATTTGTGCTGCTGCTGTTCTGGTTGGTTTTGGGCAGGTTTGTAAATCCTCAGGGCAGAATCCGTCTAGACAGGATACCTGCCCAGAACAGTCTTCTACAAAGGCTGTATCTGTAGCACATATAAGACAGACATTCACCATGCTGGTGCCACACCGCTTCCTACAGAAATTTCAAGGGGCATTTTCGCCAAAAGAACATAATTTAAAAAAAACCAACCACCAAAATCCAGCCACCAACCTACCTGTGTTTCTTCCAATGAGGCCCCTTTACAGCCTGTCCCAATATTCTCAAACAAAATGGTATCCCTGGAGCTGAACCCAGGGGTCTTCCCTATTTGCACACCCTGTTCCTAAGCCAAGCCATTCACTACTTACATTAAGCCTCTCCCTCCCTTCACTTCAACTCTCCTTCAATCCTTGTCTGTTCGAAAGGAAATCCCTGACCTACACTCTCCAGACACAAGCTTCACCACACATCTGTTGTCAACACCCTACAGGCTGAAAACTCCCAAAGAAACTCTTTGGAGGCAACGCAGCTAAGTGCTGCCCAACTGGAATGGAGTGGGAACTGCTAGGTTACACCTGTGGCACAGCCTGGAACAGCTACCCTCCTGGAAAAAGAAGAGGAACAGCTGGATACATTGCCCAAGCTGAGCATTGAGCAGCCTGTTCTTGGCAATAAGACAAAGCCGGAAAAGTACTGCAAGAGTGTTTTCTGTTATTAACAGGCACCTGGCTAATACTGCACAAGATAGCTAGCTCCCTCTCGGTAATTTCCTGCTGCAGCCACTGAATCCCGTCAGTCAGAGCACTATATGCTCCATTACAAGCTATTTCCTCGCTACATTTGCAATGTCTCCAAAAGCTTTTGCAGAAAGTCCTGATGATCCCTCCTCCTGCCCCCCTCCGCAGACACAATTCCCTCCTAACTCATCTTTCTGGGATCACAAACGGGGAGCGGGTAGGAGGCACACAAAGATTTACTCTTCATAGATAGCACCCTTGCCCTTTCCCCCCCTCCCGGCCCCCTCTCTATCTGGTCCATGCAAACAAACCCCAAGTGGGAAAGAGCGCTCAGAAGAGGCCTGTGTCTGGGCCAGCCGCCTTTCATCCAGAAGATGCCCCTTCCCGTTGGAAAATACAGGCATTGTGTGAAAACATTTTAATATATTCATGCACATTCCTATAGCTTGCAGGAGCGAGTGGGTCCCAGCACCCTCCCCTCCCTGCCTTCCAAATGATTTTCATAGGCAGTGATGCACTGGGAATGCCACCTGTTTTCTCGAATGCCTGCAAGTATGTAAATTGTGGGAATATGCAGGCCAAGGGCTGCGGTTTTATTGTGCTGCAGAAAAGATTTTACTAATTACTTGCCTAAACTCCAAAGCAGTACGCCTGCTTTTTTACAAAGCGGGAGAGCGGGGAAGGTGGGGGTGGTGGGAAGAGGAGAAGGGGAGGCAAAAAAAAAAAAGGGGGGGGGGGGCGGGCGGGGGAAGAGGGTGTAAAGGGAAAGAGGGAGAAGGAGAGGGAGTGCAAGGGATGCATTTCAAAGTTTCTCCAGCAATTGGATGGGGGAGAGCTGGGCCCAATGTGAAATCATAGAGGTCAAAGGTGGGTCTCCCTCCCTTGTGAGAAAGTGGTGAATCAGGACGGTTTATCAAACGATCATTTTCTTTTGAAACTGGGAGGCAGCGGCTGGGACAATTCTGCAGATGTGCTTGATGAGTTCGGGACAAAAATGGGCTGCCTCCTCCCCCCTCTTCCCCCTTTAAGGTCTCCCATCAGGGGTTGCTTCTCCCTCCACTGCTTCCAGGACCCTCCCCTCCCTTCTTCAGTGGTCAGCTGAGACCCCCACCCACTGATCGCCTTTGTATTCCTGGCCTTTGGACACACTGACAGGGCCCTTTATGAGACCCCAATCAAGACCCCCATGTCACAGGTACCTAGTAGAGATACCAGACCCTTTTCAAATGAGGAACAACAAGGAAAATATGCTGGCCCATTGTCCCAGCACAGCACCAAGGGAGATGAAAGGGACAGGCTGCTCCCTCTCCGCAGACTGCCTGCCAATCAACCCCAGTTATTAAGGTCACGATGTGGAAATTCTTTTGACCTACACCTAATCAAAGATGCACCAAGGCCTTTTGAGACAACATAGAGGAAGGTGGGAGGGCAGGCATCCCCCCGCCCTCCCCACCCATAAATACAGTGGAGCTTCCAAACAGAATTTAGCAGGAGTCACCCCTGTTAATGCTGCGGCACACTTGCCCTGAGTAACACTGAGGCAGCCGAGCTGGGCTCCATGCTGGCATCCAGCCTCAGGAGAGCTTAAATAAAAAGCTTTCCTCAATGAAAAGTTAGACCGAGCAACGCTGGAGGTGGCTCAGAAGTCACGATTGAGGACCCTGCGTGACCAGGTACTAAGCATCCTCTTTCCCATTCCTGTCAGCTTTGGTTTGCACAGGCTGTGGGATTCACAGAACATGCTCAGCACCATCCAGTGCTGGGCTCTGAAGAAGAAAAACTTAGTGTGCACGAACCTATGAACCTCCAAAAGCTAAGCACCTGGAAGAGTAGATGAATGCCAGCAGCGCAGAGCAGACATTCTGAATTCCCCTTGCATTATACAGGATGATGATACCAAGATGATGTTGATGGTGGTAGCTCTTAGGACTATGCAGAAATCTCTCAGAGACAGGAGTTAGAACCCACCTGCAGTGTCAGAGCAATCAAATGGGTGGTACAAAACAGTTAGAGCATGGGTCAGATGGGATCAGAGAAGCATATCCCACCACACAGCTCCAGAGCACTTGGAATACAGCAAGGCTACTTGCCACTGAAAAGCTGTTCTGTATCGCTTACTGTCCAAGTCATCACTGTACACTCAGTAACAGAACAGTTAGACACAATACTTCAATCTGACAACAGTGACACAAGACATGACAGACTACAGTCTGTGGCAGTTCACACAAAGAAAAAAAAAATCCAAACCCCAGAAGAGAAACATTTTTGAGCATATATAGGAGGCTTCTGCAAGTGCATGATTTTGAATTAGGTCCTCCAGAAGAACATTATATAAATCATGGCCACCACCAGCACACAAGACCAATTTTGAAGAAACAGAAACTTATGGCACCCCTCTTTGTGCACTGTATCTACCACCATGCAGGGAATGCTCTTCCTGATCCCACTGCCAGCTTGCTACTCTCATCTGGATCGAGCTCTTAGTGAAAGGCAAGTGAATTTGGGGTGCTGGTAGAGTGAAGACATGAACAGTGTGACAGTCACAGCAACCAAGCTGCAAGTTTCATTAAACTAAATACTTCACTCGTGTGTTGGCTCATTTTCCTCTGCCTTGTATCCACTTTTAGCTCACGGAAGACACCAGTGCTACTCAAAGAGTTCCACAACTCCCATCAGAGAGCCTGCAGAAGGTAACAGCCTACCAGTGGTCACCAACCGAGTGGGAAATGAGAAGTAGAAGATTCCAAAAGAGCTTTAGGACAAAGACTCATGTGTTGACATAAATCCTGCTATACTGCTTCTCCACTGCAAACTGTTGCCATTCCTAAAACTGTCTCGTTGTTCCTCTTGCTCTTACACAATTGTTGAAGCAGGTAGAAGACGTTTTTTTCTTCCTGATGCTAAACTAACTAGCTCTTATACCAGAAATTATTTAGCTACAGCAAAGCATGGCCTGGTTTAGACTGTTGTAAGCCAAGATCCAAATACACGCTTCAAACCAGCTATCTCCTCTACCATTACAGTAAGCTGCACTGCTCAGAGCAGACATAACTTCAGTGCTGCAGCACAGACGACAGACGTGAGTTTCTTACTTCAGGGCAATATCCTCCACTATTGTCCTCCTTCCAAATGCCAATAGCAGGCTGAGGACCAGCCTCCTGCTGTCCTCAGTGAATCAACACTCCTTTAGAGGGGCTAGGCCGCTATCTTAGGGCACTACAGCTCCACTTCCCACCTCAGGGCATGAATTTGCATCCTCTCAGTGACACCTCCGGGCTAATCTGGGAGGAGTAACAGTGGAAGGTGAGCCTGGTTAGAGGCATCTGCACCTGGGGCTCTCACCACGCAAGAAAGGTCCATCCCTCTCTGTCCTTCCCCACCCTCAAAAGCAGCCCTTTGAAAGGCAGGGGAGGAAACAGACACCAGTCTAATTGAAGGAGTGAAACCTAGCATCCTCCGCCTCATCTACCTTTGCACTCTGTTTCTGATTCTCTTTGAACTTCTGGTACAGCTTGTCAGGTCGCTGCCCTCCTGAGAGATCAGAAAAAAAAATATGGCAGTGATTACTATTGTACACTGATTTTCAAGGTGGAAAAAGAGAGAGAGAAAACAGTCTCCATGTGTCAGGCTATGAAAGGGCTGCGACTGAAGCCACCTGAAAAACAAACCCTTAATTTAAATGTTAATGAAAGTGCTGAGGAGACATCAGAGGCTTTCGTTTCTCTACAAGGAGCAGAATCACCAGGTCTAGAATTTATGGCCCCCTTCACCTCCCCTCTCCCCTTCTCTGCTCCATCAGCCAGAGAAGTTAGGAAAGGAAAAAAACCCTAATTTTAACATTAACTCCACACTTCCACCCTGGGATGCAATTGCTAAATTATCTGTTGGCAGGACACTGATCAAAGGTGGAAAAACAAAGGCACACTGCACAACCGAGCAAAGGTAAACAGCAGCCAAGGTCTGATGAAGTTACCTTCTCCCCCTGCAAATTTAAAAAGCAAAGAGAAAGCGATCGCAAACTGGAAATAGAAACCTCAAACCATAGGCTGCCAGACCCCTCACGTAAGTTTCTTCTGTCACATCGATTAAACAGACATGGATTCTCCTGTGCAAACAAAGCAGCACAAGAAAGATACTTCCTCCAAGCTTTCAGAGACACATTTTTCCCCTCAAGCAAGGGGAAAGATGAGAAAAAAAACAAATATAAAATTTCAATATTGAATACAGCTCCGCAGGATTAGCAATTGATGTCTGGGTTCTAACTCAGCTACTGCCTCCCAAAACCTGCTCACCTGCCCACAACCACTAGTAAGCCAATTCACACAGTCACAGAAAATATATACATTGCAGTATTGGCCAAAAGTGACAAAAAAGGAAAAACTCAGTCATATAAGCTTTAAAGGGCAAAGGAAAGAAACTGAAGAAAGGTAAGTTGCAGCTTCTCAACCTATAGAAGTGTTTGCATATGTGTTTGTTTCTAGAGTAGAGGGAAAGGACAGGTATGTTCAAAAGTTCACCCATATGAAAAAGACCAAATATAGTCATTATCACACAATTAAAGAAAGTAAAACAAAGTCTTCTTCCTCCCAACATCAAGGGAACAGTCAAGGCACATGGATAAGACACAGGTGTCATTTTAGCTCCAGAGGGGAGAAACTGATACTCATTTCCTGCTCTTCAGCTTTGGGGTGAAAGAGCACCAAGTCAGTTATGACTGTTGCATATATCCAGAAACCCGCATCCAGATCACTCTCTGAGGTCAGTAAGGGATGGTAGTTAACACCAGCCCTAACTCTGCAAGTCCACCCTGGGATCTCACAGTTGAGCAGGTTCTTCCTGCCCCTGCTTAAGAAACAGCTGCAGGTCAGAGTCCCCTCTCAATTATTCAAACCAACCAGGCTCTACAAAGATCCCCAAGGACAGTAGAGCTATTGCTGCCTGCTATTTTGCTGGCAATGCACAAACCAAGAATAAAACCCACTTGTCCCAAGTCCTAGCAGACTCAGAGAGGTTAACTGCACAAAGCGAGGTCAAAACAGAGCACCGCTACAGCCAACAGCTCATCTTGATATGCAGTAGGGGGTACCTGCTGATGAAAGTGGAGCAAGAAATGAAGGTGGGGGGAACATTATCAAACATTTTAACTGCTGCACATTAGGGCTTCAATTGGACAGCTAAAACCACTGCAGTTGCTCTGACTTCATGGGTTGCTTTGCTCTAATGCAATCTGCAAGATCAGACTGTTTCACTTTCACAAAAAGTTCACAGATAACCATTAAAAAGAAGACCACAAAATTAATCATTTTGATTGTTCCAGTGGACGAGAGGTCCATTCAGTCAAGGTGCCTGTCAGTAACCCTTGTCATCTTTTCTTTCCCTTGCAAGTTTTGGGTATGTTTTACAATTTGTCTGAGGTTGTCCACAAAGGCAGTCTCCCCAGATACTACTTCCCCATAATATTCCATGGGAAAGGCAATTAGGTTAACGGAGATTCAAATTAGCACATTAAAATAGAAAGAGTCAGGTCAACTACAAAACTGCATAGAAGAGACAGAGCAAGCCTAGGTTTTTAAATCCAGCTGCTCACAGAACTACTCATCTTCCTTTAACTTAAGCATTCAGTGCAGATAGCTAGTCTTCGGTACAACCTTTCCTCCTCTCTGGAGTACATTTGCACTTCACCAAGGCAACATTTGCAAGGAGAGGTCAAGTACTGTGGTATAGTAACAACACAGTGGGAAAAGGACAGGCTGTCTTTTCAAATACGCACCCAAAGCACATCTCTGCTGCAATAGGGCACATTATGGTTGCCTGATGTTGCCCCGGAATAGCACCAAAGGTTTCCTAGCTCTCTATCTGAAAACCATTTCTTTCCTTGGTTTAAGATCTGACACACTTCAAATACAACATGGGAGGACCAGTTCTCATGACAAGTATTTTAAAATCTAAATAGCAGGTGCCAGACCCAGCAGGAGAAGTCATCTTAAGTTTGAATACTTTTTTAAATCCAACACCAAAGAGTTTCTGAATCCAAGGTTAATAACAAATTTAACATCAAGGTCCACTTTTTTCCTTCCCCTCCAGTTTACAGGTTCTCTATCATTAGGGAAAAAAATTGCAACAGTTTTTTCCCCTAAATAAATGAATGTCTCAGTAGTACAACATGTATCACAACCCTTACATTTCTACAGCCATAAATACCAGGCAATTGGACCTCATTTTCTCTATAAACCTATCCCTCAAATTAAACAGTGTACAGTGGTCACTTCTCTTCCCTGGCTACTGCCATCTCAGGGAATCACAAAGCATGAAGGTGCCACTGCTGCACTAGAAACCCCTGGGTTTGCCTCACTTTGCACATTTGAATTGGTCCACTGCACTCTGGCTTGTCCCCGAGCACACATAAATCACTGCAGTAAACACCAGTAAATGAAAGTTTAACATCTGCATGACGCAGAGTTCAAAAGGCAAATGAACTCAGGGGGAAGGGGATTGCAAGCAGCTATAAGAAACGTGGTTTAGGGTACATGGCCTCTCCAAGTACAGCATTTTACTAATTCATGGCGAAGGACAGCTTTGGACACCAATTAAACCAGTTTCTGGAGCAACCTGGGGCACCCTTATTGTAAGTATCCTCTTTTAAGGATACTCTTCGACTGCTTCTCTAGTCCCAATGTCCCAAGCACACTGACCAGCACCACTATGCAGAAGACCTGCTGAAAATGCCCTTCTCATCCCCACTACCCTGCAGGGCACCGTTAGGGATCATCAAAGCAATGAAGCTCCAATAACAAACATGGATATGAAGACACTTCCATGGCTAAAAGGTTATACAAAGGACTAAGCGCAGTCCTCCACTGCACAGTAAGAAGAAAAGATCTAATACACTTGGTACCCTTTTATCCTACCTAATCTCCCCTACAGTCATTCTATTTGCAGTCCCTCCAAGCAACCAGCCCAGTATCACTACATGAAGAGCAAGGAATCCTCCTTCCTAGCTCAGCACAACTGCAGGAGGATCTCTGTAGTGACACAGGGAAACTGGTCAAATCAAAGCAGAATACCCAAGAGAGATGCCTGAAGCCAGAGGTTCTGCACTTTAAGAGCACAAGTGTCTGAAGTTTAGTTTGGGTGCACAGGCACTGTCCATTAGAGCAGCAGTTCAGCAGAGCAGGACTACAGGAGACACATTAGAAAACCCAGCTGTGCATCAGAAGCGTAAGGGATACTTTCTAAGGAAGCTTCACACAGAGGGAGATATCACTGAAAAGCAAGACGAAAAGTTTCAGTCCTGCCCATTAACAGCTGAGGTTCAGTAGGAATACAACCCTGACTACTCTAGTCTTGGTCCTTTAGTCCTGGCAAGCCTTCACGTCAGGAAACTGCAGCCTCTCCAAAGCACTTCTGAACGGCTAGAGCTAAACGAGCCCTCCTTGCTTCTACCCCACCACATACAACTGCTTTGGCCTGTTCCTGAGCTCTACATGCCCACAGCAGAGAGAGCTGGTAGGATCTCGGCAATGACGGGCCAAAATACTTAGGTGGTTGGAGCCTGATTCTACAGCAGTTCTACACCAGCAGAACTATCTGTTCTTATGGAGAGGCTCTCAGTTTACACCAGCACAAGTGAGAAAGGAAAATTGAGAGGACACGTCGAATGTTTAGGAGGAAGTGGAGGTTATAGGCCACGTTCAGCCTCACTGAGGAACAAATGCATCCAAGTGCTGGCAAGAAGGATGGGGATCACAAAGGAGGGAAAGCTTTACACACAAGTGCATAGGTAACGGATAGGGATGAAATATGGGCTCTTGCAAGTAAAACGGAAACCACAGAGCTCCCCAAAGCAGACCTTGCCAGAAACCAGATATTATCTTTTTGATACTCACCCTCATTAGACAGTAAGCAATAAAACCTATTAGTGAAAAATTCATCTCCCCTGCCCCTTGCCCTGGCCCTCCCCCACCACATGCCCTCCTGCTCTGATCCTCTCTCTCTTCTAGGATAGCTGTGATTTGTTCTGAGAAGCGACAGGTTTATAGGTTAGCCGACACCTTCTCTCTGTGGAATTTTAATTAACTTCTCCCATCGTCAATATGTTAAGGAGCAGGGTTCCCATTATACGGGGTCAGCAGCGTGTTTCAGGCCCTGCTATATCAGCCGTCAAATTGAAGAATTAATGACGTGGCTAATTGGCTCTAATTCTCCACACCCCCCCTCCCTAAAATATGGAGGGGTAAGGGGGGGAGTTAGGGTGGGCTAGCAGGGGAGGCTGGTACAGTCCACAGTCTCATAAAAAAAAAAAAAAAAGTGGAGTGCACAATTTAAACCCACTTGTTCATGGGGTAGCTGTTCTACCACCTCCCATTTATCACCCTGCAGGGAGGAAAGCGGGGGTGGGGAGATTGTGGGTAAATATTGTGACAGAGAGTGTGCACAAGCGTGCACACCAGGGAGAGGGACACACTGTCCTGACAAGAGGCCACCTCAGTAGGTCATCACTTAGGAGTAGGAAGCAGCATGCCACTGGGCTCTAACCAGCCCCAGTGCTAGAGCCAGAGCTGCTAGAAAAGGGGCCCTTGCAGCACCGAAGACAGCAAAGGGCTTCTATCTAACATCTTGCAGCAGCATTAACACACACGGCACTTCTTTAAAAATGCTATCCGTCTCAAACACTCAGAGCAATGGGACAAGGGAACAGCAAAATCATAGCAGGCCTCAAGGGTCATTTCCCTGATAATGCCATTAGCTCCATACCACTAAGTTCCTGCTGCCTGCAAAACAAGCTTGGAAATCTAATGAGGACAGCAGTTGTGGGAAGTATTTTGGTTTTGCACAAGCCTAAAATTGACTAGTTGCAGACATCAGATGAGCAGCAACAACAGCTCTTATTCCCCCCTTCCTTGAGGAAGGATCTCTCTCGCATGCAGAAGACCAGCTTAACAGTGAACCAAAGAGACAGACCGTTCGCTGCTGGTCAGTGTAAGATTTAACAGTGAGAATTGAAGTTTCTCAGATTTTCATTTCCTCAAGAACAGGAGCACTTTGAAAAACACCCTGGAAAACACTGGAGTAGGTACTGCCTTTGCCCCCCATGCTAAAGTTGAAGTTATAGCATTACACCTGCACTGGAAGCACAGGGCAAGACAGGCTGGAAAACCTCATCCCTGAACTCCACTTCCACGTTTCCCAGTTCAGCATGCTCAAGGAAAACTAAGCCTTGACCACTGCACACAGCTCCCAGGCAGGGACCTTTTTACTTGGCATCTCTTTTGCCAGAGAATGAGAATATAAGTTAGCACCTTTTCAGTACAAAAAACCTCAAGAGGCTCTGGCTCATTGCTTCTAATTAGCAAGATCTACTTCACTCTGCAATTAAGAACCATCAGGTCCCACCTGAGACAGTAACAGGAACACAGGGCCATTTTCACAGCCTCTCTCTGAGTGGATCACTCCACTGCTATAGGGAACAAAGACCACACACTCTTTCCTAAGCTCCTGCTGCAGGCACAAGCACCCGATTAGCCTCCACCCAAATCAAGTCCCTGAACTGTCACACTGGTGCCTCAGAGATTTGTGGACGCACAGCCTATCCAACCCCTTTACTTCTCTCTGTTGGAAACTGGGAATAAAGAGATCTGTTACCTTAATAATGGGCTGATAGCAATGGACCACACTCGATCCTCTGTCTGCACTGTATGTAGACACTGCCCAACTCTGCCCGCGGACAGGGACCAAACCTAAAGAGAGAGATGCACGTTATGCCACATCACCCAGAAGGTGCAGAAGGTAGGACGTACGCTGCTAATGTGCCAGAAGAGCTGCCAAAACTGCCATGCTCACCTTTCCTGGGATCCTCTCCCTGAATTCCCATTACTTATTTTTGAGGAGCAGAGCCTTCAATCACTGGCAGAAACAAGCACTTGTTACACAAAGTTACACAAAGATTCAGCTTATGACTATGACCTTCCATTCCACTGGTAATAGAGAAAGCACCCCCATCACCACATACTCTGTAGGGCAGCATTCAACACTGAGACTTCCCATCTTCTGTAGTTAAATAAACAAAAAGTAGGATTTGTTCAAATCTCTGCTGCTCTCTTGAACATTGTGGGAAGTCTTGGTAGCATCCCTGAAAAATTTCCGCTCATATTATCTATAAAATTAATCATTCACTATCCTGTAAAATAGCTTTTTATAAACCCATCCCCTTTTGATCAAGTTTCCCAAGTGTGCCCCAGACTATTTCCAAATAGGCCCCCCTTGCTCACTCACAATGTGAGAGAACCTCTTCCCTCCCTCATCAGTGCATACACGCACATACCCTTCCACCAGTTCACCACACCCCCCTCTTTGTTTCTGGGTCCTAATAAAGCCCCCCAGATTCTTGCTGGGGCCCTGCTTGTGGTCCCCATTTTCTCCACCTTGTCTTCATTCTTGGCCCACAGAACCTGAGCTCTGTAACCAACCCCCAGTGTTTCACTTCAAGACTTCAAAGCTGGGAGTGCCCTATTTGTTTGTTTGTTGATAATGCCCAGGATTGCAGGCTATTCTTGTCAGCGGGGAATTTAGCACCTAGTGTCAGCAAAAGCAGCAGAAAAGCTTAACTCTTTTAAGGCATCCCTATCTCCTACAGGTTAAAAATATTGCTCAGAGGACACTATCTGGTGCCTATCACACAGGAATGTACATTAGCAGCTCTTCAGGGCTTAGTCCTAATCAACACTCAGCAGAGCCCTCAATAGCTTACACACTTAGAGTCCCTTTAAAAGGCTGGTAGGGATTCCCTTCCATCCTCCAAGAGTCTCATTCACACAAACAAGGCAGCCTACAAAAGAGATGATAAAAAAAAAAAAAAAAAAAAAAGAGGTGAACATCTCTAAAGCCTGTGCTGTGGGGAGCACTGGGTGGGCAAGATCTCACACTAGCTCCAAGAAAAACAGCCTTAAATTCCCCTCTGGCCTTCAGGAATTTGTTCTCAAGGTCGGGGAGGTCTGTCCTCTGGCTACCAGGGAGGCTGCAAGAAGCCACTTCCCCAGCAAAGGGGCTCCACGGAACGGAGAGGAGCAGTCCTGCATAAGCATGAGACAAAGCAGCATCAAGGACTTGCTCCCAGGAGGCAAAGAGCATCCCAACAGCACCCTTTGCATCTGAACACTGCTCTACTTCAGAGTGATTTTACCCAGGAGTACACCCATACAGAGGGACCAACAAGAACAGATAAGGCCATGCTGCTCAGCATGCTCACACTTCCCTATAAAACCTTGAAAGACACATTTAGGTCTTTCTTTGCCCCAGCTTCCCTTCTTGCAAAACAGGAATAGCAGTTTTCTCCCTCTTGATTCCATTAATACTCTACGGTATGTACCAGTGACCAATAATATCCATCAGCCTAGCCTAAGCAACAGCCAAAGCTTTCATCATACAGCGACCACTTCCAACAATGAAATGTGGTTATGAAGATGCTACAAGTACTGCTGTCACGCTAGCAGGACAAGGGTGAAACATCTGTGTGGAGTTTCCTAAACTACTGAAACAGAGCTGGTTACGTATAGCTCAGGAGAACAACTCTCCAGGTCCATGTAGGAATACAGCACTGCTAACCAGATCCAGAAGGACAAAAATTAACAAGGTCCTGCCTCAAAAAGAAATAATCAGAAATTATGTGAAAGGATTCAGTGGTGCCAACTGAAAAGAATAGAGAGTAAACAGTATCCATAGTCTAACTTCACTTGTGGTTTGCAAACCAAGAACCATAAAAAAAAACACCCAACACACACACGCCAAAAAAAAGCCCCACAAGCCACAAATAAACAAACCATAACCAGACAGATTTGGAAAAGACCTTATGCTGTCCCTTGAAGACAGTGAATATACAACAGAGAGCACGTAAAGCAGCACTGCACCAGAAAGCAAGGACGTGCTTGAGATACATATGGGAAGTTTCAGACTAACTGGCATGGATCTCTACTAAAGTGTTAAGACAGATGTACCGTGAAGGAAGCAGAACATCAGCTGCTGCCTTCTGCACTTCCTAGTTTAAACCAGCAGCTGATGTTGTAAAATATTGCCAAATCTTTTCCTTAAAAGCTTGGCACAGCAAGCATCTTTTCAAAGACCTGAGCCTACGCCAAGATACCCAGCACTCCTCCTGCACACGCACAAGACAGGGCTCGCAACAGTTCTGCTGACACAAACATTCATGGCACGAGACTTCTGAGGTCACCTCTGCAGCAGCACCACAGCTACTGGAACATCACTGCTCACCTTCGCTGTTCTGTCCCGGGAGCCACTGACGATGAGGCCACCTTGGAAGTCCACACAGTTCACCTCCTGTTCATGTGCGGAGAACTTGGCGCTGTAGGAGCCACGGATCTTGTGAAGGACAATATTTCCATCTCTGAAAAACAAATCCCCAGGCAGAGAGCCTTTATCAGCCGCATCTCCCTTAGACACACACCTTCCATAAGTGCTTAGGAGTGCCACAAAAAGACCTGGACTGATCTCATGAGAACTGAAATTCATGCAGCACTATTAACCCTCCACTCCTCACACATCACCTGTTCTCCTGCAATCCCACATCTGGCCAGTCAGAGCCAATCTGCTGCACTTGAAAATCTTCCTGGCTGACTTTCCACCCGCCACTTTGTGTTAAGCTGCAGAAACTAGCAAAGCAGCCATTCCTCCTCCTACTGCACTGAGCTTGCCAGAATCCTGGCTGGATGCTAAATGGCTGGAGTAAGGGAACTAGCTGGAGTACAGGTCATTCTCATCCATGTCCAAGCCTCAGCTTTTCATTCATTTCAGAGCTGCTGCGCAGGGTGTTGTGCTTTGAATTAACTACAAAGACATTTAGACTTTTTTCAACCAATACAGTTACTGGAATTTTAAATGCATGCCTTCATTTTCACCTGAATTTTGGGCTACAGTTCACAGGGGAGAGTCTCAAGATATCCAGGGCAGGCAGCCATCCTTGCATCTCCCAATTCTGTGCTTAAGTGTTCTGTATATTAATAGTGAAAACATATTTATAAATAACAGTTCTGTTATTTGCTGTAATCAAAAAAGGCTAGTCAAATGCAAATATAACTGAAGAAGGGCGCATGTGCCAGAAGGCTTGTCAGTTTTCCTCCTCTTCACAATTGTGTCGGTAGGACTAATAAACATATACTTGTCTCTAGAAAGCTTTACGCACCACTGCAGTCCAGTTAACCAGCAATTCTGAACATCAGAACACAGCCTGGCTACCTCAATTCTAACAGGGAAAGAAATGAAAACTGCACATCAGTCAGGATTACTTGATCAGTCAATCCTGATACAACAATCCTGTGGACAGCCACACAGGTTCAAAAGAGAAAAGGACACTTTATAAGGTCAACAGCACGAGACTCAGCTCCTCCGCTGCTGTAGTAGCAGCTTTGTCGGGACAAAACCAAATCATAAGAAAGGAAGCAGCAGCAGTTGAACACAGCCAAGCACAAGGACACTTTGTAGATCGACCCCTCTGCTCTGGGCTGGAGTTACACAAAACCTTTCCAACTTCACTGCCATACTCCCTGGGCTCTTTCATTCGCCCAACTTACCCCCCTCCACTGACGATGTGGGAGTTGACAAGAACAAAGCGACACACATCCTCCTGGTGGCCAGAGAAGATAGCTTGAGGGTGACACTGCAAACCCGTGCTGCCTGCACAGAGGCGGTAAGCCTGGATGTTCTCCGCTTGAGACAGGTAGAGATACTCGCCATCCAGCTCCAACCAGGGCATCAAACTGCAAACAGACAGCAAGTTGTGGGGTGCAGGAGTGGGGAGAACAAACCAAACCAAAACAACCTCACACACAAAAAGAAAAAAGATTGCATATGTAAACACACCAACAAAAGCAAATGCCCACTCAGGAAACTGTCAAGTTCAAGCTGCTGGTCACATGCGAAAGCAGGGCTTAATATAGTAGCACAGCTAAGTGAAGCTTCTCCAGCAACATACAAAACAGATCACATTGTTGGCATTTTTCTAACCAAGAACTGAGGAAAAGGAAGCATGGAATCTCTGAAGGAGAAGATGGATAAAAGATGAGTAGTGAGTTTAGATAGGAAATACTTCAGGCTCTCTGACACCTCTTCAAGAGCCCTGCACTTCTTAAGAAACTAGACTACCAGGTATTTGTAAGCTATGCCAAGCATTTCTAACAGAGCCTTCAATACGAGGCTCTTGGTACAGTCTTGATCCTGTACGTTATTTGCTGATGTCTAGCAGAGACCACAAAGCTGCCACTGTTTCACATGCATCTGAGCAGGGGAGCAGGCATGTCAGATAACACAGGTCTTCTTACAGACAGAAAGTCCTCCACTTCCTGCATTCTCTGTATAGCGATAGGTAAAGCAGCAGGGTAAGCCTGAGGCTATCCAAGAACTGTGTGCTCATCATGCTGAGAAGGTATTTTTCTACATTCACACCTCTTGCACAGCTGAGCCAAAAGCAACTGCAGAGCAACCTCTTGATTTCTGTTGCCGGTCTTTCAGAAGAGCCCATACACCCTTTCCGCCCCTTGCTACCTATGAGACAGTGGCAGGTTCCTACAGACAGGTTCCAAGCCAAGAGCAGCAGACTGTTAAAGAAGCTGTTCCAAAGTATTTTGAAGGCTGAAGTTACAAGTGGACAACATGCTTCACTTCCTGGGAGACCAAAAGGAGACTCTCAAGAAAAGTCTGAATCAAGTCTGTCATCACAAGAAGTTTATTTATTCTTGAAACAAAACCGAAATCCAGAAAACAGAACAGGCTACAATGCACACACTTAGCCAGTGAGCTCTTTGCTCAAGATCTCACTTCTGTGTAGCCACCACAGAATCAGCAAATAGGCCTTCTAGACATGGCAAGGCCAGATAAAGAGAGACATGGGGCTTGTGTCCTATCAGGCATGGATGCATGAAATTGTCTCCACCCTGCAGACATTGCTGAGTGCACCAATACCCATGCAAAAGTTGAATAAAACCAGAGCCTTTCCAAAGAGCAGCCTTTCAGTTTTCAAACTATTCAGGAACAAACTGTTTTGAAAGCAGAGTGCCTTCTCATAAAAACCTGTCTCCTTTTTTCCAGATTATTCATCCTCAGAGTCATGATTTTCTGCGTCAGCAGAGCCATTACGCACGGCCACACCTCATAACATCACAATGAGGAACTAGAAACATGCAAGAGGACTAGATTGCTTATTAGATAGAAGTTTCCTGCTTGCCTGCATTCAACTCCAGCAACAGGCTGTTAGTCACATGGACAAAGCAGTTGAGCACAGGTTACAACGTTCATCTGGGACTTGATCATATGCATGGAAAAAATAGGAGGCATCTTTGGAGCAGCAGCTTTGTTTTAGGTGGGCTTTGATTTCCCCTTCCTTCCTTCACTCCTACGCAGTCCTCTAAAAGCAAGTGAATATCCAGCTTACCTAGACTACAGCCAGTTTCTATGGCTCTCCTCCTGTTGCAGTTTAGCTTTTTACTTTTTTCTATGGCTTTTTCATAAGGAGAAGTAACAAATTTGAAGTAGGATAAATGAAAATTAGAGGATGCCATTTGGATGGTGGCCTCATTAAATCAGTCCTTGCCTTTTTATTTGGGAAGCTGGTTTAGTAATGATCTCTAACATCCACAGAGCCTTCACAGATGGTTGCAAGCACTTCAAAGGCAGGTATACAACCTGCACCAAAAACCACTCTGCTCATTACAGCTGTTCCCAGGACTTTAGACAAGCACCGGCACACTATCCACCACTTCAATCTACACAGCACAAAAAGGCATGAAAGCTCAGCAGAAGGTCCCTTGTTCTTCAGTAGCTAACAAACCATAGTCTTTCTCATTTTTCCGTTGGTCTGAAAATTTAGGTGTGCTGTTCAGACAAGAGATCTATCTTATGCTTTGCTTTGAAAGCTGAGTGCACCTTTTTAAGCAAGAGCAAGAATTTAACAACAATCTCCTCTCATTAATGTCAAATATACTTATTTCTTTAGTGAAGGAGAGAAGCGTAAGGTAGGAGAATGGAAGCAGCATAAGGTAGAAGAACAGCAAGTAGCATTTCAGATTTTTAGATTTGTACATCCAAATCAGGGGCCAGAATAAAGCACAGGACACAAACTAAGCATTCTGAGGGGACAGAAGTCTACATCTGGGATCAAGGTATGCTCATTTTAAGAAAAGGACAGAAAACAGGACAGAAAAATGGTATACAGCAACAGATAGGAACACAACAGTTCGAAGTCTGTAGTAAAGATTGCTAAACCCAACTAGAACTGCAGAGATCAGAACAATGACAAATTCAAGCTCTTACTAAGAAAGGAACTCTCGACTCTGTGAGTGAATCCCTAGGGCAAGACAGCAACTCCAGTCACCCCACATCCAGCTAGCTAGCAACACCCAAAACAGGCTAGTGACATTATTTGTAAGACCCCGTGGATCACAAGGAGCAGGAAACATCTCACTTCAGGGCACAGACACAAACCCAAGGCCCCACAGCAGCTGACACAGAACGAAGTAGAAGAGAAAGGAGCCACTTGCTTGCATTTCCATTTCAGGACTATCTCTCTCCTGCAGCGTCCGTGCTTCCAGTTCTGAGATACTTTCACCCTTTCCTTCACTGGAATGCCAGCTGCTCTGCAGACAGAGGAAGAGAGATGAGATTAGCAGTCAGGACTGATGCTATATGGACAACAAATACACTCAAGCTGGTCACAGGTATGCTCTCACTGGTTCCACAAATGATGGAATGGCAAACACTGATGGTGCCTGAGCCACGCTGGAGCAAGCACATTTGTGAGAGTTGACAGAAAAGGAACACTGGGCAGAGTGGGCGCTTATGAGCATAGAAAGCTTTCAGTTTTCATAAAGATAATCCCTGATGGTCACTAGTGTGCAAGCCTTAAATCTGATCCAGGCCTGATCTAGTATGCTGAATGCAACACAGGTTCAGACAAAATGTAATCAAAACAAAGTGACATGGAAAGAAACTACCAGAACAACCAGAGAAACAGGACATCACTCTTCTAACAGAGACTAAAGACAGCCAGTTAAGGTAAGGGAACACCATACAAGAACAGATGGAGGAAACACTAGTCAGGAGAACACAAACTAGAAGCCAGAAGAGTGTGCCTAGCCAGAAGACTAGTAAAGAAACTGCTCCAGATCCTCACCTGCCTGACAATCATAACCAGATAAAATAATTAGAAGTCAAGATACATTCAAACTAAAAATAAAATTCATCTGTACAACCACCCAATGCACACACACCCCAAGATGGCCTATCTTTTCCAGCAGCTCACCAAAGGATAGAGAATTCCACCACATTGATGGAAAATTCTCTACTTACAGTCAGATAAAGTTACTACAAGAGAGACTATAGTTCATAAGCAGTTTCTGGAATACAAATCAAAATTATTGGGACGAGCTGAGACAAGCCAAGATCAACACAGCTCAAAGGTGACAAAAGGTAGGTACCACAGAGACCTGGGACCAAGATCTCTTCAGAGTCTACATGAACACAACCAGCTCAAACAGCTGTTCAACATCTGTTTCGCTTTAATGATCCAGAGTTGATTAAAGAGGGGTGAAAAAGGCAGCTTTAGCTCCCATCTTTCTCATACCATAAACTTAATTATTCAATATCCTTGGTGGGGCTGCTTAGGTAGAAAAGATCAGAAAAGTACAAACAAGAAACTCTGAAGTTACCCTTTGGAACTAGGGGTTGTGAATCACTTACTAGATTAAAAGAGTTTATCCCCTTTTCATGCATTTCCCAACAGCCAGTGTTCCCAGGTGCATAGGATGAAGGGAAGATCCTCAAGAGATGGAGACTGGTGCCAGATCAGAACCAGTTCCCTCCTCCTATCCCTACCGTGCCCCCAACTCGCTTCCAAAAAGGGGGATTTTTGGGTGCTCTGTCATTTTTCAAACAAAGATTAGCTCCCTGTAAATAAACATCTCCTGAGGTTGTTAATGGGTGTAGGAATCTCTAACCTGGCCCTGGGGCCTGGCCAGATTCTCATTTTCCCAGCCTTCCTTCCATAGCCTCAGGCTCCTTTTTTTCTGCTCACCCTTCCCTCCCCTTTTCTATGCTTTCCGGCACTTAGTCACCATTATAATTTGACTGCATTCCTGGGCATGTGACCCATTTTAAACAAAAACAGAAGCCGCACACAGAAAAGCTTTTCGTTCCCTAGAAAGCTTTGCAACTCTAAGTTTATGATCAGTAGAGCCACATCAAATAAAACTGAATTTTGGAAGCCACAAGTTCTTCATTTCTCCTAACCCTTAAAAAAAACCCGCTGAAACCGAACAACAAACTATACAGTTAGCTTAGGCTGCAAGAAAAGGAATTATTTTTTTAAAGGAAGCACTTGCAGGAACTTACGGGGCCAGATAGTGTCTGAGATGAGGAATGCGCAGCACTGAAAAGTCAGGTCAGGTCCAGCAGCCTCCTCATTGCTTATTACTCTCCCAGACAGAGTTCAGGCTCTCCGCCTACATCCAGTTCCATTCATTACTCCAAAACACTTCTCCCCACACTCAACCCTCGGTTAAGTTCTCCCTACGTACAGATTTTAAGTCACCAGCTTGCACAGTGATGGAAAACGCACTCACGCCACAACCCCCTCCCCAACACATACTAGCCCAACCAGACATCCTGAGCTCAATGCACAAACCCTACTAAGACTAGATGTAATTTCCAAGGCTCTGAAAAAGGTGAATCCAAGGTCAAAAAAAGCAGCTTCCACCTTACAGTGCTGGTCACTTTTCTAGTTAGGGGAAGGCCTTGATCCTCCTGCAGCTGAACGAGGAATTTCAGAAGTCACACATTGGCTTGGCCCAGAGTACCATTACTGCAGTTACTCCTGTAACAGACACCTCATTCCTTCACACAAATCAACAGTTCCTGTCCAGAAGTGTCAAGGGTGGGCAAGAAGGACTATATGGGAGAGGTCTAGTGGGGTTGGAGGCTGGAGGAGGCATGGCATGTGGGTATGTGTTTGTTTTACCATTGATATATTATTTATCCAGCCTGCCACCCCCATATAGCAATTCTGGATGCAGCTAATTTAAACATGTCTTAGAAGCATCCACCTTCTATTTCCGAGACATTTTATTTATTCAAAATAGAGGCAAGAAAGGGGACAGAACATACAGAGGCCATGAGAAAGTGGATGTAGAAATTGGACTGATACATCCCTCCCTTTTGCCAATACCAGGGCAGCAACGACTGAACTGCAATGATTTTCAAGTGTTGGTCAGAGACATCTGATCCCCTATACCAGAAGGGAAGTTAAATCAAGTTCAGTGATGGAATCAAGTGCTGAGATAATTTGATTTGCTTCCACAAAAGCACCCCACAAAGTAAGTCCCAGAACACACAGAAAAAGGCAATGAGCATCACTTCAATGCACAAGAGCAGTTTTCAAATCTTAGAAAGTTAAAGAGGGATCAACATATAAACTTAATAATTTGATAAAAAAGATCCTTTTCTCCCCTACAAAGACTATTTTGCTTCAATCATGATCAACACACTTTCTATACATGCAAATCTTTAAGTATTGTTCCATGATGACCAAGACAATCAACAGACACCACACATCCACACTGAGTGGTTGACTTAACCAAGTACCTCTCAGTTCAGCAACCGAATTGATCATCCAAAGATTCAGGAGACTAAACCATCTTATGAGGACAAATGCCATGTAAAATGCTGTGGAAGGACCACTGTTCATCAGCCAATGAATACCTTGACTTTTCTTAGTATGCAATCTAGCAAAACAGTAAAACACACACTTAAAATTCACTGCATGCTTAACTGCTCTGTGAAATCAAGATCTTCGCATTCAAGTTCCCAGAGAAACCACCCAGCAGTGAAGACTGCTGAAGGCTGACTCGCTGAGGAAGGACTGCTATTTTTACCAGGACCTACAGAGTCTTGCATCAGAAAGCAAGTGAAGTACAGCCCAGCATCCAAGAAGGATGACAGGAAACACAGGATGAAGGAACCAGTGAAAACTGAATGTGAAAACTCCACAAAATTCAAACAAATGTTCTTGAAGCCCAGAGTCCATTATTTCACCACTGCTACTAAGGTGTCAGTTACCAACAGCTGATAAAGTTACATGATTCAGAACATGCAAGGCTATCTTTTTTATTAGCTACTTAATCCAAAAAGCTCTCTATCAGGATCCCAAGCCATAAAGTGCAATACAAGACCTGAGCTAACGCATGTTTCCAATTGCATGCACTTTTGATGGAAGCTCCCTTTATAAAGACTTTGTTACAGTAAGAAAGAAAAGCTGAATATTTCTTACAGCCTGAGAGTTCCACGATAAAAGCCATCCCAAGCAATCAATTATAAAGGATTTTTCATTTCCCCCTTCCGACCTCACCCCACCCTACAAAAAAGTTGAAGTATTTTGCTCAAACTATGGATTTCCTCTCTTTCTTGGCAGAGTTACCAAAAGAAATGTAATATTCCTTCTGGAAGCCACTTCCCAGCTGCTGAAGTGAGAGACTGGGACTATCCCCCTACAGCACCGCTGACCTAGGTGACCTCAGCTACCATGTCAGTTGCTGGCCTGGGCCCCAAAAGAACACAATGAAAGAATCACTCAGCCAGAGACTAAGCACATCTCCTCCAAAAGCTTCACCTCCAACAGTTTTTGCCTTCAGTGATCCCTTCCCCAGCCAAAGTCCTTTGCCACCAGAAATGGTATTTCTGCAATAGCAAGAGCTTCTGTACTTTATTTCATCCTGGGGATATTTCTACTGGCCATCCACAATGTCAGCACGTGCCAAAGAAGATACCACCATGTTATACTGTATATTTTCCCAGCTGCATGGGGCATCCTAACCCACCCAAGTCCTTCACACTTTGCTACATTTAAGCGCTGAAGAGCTCATTTGGAAATGCAGGTTAGCAGAGACCTGCTGAGACAGAATCTCTCCTGTGGACAAAAATCTGCTGTCTGTATGAAAGCCATCACCAGCCGGCCTCAGGCCTGACTGGAAGGGTCACACAGAGGAACAAATAGGTCACAGTGGCTAAGCCCCACTTTCAACCTTGGCCCTGTGGCAGGGATGGCTAACACAGGGACCAACTGCACTTATTTGTGTAATCAGGACACACCTGTTGAGTGGCAGGGTTTCGGTGCAGTTACAAGTCATGGGCCACCAACAGACAGCTGAGACAGAAGAGCTATTTATGTCAGGAGCTCCTGTTGCTGTCCTCAACAAGTCGGCTGGCTTTCAAAATGTCTCTTCCAGGGCAAAAATTCCACCTGAATTCCTTTAGCACATGACCCTTATTTAGCTTACCGCCAGGTTCAGTCTGTCTTCTGTGCTCCCCCCCTTCCTATTTGACACAGTTTCAAGTAACTCCGAGATGCAAGAGAGCTCTGCAGTGTGTTCTCTCACTGTTCCTTGCCTCCTCTAGTGTGTCTGCACTATCTCAGTCAGATGTTAGCAGGCTGTGCAGGTTTACCGCTCCACCTCACAGCTCTCATTAACGATTCACCTGCATGAAGAAGCCAGAGACTCTAATAAGAGCCAGACCTGCAGGCAAATTTCTGTACACACAAAGACACACACCTTCACATAGGCTTTCCAAAAAACCAGCATCACCAACACTGAGCCAGACCACCCTGCCAATCGAACGCCGTCTCAAGTAATTGCAATGGGATCGTGGCTAGAAACTACAGGGTTTGGCCTCTCTCAGGGACTCATGCAGGCTGTTTGGAGATGAAATCTGGGCTGCTTCAAAAAATGCATAGCCCCAGGAAGATCTAAGAAAACCTGCAGCTGCTCAATAGTTGTCATGTATATTCTGATTTGAAAGCATAGACCGTCAGGGTAGTATTTGCATAGCTAGTTCACTGATGCAGGTTACAGGTATAATAGCAACAAGCACAGCACACATTTTTTTAAGCCCTGAAGTACATAAAATTCTTCTTCCACTTTGAACTCATGGATATTTTAAGGGAAGGTTAGGCAAGCCTGAAAGAACTCTTATGAAGAATTTCAGGTTCCCAGAACAAGAAGCAGTTTTGAAATTATGGAGCTGTCCTGGCAGATCTGTCCTGCCCAGAACAGTTTAAGACAGAATAAGAACAAATCTAATAGGAGCTTCTAAAAACTACTGACTTTTTCAGCACAAAGCAATAGCTGTGTGCCCTCTTCCAGGCTTTTGCCGTTATTGCAATATCCTCCCCAGAGTATTCTCCTCTGCATCATCTGCACCAGTTCATTGCCTACTTAATTTCTGACTTAAAGTAATGAAACTTCAGTAAAACAAGTTTTAAAAGATGAAGGAAACTGAAGCAGCTTTACAGGCATTCACACTCCCTCCCCCTCCAGTACTGAAGGCAGAGGTCTCCTATGATTGCTGCAGTTTGCATTTAGATTTGACTCACATAGATTGGCCATTTCCTGCTCCTGCAGGTGTATATATTTTTTCCAAGACCTGGAGAAAACCCACAGTGCTTACACAAGCTCTTAAATACTCAGAGATGATAAATTCATCTATTAATTAATCTGTTTCTTTGAACTGGAGAATATGCCATGATCCTAGCAGGCATAACAAGAGACAGGGAGAGAGAAAACACACAGTGGAACATTTCTGTATTTTGACAACAGCTATTAATATATTACAAAGAGCACATTGTCAAGCTATTTAGGTTGCAACTTTTAACTTGCCCTCTAAAATTCCTTTGTAACAAAGAGGAAATAAGTTTAGCCCAGCTGCAACTTCAGTCCTTTCTTCCATGCTTTAAATAAAGAATCACCTTGCAATGAGCTCTTTGCCTCTCCGATTTCTGCAGTCCAAGGTGGTCCAGCAGGCAGGCACTGGATGAAGGCTCAAAGCACCCTCTGCTATTCCTGGCTCTGACACTGACCTGCTGCACAGGGGGCAGCTTGGTTGACATCTCTGTACCTCTGCTTCCCCTCCCAGCCCTTGTTTACCCTGGCTATTTAGGCAGCAAGCTGGTCAGGGCAGAGACTGCTCTTGCTGGGCCTGTACAACAGCTGGCAAAACAGACACAGGCTATGAGACAACTGTAATATCACTATACGCGCCAAAAAACCCAAGGGCTTTGCACTACTGCTCAGCTACAGTTTAGCTGCAGAAAGTCTTCTTAAGCCTCAACTTTTCCGTGATATGCTGCCATGCAATTTTTGGAGCAAAAATGTTCCTTACACCTTATATCACAAAGACAGTGCTCAACTCTTGCTTCAGCTGCTCCTTTGACTGAGTGAAGCAAAAATCTTCAGCACAGGGACTACCTTTTTACCATCTCCCTGACAAGGTCTTGTTGTACTACAGGTCTATAAGTAAAATTAACATGACTACACAGAAAAAGTGGCAGCCTGGCATAGAGAGAGTTGTAGCACAGGTGCCAAGAACCACATCCATCCACACTTCCGTGACAGTGACACAATGTTCTATTAAACATTTACTTATTGTCGATTTAAAGAAGAAACAGCACATTTTTAACACTAAGAACGTGCTTTAAGAATCCTTCCAAGTCAGGCCCTGCTGCCCCTAACATACAGTAATTCACACTGATGCGAACCTAGTGATTTCTCCCCAGCCTTGCTCCCGAAGGAATTAAGTGTACAGAAACACCGCTCAAAGAAAACTTCCTTCTTTCTCTGCAAGTGCATGACTGAATTAATACCTTAAATACTTAATTTACATCTGCAGCTCCCAATTAGCTGAACCTACCAGAGAGGGCAAATATGAGAGACTGTCAGTGTTGTGAATGTGCCTTTCAGCAGCACAGCTAATGTCTGTCATTTAGTCCACATCTTCCTTTGAAAACATTAGCAACTCAATTTAACATTGTTCAAGCCTATGTACATGCCCTGAGATAGCCACAGCTGGCAACTTTTAAAGGTACACAGTCAGTATGAGAAGTAGATCATTTTTAAAAATTAAATCAAATTGTTTCAGGTATACTAAAACTTCTCTTTTCCATGCCACTAACAGCTAGGGTTTTGCAACCAGTTTCTTATAAATGTTCTCTCTTCCCTGTTTCGGCATAAAGAAGCTTTACAAGCAAGCTGCCCGAGCGAACAGTTGTTTCACATACAAACTAAAGCCTGTTCCCTCTGATCTTCTTGTTACAATTATCTGAAGATATACCTAACAGAAACAACATTTTAAAGAAATGGTGTCATTTTCAAGTTAATCACCCTTTTAAAAAATGGGGAAGTGGAGGCAGGGGTGTAAGTTTCAGTTATCTTACACTCTAGGCTCAAATTTATCTCTATTTACAAAGCATTAACAGATGGCTTATCAAAAGCCATTTAACAGCAGAAATGATCAAACTATTCTGAGACTTTTTTTTTGTTATTGTTGTTTTAAACAGTAAATACTCCCTAGACTAGTTTTTAACTTATGCCAGCCTCCCAGGGACCATCAGTTTAAGATCTAATGTCAGAACCATGCACGCTATTTCATTAAGTACATTTACGATAAATGGTTCCAGCCTTTTCTTTCTCAATAGTGGACAGTATTGAATGAAAACCTCTTACAAGCAAAACCCAATGTTTGTCTCATGCAACATTATCCAGAATGTGCAATAGAAGCTTCAGCTCTTGAGCAAGTCAAAGCCAAGCTTGACAAACTCAAGATTTACTCCATATCACTAAGAAAGCACAGTTATCAAGAAGGCCCAGCTATCCATCATCTTCATCACCATTCTATTTACCCAGTGATATTTCAGCTTAAATACCTACTCAGCTCAAATTTAACTTTCAGTGAGCAACCTACCAGGTTTCTACTTAGAATTACTATCAGGAAGAAAGACTGTGAGCCCAGAAGCTTACCTCAACCCCCTCCCCAACTTGCATCAGTTAGTCAAATAAAATACAACCTCTCTCTGCAAGTCTTACTCCCTCAATTGCAAGAGCAGCAATCTTGGAGACATGCATGACAAGCAAGTGGTATGGAGGAGACATGGCTATTTAAAACCTTTACCACAAAGCCTATTAAAACTCTTCAGCTAAGTAAATTTTACAGCTGTACCACAACTCAATGTATACACTCATGCTGGTTCTTCTGGAGCCATACAGATACCCAGACCTCCTGGTACTGTGGTAGGCCCTTGTCTTTTATCTGTTGCCAGAACTGTCTACCCTACTGGAGCAAAACTCCTGCAACTGCCCCCAGATGCTGGATCTCCACACAGGGAAAACAAGTGCTTGGCTTTCAGGTATTCTCCATAAGACCTGGCATGCTATTTCAAAGAACTGAAAATTGTCTGAGCCTTCCATGAAGTTAAAAGCAATTAAAGGATTCATCCTCCAGATATATCTCAATGTTCCTGCATAACCAGCTTGTAATGTCACTTGGTATGTTACCCATCATTGACCTCCACAGGACCAGGGCAATGCCGACCAATACTAAAAGCAGCACTCAGTACCAGAGCTGTTTAAAGAAAACCTGAAAATAGGACTCGGCAAAAAAGCACATCCTAGAATTACTAAAAAAAACCAAAACCCACAACCCTGCTCACAGCAAACCTAACAGCATTGAAATCCCTGGGAGCTTATGATACTCAAGCAGCCTTCCCTTCACTTAAACCCTCTGACCTAGCAAACTTCTTCTGTAGCTGTTTATAGACCTGCATTCCTCTGCAGGGGGAAGTGGTGGTCCTTACATACGCTGCACCTGCTCTGTACACCTGATCCCTCCTGCAACTGAAGCAGCATAGTATCACCTTATTCTTAATGAAAAATAGAGAACTTCATTTCCTTAGGAGGCAAAATCATATATCACAGTAGAGACAGTCCAATGCACAACCATTCTGCAGTACAACCTGCTGACTTCCAAGGGAACCATGCTTAACTTAAAAGCTGGAAAGACTGAATGGGTTGAAGTGCTAGCCTGAAAACCCAACACAAGGACTTTCAGCACCACCAAAGTTCTGCTCCTGCCAGCAGGAGCCATAATTGTTTCTGTAAAGACTGTGCTATTGATGAGAAAGCAATAGGAAACAGCAAAATACCGACATCCCTTCTTTTGGTTCATGTCCACAGAGTGTTTACAGAAACAATACTGAGTCACTGGATGACAAACATGATCCTGGGCTAGCGGCTAAAGGGAAACCATAGGAAGGGATTCATAGATCCTAAGAACATAAGCTCCCTCTTTGGATCCTTACAGTAGCAAGGAAAGCTCGCATTGTGTGGCTGCCTCCGAGTGGCATTTTGTATGCTAGCAAATTTGAGAGAAGAAAGGCAATCTTTGGGTCAAGGCCCAAGCCCCAAAAAGCACTTCATCTAGAAAGATGCTGGTGCTACACACAGCAAAGCCAAGAGGGTTTGCACCTGTTCCTAACCTATGATGTGCTGTTGAATTGGGGGTGGGTGGGGAAGAACTTCTGTCAACAAAATTTTAAAACCCAGAAGCCACAGAGTCCAAGAGTCACTTTCTCTGTGACAGCTATCACCAGCTACAGCATTAAGCTGTTCCGTGAACAGAAGAATCTAAGAAACATGTATTCCTGGGGACCCCTGCCAAAAAGGGTCTTCCACCTAATAACATACGTGAGCCCATTCTCCAGCCTTTACCCAGGACACCAGCCCAGGCCTTGCTCCCTCACAGCTTCGTCTTTGAAGCATGTTCAGGACGGCAGGGGCTGCGGCTCAGAAGCAGGGAGGGCATGTGGCACACTGGGGTCACCCCCGCTGCACGCGGCAGCTCCCTCCGTTACCTCGTGCTCTCACCTGCCCTGGCTGGAAGCC
The DNA here is from genome assembly GCF_023634155.1 of Falco peregrinus. Taxonomy (NCBI): domain Eukaryota; kingdom Metazoa; phylum Chordata; class Aves; order Falconiformes; family Falconidae; genus Falco; species Falco peregrinus. The sequence goes on along the minus strand of NC_073721.1, from coordinate 29,373,244 downwards.
CCGGACCCTACGTGTTTTGCCAGGAGGACTCTGGGGGACCGAGCCGATCTGGAGCAAGGCCTGAGGCCCCAATGCCTGAGGGCCGCTTGCCGGGCCTGGTGCTGAGGGGGCCCGGGAAGGCCTCGCCGTGCTCTATCGCTTCCTCTCGGGAAACTGCGGCACCGCCCCACAGACCCCCGTCCCTCCCGGGCAGCGCTGGAGCCAGGCCCCACCGCCCGCGGGCCGCCACACGCGGGCCCTCCCCGCCCAGGGGCGGCCCCACCGCGGGCCCGGCGCTACGGCCCTTCCTCTGCCCTCGCCACTCCGCTTGGCGCTCGCTAAAGACGGCGCAGCCGCGCTTCGAGAATAGTTCCCCTTTCCCTCCGCCCCCTCACGGCAGTGGGGAGCCCCCCTTAGCAACTACGCCGGCAGCGCAGAACGCCCCTTAGCAACCAGCTAGGCCGCAGTATCCCCGGCCTTTCCCAGCCGCCGCGGCCGCCTCCCCACCGCCCTTCCGCCGGGAAGGCCGCGCTTACAGGTCGGTGCCGAGCTGGGTGAAGCCGGAGTTGAGGCAGCCACGGGCTATGCGCCTCCAGAGGAGATCGCGGCTACTGAGGAAGCGCAGGCGGCGGCAGACCTGGCCCAGGCGGCCCAAGGCCTGCGCGTCCAGGTAGGAGCAGATGAGGAGCAGCAGCTCCTCGGGTAAGGCCCAAAGGGGGGAGGGGGGGGAGGCGGCCCGGGATCCCCCCTCCGCCTGGGGGGATCGGGGGCTGCCCTTCCTCCCCATGGAGCAGCAGCTCCTGCCCCTCCTCCCCGGGAGCCGGAGCTGCTGCTGCCCGGGGGAGGCCAAGCCATGGACGGGGGCAGCCGCTCCCCAGTCACATGGGGCAGGAGCCGCTGCCTGTCACTCCCCCCCCCCTCCGGGGGAGGAGGCGGCTACCGGGGCGGGATGGGGCACGGAGCCGCCAAGCCCACCCTCGTTAGTGAATTAATTCATTAGCGGGAGCCGCTGGGACTCCCCTTGCGCAACTGCCCCACCCCCCCGCGGCCGGGCGCACGGGCCCTTCTTCAGAACTGGCATTAGTAATGTCACCTGATCCACGTATTCATTAATAACATGAATAATGAATGGTGGGGCCGTTGATCCCAGGTAACCAGAGCATCTGCTCCACCACCTGGAGCAACCCCAGCTAGCCACTGCACTCCTGCGAAGGAAGGCGAACAGCAAGGTGATTAATGCTCATGAATTATCCTTGAGCAGGGTCAGGAGTGCCTGTCACCCACGAAGTGACAGCAGGGGTCATCTGGTGTTGCACAGCAGTTTTCAACACTCCCAGATTCCTGGGCCGTGTAAAAGAAAGGGTCTTCCCTATGTAAGAGCAGACCCTACTGCAGTGGATTTAAGGCTGGCTTTTTCACAGGGACCCTTTGATGCAGTCCGTTCCCCCTTCTAGGGCTCCACAGAGCAGGGGCTAAGAAGTGGCTGCACTTCATACGTGTGTACATACATACAAGCACACGCCATGAAAGAACCGCACATAATAACTGAGTCATTGTTGCCATCCACAGGAGCCTGGAGCACTGGCAATGCAGAAAGATTCTGGTCCAAAATGGCAAAGTAGCCCTCCACAGACAGTAGAGCAGGAAAATATGAGTCTAGTGTTGTGTTATTCTTGCCTATAGTACTTTACACTCTACAGAAGCCTGAAACGCTTGGGGAAATTTCTCCTTCAAAATTAAAAAATAGATAAATTTTAAGAAGTTCCTCATCTGCCTAGAATGCTTTGAACAGGTATCACTTACCCACCACAGCCTACATCTTCTTTTGCACAGTGAAGCAGGAAAATAAATTTCAACATATAATGAGGTTACCATAACATACAGGCCTTTAGACAGTACTTGCATCCTGTTCCAGAAGGTCATCTTAGCTGTGTAATCTCAACCACTCAAAATACTCATTACAAGTAAGTCACCAACTCTGGAAGCCTCATATCTGAGAGGTTCAAAACTGCTGGCTGAGCAGCTGTCTGGTCCATTTACACCAAGTTTCAATACACCTTGGAAGTCAGGGAAGTTCCAGAAGGCAGCAAATGTTGTATCAGTATTTATAATGAGTGAATCAGGTGGCCCAAGTAATTAAAAATTTCTCAACCTAAGTTTGGGCTCAAGTGAAATAGCAGCACATCTGGTACAGGACTTAAGTAGCCAGTTGAAAAGGAGGTAATGTAACAAATTTTGCTTAACATGAGATTATGGAAACTTGGTGTGAATGCAGTTTTATTATCAACTTGTTAATGACATTAAACTTAGCTCTTTTGTAGTAGACTGAAGCTAAATGTTTGAAACATTAAAATTTATTAAAAGCTGAGTGACTTTTCTGTCTCAAAACTGTTACTGTAAAGACAGATTTATTATCAAGTTGGTCTTTTTCTAGTAGGATCCCGTAGAGACAGCTTATGGACCCTACACTATTTAATATTTTTACTAGCAACATGAAAAAAATCTGAAATTACTATTATCAAAACTTTGTAGAAAGCACAAAACACGGTGCAAGAGGCAAAGGATGCTTATAGCTGCGTAGCCCTGTGTTAAGTATAGGCATAATCAAATTGTATGTATTTCAATCAAGCCAAATGTAAAGTCTCACATCTAGGAACAAAGAATGTAGGTCACACTGAAAGGATGTAACTCTATCCTGCAAAGCTGCAATTCCGTAAAGACTTCATTAAGATGAATAATCAGCTGAATGTGAGCTCCTTCTGCAGTGCTGTGACCAAAGGGCTAGTGCTGTCCTGGGAAACAAACAAGAGCTGGGAGGTTCTTTTACCTCTGGTTTTGACTCTGTTGTGACTGCTTTGGAAATAATTTGTCCAGCCAACATTTCAAGAAGGATGTTGAAAAACTAGAGGGGTTTCAAAGAAGAGTAGTAAGAATGATTACAGGTCTGTCAAACATGTTTTATAGTGAGACCCAAAGTGCTCAGTCTATTTAGGTTTCTAAAGAGAAGGTTAAGGTGCGAGGTGATCATACCTTATGAGCACTGAAACAGGAAGAAAAATCTGGTAATACCAGGATCTTCTATTTAGCAGACAAAGAGATAAGGTGTCTTGACAGAAGGCAATGGGAAACAAATTCATAAATAAAGCATGCTTTTGTAGTGAAGAAAATTAACTGTTGAAACAGCTTATCAAGATTTATGGAAGATTCATCATTAACTGAGTTTTTTAAAAAACAATACCAGTTGGGTTTTTTTCCTTTAGAGAGTCTGGCTAGACCACAACGACTAAAACTGAAACCAGGAATTGACCTGGCTAGTCCTAACTCGGGATATCAGACTAAGACAGTCAAAGGGGTCCCTTCTGGTCTTAGGCTCTGTTACTCTACAGAGGCAACTTCTGCAAAGTGCATGTCTCCCTGCACTGTGTGAGACCCGTATTCCAGTGTACAGTAGTCTCCGGTCTGTAGCCATACCATTTTACCAAGGACACTACTTGGTGCAGTCCAGGAGGAGCCTGGGTGCAAAGTAATATGTGCAGCGTGACCCTCTGGGATACCAGGAGCAAGGTATGGACAAGTGCATCTGTAGAAGTGGAGCGGGCCTTATTGCTCTCCAATTTGTGACCCAAAGTATAAACAACTATTAAATACTTGGCTAAGATGAAGCATGTGTTTGCATGCAGTCATTGTGGAAAGCATCAAGTATGCTCCAGACAGAGGACACTGAGTAATATGAAGAAAAAGTTATGATGTGTTGCTCTTAAATGTAACATTGTTTTCTAGTATGGATAATGGCCCTACAACATAGTGACGGTAATTTTTCTTTGCCCAAAACATAGGTATCATCCATTATTTTCTGTGGGGGTTTTTGAGAAGAATGGGCGTGCAACTGCATACACTTGTTTTCAGGCACGGTTTCAGCTACTGTGACTGCTGTGGAGCTGCCAAAGCTGTGCCTCACAGGCTAAGAACCCAATGGCACTAGTCTTCCCAGCAGTGCCAAAGCATATGTAGGTGTCCGCAGGAGCAAGACCCAAGGAAGATTTATGTATTACATTACTAAAACTGTATGTGTAGCATGATTGTTTCTGTTACATTGTTCATACTCAGTGCAGGTGCTCAGGGCATTATAAAGTCAATAATGTATCCTTCCTAAATATTACAGTCAAAGATCCCAATCCTTTCATGGCTCATGACCACTCTGAACCTGTGTAGGAAATGGGAGTAGGGTTCTGAGCTGAAGTAGCAGCCCATTCCAGCATTATGGCTTGCAAGGTATGTAAGCTAAAAATTTGGGGGGTTATACCTGTAAAGCTTGTGCTTTAACAGTGTAAGTCAATGAAATTCAGCTTGGAAGGAACACATTTCAATACCTGCCTGTCATTATTTTTTTTTCTGTCTTCAGGGGTTTTTATTATTTGCAGTGGCCTCAAATATACCTTTGCAGCTAAAGACACAATCATTTGGACCACTCTTTGTTTTGTTTTTCCTTCCAACCGATGCTTTTGTGTATTTCTGAAACTTAAGACACCTCCTCTGCTACTACAGTACTTATCTGTAACACCATCGCTTTGAGGGATTAAAGCAGGTTACTTGTTACACACTTAGATCAAGAGTTATCTGAGTAGAAAGTCTATCCCGTTAGGGTTGGCGGAATCTGGTTTTGATCTTGAGTTGTTTTGATTTTCTCTGAGAGCAAGTAACATGTTATTTTAACTTCTGAATAAGGTGTGCTACCTGACTGTGTCTCTTCTGTTTGGCAGAAAGGATTAGAAACCTCCACGGAACTTGCACTCTATTAAAGCAGAATGCTCACCATTGAGAACCAAGGAGCTGAATTGTTTTCAGATTATATGTGTGTGTGTGTGTCTTTCCCACATCAAAGACTCTGATGGAAGCTGTTCACGCTATTGTCAGGAATGTAGGGATTGGCACAAAGGTGATTAGCAAAATTGCTTTTTTGCAGGAGAAGCACAAAAATTATCAAAGGATTAAAGAGGATAAAATTAAAAGGTTATGCTGAATTTGGGAGTAAATTTTCTCCTTTTTATCCCAAATTATACATATCGTTTTGGTTTTACCTATAAAATGTCTGCCAGAGGAAATCAGGATTAGAAGCTATTTGGTATGGGTTCTGTTAAAGGGTGAGGAAAAAACTTCCCTTAAAAATAATCCAAACAGACCCTATTCTGTGTGCTTCCAAACCACATCTACAAGGAGCTTTTAATGAGTACTAGGGGCACCCAGCCAGCAGCCATCCCCACAAGGTTCTTAGCAGCCAGAGGATCGGGACCTTTAGTCATAATTATGCTGAAAATTATGAAAACAAACAATTCCATAAATCAATTTGTCATCAGTGATGCTGTTTGTTTACTTTTCTCACTACACTCGGCTGACAAAGATACTAAACTGAGGGGATCGCTTTCATTATCCACTTGCTAGGCACATGCAATGCTTTTGTATTTTGATCAGCAGCTGAGCTGCTTGAATGGTTTGGAAAAAAAGGCAATAAAAAGGGATTCTCAAATATTTTAATGTATCAAAATGAACAGCCGAGCCTTCCAGAAGCTCTCCGCCTTGGCAAAACTGCAGTGCAATAAAAAAAATGTATCGCCTCCCATAGCCAGCAGAATTGTCTCATCTTGCTGGTTCAGACTCTGTTTATTGTTCATGTTATTTTGAACAATCCTCTATTATTTGCTAAGTACCAGCCATATACCTATTTCTTGCCTTTGCATTTTAAGTTTTGTTTGTTTGTTTTACTAATCTGTTATTTTCTGGAAGTCACCCAGAATATTTTATTTGGTTTTAACCTCATTTATCAAAGTATTATCTAAAGCATCTGTTCAGAAAATGTTCATTTTAACTGTTTTCCCAACAATGACCTTCTTCCTCCCCCCCAGGCCACATCAAGTTGTCACTTACCAGACAGCCGTGGAATTTGGAATCATTCCTTTTAAACGCTTTACAATTCCAAATGGTAGATTTCTAATGGCACAATATGATTGCCACAAAGATCTTTAAATTTCCCAATCCTCCAGGCTTCAAAGGCTGGACCGTCCTTGATCTCCTGAAGGAATGCTTTTGAATCTTGTTCTTTTATAGGGGCTACCTATGAAGATATTTTAGGGGCTTTTTCCTTTCATAGTTAGAGCTGGAGGAACTAAACATTCAAATACCCACTGGCTTCTTTGACAGTAAGATCAAGACTTACAAAGTTGTTTCTAGAGATTTTCAGCTCAGTTTTCATTAATTCCACAGGTTGTTCCAAAAATTTTTTGAGTGTTTATAAAGCAATGTAAGAGTAGCCTTGGTGTAGCAGTGACTATGTTACTGTTTTATCCTGCATCTGCCTTGCACCTACACAGCTACTTCACGCAGTTCCTAGCCTGCCATGAGAAAGTCTGACAGTGTCCTGACTCATCATGTGCCTGTGGGTACAGGAGGGCATCCCTTGCTCTTGAAGGATGCTGCACTGTCTCATCACTTACAAGGTAATAATTTGCTCAAGGAAAGTGAGCAAACGTAATCCTACAAGCAGTTTTGGGTCTGCCTTGACCAAGCAACCAAGGCGGAGCATAATTGCCTACAACAATTACAGATTTGCAGAATTACTAGAGTTCTAGGCTTCCTACTCTCTTCCCCTGCAGCCAGAGGAAACATTTCGCATCCTTTCACATTCTTTCACACACAGTAGGATTTCTTAGTCAGGAGGCTGCCATTTTTTATCTCTCTCTGGCTAATTCTGTTTTATCTCATCACTGAAACACAGAATTCATCGATCTGAAGTTAAGAGATTTGTAGTGCAGCAACAGGAATCCAGTTGGTGCTAGAAACGGCCTTTATTTCTATTCAGTTCAGCTTATGCTTTTACCTTCCATCCTCTTAATAATGAAGCACACATGAATATAAAAAAATAGAGAGAGGGAGGTATCCCACTGTCCATACACTGTAGGTCCTAGTCCTGCAATGGAGCATCATGAGTACAAGGTCCCACCTAGCAGATTCATCTGTAGGTTTGGGGTCTTCGGCTGTAAACCCCTTGGGGACACCTCTGTGCTTTCAGTACCTCACATGATGTGACATCTGCTGTGACTGCAGGCTCTCAGGTATTATTATAAGGAGCAACTAATGCTGTGTCACTGAGTAAGTGTATGTTTAGTTATCCCATATTGCTAATGCACGTGAATTTAAATAGTTCGCAGCCTAACCTCAGGTTTTGTGATGACAACAACAAACTGCAGGAACCAGGAACAACTGATTACTAACCCAGTTTATGGGTCAGGGAACAGGCCTTAGATCCTCATTTACACAGGTTTCTTATGATCATGTAAGGCCTACCTCTCCAAGACTATTTTTGTTTGTTTGTTTAGATCAGTTTAAAAAAAACCAACCCTACATCTCAAAATAGAGAATGTTTTCTTTTGGAACTGGAAGCAAACACACTTGATGACTTTAACATCTGCTGGACAATGCATGGATGGATGGTGGGCACCTCACACAGTTTTGTGACAAAAACATGTGCGTACAGCGTGTCAGATTATAAATCCAAGAATAAAGAGTCATTAAAACCTCCCTTTTCTGGCCCACATGCCATGAAAATAGGCCTTTCACTCTGTCTATTTAAACTGAAAATGAGTATTGGGAAGGAAAATACTGACATTCCAGAGATTCAAGTCAAAATCTCCCCCTCCAGTAAAGGAGGTCTGTCAATTGAACATATATTGATCCATTGTCTGTCTCCCATCAGGACCCACAAGCCACCCCAAGTCCATATGCTTCTATTCTTGTTAGAAACCAAGACCTCACAGTCTAAGACCACCACAGTAACATTTACATCTATTGTTGGCTTGACCTGAAACTCTGCATAATTCTCAAATACCTTTTCTGCTTTTGCAGGCTCTTAGTGCCTGGTGCAATTTTTGGGTGCAGATTCCCATGAGACTAGCTTGCTACCCAGCAGAGCATAAGCCCTCTCAGCTCTACCATGAGTGCAAAGCCTTCTGCTCTTGGGAGAAAGGAAAGGAGAAAAAACCCTGGCACTCTGGATCAACTCTTACCAGAATTCACTTGAGTGTCACGAGTGATAAATTTGGTCCTATTCTTTCGCTTTTCCTTCAGGCTTGCAGTGGACTTGTCTTTGGTAGCATGTCTGAATTATTAGTAGCATTATATTGAAATGCATCTCAAAGGACAAAACAGCCAGGCTGTGCAAGATGCCTGTGACCCCGCAGAGGAGAAAGGGCTTCTGACTTACAGACATTAGTTGTGACTCTGAAACTGAATTTGCTATTATGTGATGACTGACAAATCACAACGCTTCTTGTGGATTATTCTCCTTATCTGTCACTGTGCTTCTTCATGTGTTTAGATGCTGTGAGCCTTGCAACACACTCCGAGCCTTATAACTGCATTACTAATGCCAGGAAGAAAAGCTTTTTAAAAGGAGTAAAGCCCACAGCACTGTGTTCCTGTTGCTTATGTCTCTTTCCAGATACACAAACATACAAATGTGCTTTTTTTTTTTCAGCCTGAACCTCTGTGCTGAGGCATCAGTGAAGTCATCTACTTGCTTATTTTCTGTTGTGCGCCCTGAAGTGTGAGGCCCATTTGCTGCGTGGATGCCCTAGCAGGTGTTTGGATGTGCAGGTGTGTGCACAGGCAAAGTCCTGAGCGCAAGCACAAACAAGGATTTGAATACCAGGGCCTTTCAGCCTGAACCTGACACTGCCACTTTAAAACCAGAGACATGGACATCAAAGTTTTTCACTCCCCAGAAGGAATGGACTATTTTGCACCCTTCCAAATGATGTCTCTCATCTCTCTGCCTTTCCTACAGCCTTCTCTCTCTCACACACACACACTTTTTCTAATACCATCCCTCCCTCTCTACTTTAAACCATGGGAAAAACCTAGGAAAAGAAGCTTGCCGACTAAGGGACCGTTTCGCTGCATTGTGTTTTCCAGCTAGACCTGAACAGACTGAAATCAATTCAGCTCTCTCACACTCGCTCTTTCCCTCCCTCTCCCATGTCTTTTTTTGTTTCTCTTAGATCGTGCTCTCTGCCTTAAGAAAACCCAGTTTAGTTATATCCATCCCCATAGCAATCAAGTGACCAGTAGGTTTTTTATTGCTTGTAAAAACACAGTATCTTTTTCATGGGAGTCAGGTTCTTTGGTTTGAAATGCCCAGTGAGCAGTGCCAACAACCTGCAGAATCTTTGATCAATTCTCACATATCCATTTGAAGTATCTTTAGTAGACTTGTCAAAATAAAGGGTCAAAATTAGTATTTTAATATAGTGTACCAGCCTCTCTTTGTGTTATTGGCAAGAGGCCTGATTTAACAGAAGTTCGCAGAAATACCTGTATCTGACCTGAATTGCTACGTGGTCTAAAAAATATACATTATTAAAGCTGAAGTCCAGCTGTTGCTATATTAATATCCTCTGTTTTTTATTTGCTCTTACCTTTTGGAAGGTTTCAGTTTTCATTCTGAAATTTTCCAGGCTTGCTCCCAATACCGAGGTTATAACTGCAGGCCTGGTAAGGACCAGAGGAGAATGCAAGAAGGTTCACTGGAAATTTGAACAGGCGAGATTCAGCACAGCAGAGCCAGCAGCCCAAAGAAGGCAGAAGTGTCACTTAAATTTTGATTGTAGCACCTGTTGACAAAGGGATAGAATTAAGATGTGTGTGCAATTGGAATTTTATGTCTTCCGATCTTCACAATAGTTAATTACGCAGTTAGCGTTCCCTCAACATATTTTTTTCTTTCCCTGAGTTTTCCAGGGTCTCAGGGCCCTACATCAACAACTCAGGTTGCTGTAAACAACAGTTTCACTGCATTGAACAGAATTATGCTGCTTTATATCAAAACAAGGTGTCACCCAAAGAAAACACAGAAGTTATCCACCTAGCCCATCCAGAACTTCCAAAATAAAGAAAACCCAGCAACGAAGACTAACCACAAAACAGAAATGTCCAATGAAAGCCAAACACCACCATTGCAAAACAGTTTAAATAAGAAAAAAAGTGTCATGAAGTTGCAAGTTATCACCACTGCCCAGTAGACATGATCCCTGGTGGTGTGCCCTAAAAAACATAACACTCTCCCAGTCAAACTGCACTTGCAAAGTCCAACCAGCAGATACTGGCATGCCAAGAGCTTCTTCTCATGCAGCCCCAGTTGACCAGAAAACAGTGAGGTCTTGATATGTTTTAATGATAGCTAAATCAAAAACAGCACTGCAGAAACCTGCGGAACACTTACAAGGCATTCAGTTCAGGTCATTGCCCGGTCCCAGGGTGGGTACATCCCATTTAAGAACTGAATTGTCACTTTCTGTGCTACCTGCAGCTTCCAATGGCAGCTGGAACAATCCTAAATACAAGCCGTGGCACTAAAACCTGCCTTCCAGACTGACAAACTCAGAGTCAGTTGCCTGTCTGTCACTGCCCGCCGAGAATCTGGGAAAGTCAAGCAGAACTGCTGGGTGCTCAACTCCACTGGAAACATCATTTTATTTAGGTGCCTAAATACTCTTTTCATTGTCTAGCTTCTGACTGTTAACACTACACGTGCTGCAACTCACCTGCCTTTTGCACTACTTTGCTGTGGTGTGAGCTTTAATACTACAATTCCAAATTATTTCCCAAACAGCACAACGCAGCGTGGGCTTTTTTCCCTCTACCACCTCAAATACGCTGGCAGTATCAGGTAATTGCCTTGCAGCTTAAACTACCCGAGATTTGTAACCAGTATCTCCTAAGTATCTTGATTTTAGCAGCACCCAGAATGTGGCCTAATTAATTTTCAGCCAGCTGCACAGCTTCTCAGAGCTGTTTCAGGAGAAGAGGTGATTAATTATGACCCCAATTTTGTGCAATACAGACTTTTAGCTAAAGGAATTGAAAAGCTCAGCTATTCAAGTCAGTAACAATTTAATTTGGTTTATACATGTCAGTAATATGTGTGTGTTTATAAATATACCCTGTATTTAATAAACAGTGTATTATGCAAAGACAGTTTACCAAGTATTATTTCCTATAAATGAATATATGCTGAGTAACATGCAGTGTAACAGATTCTATACAAAACTGCAGAAAAGGGAAAATAAAATATTGTACAGTGAGGAATTCCCAGATGGTAATAGATACTTGTCTTAGAGCCTAAATGAAAGCAGCTAGAGTGAGTTATCTCTACTGCAAGGTACCTCGTGATTAGCGTCCTTAATCGTACAAACATAACGGTCGTGGAAGCTGTAGCACTTATTATCTTCCGTTTGCTTTTGTTTTTTTTTTAGAAAATCAACACTGAGGAAAAAAAATTTAAAATAACTTAAACATGGGGCAAAGCTTCAGTGTATTGTCATTGTTGTGGGTGTATTTTCAGGAGCAGTTTCCTGAGAGCTCAGTCTCTTACATGCTATGATTTCTTCTGACTGTTCTAACTCCTTATTTTATACAATACAAGATTAAAATCTGAATATAAGCTTTTCCAAACACTTAAATAGTAGATGCTGAAACTGCCTGGCAGCTCTAGTTGCCCACTTCCAGGACTGCTGAACTTTTCTAGCTTGCAAATAAATGTCATGATTGTGCGTAAATGCCATCTCTTGGGACTCCTGCGATAGATACTGTAGGAATGCAGTTCCCCTGGAAGTAGCCAAGAGGGATCCACTTCCCTGCACTTCTTAAAAAACATTCTTTGGGGAAAAAACTCTTTCTATCCATGCAGACTCTCAATTATGTCTCTGAAAATCCTGGGAAGAAGGTTGAAAACAGGGCACACACTCCAAGAAACAAAAAATGTGAAAGTTAACAAGGGAACGAAGGAGAATAAAGACATTTTCCCACTCATACAAACAGATGGACAAGAATAGCCTTCTGAGGAATCTGAACTTTGTACAGGAGCATAAAGGCAGCAGATGAACATCGTATTAGAAAGGCAGCGAACTACAGCGAGAAAGCAGAAAGATAGCGTTGAGATGTTTTCGGGGGTGGGGGGAGATGATTCGTTGGGCCAAGTGACCTTTTCCCATCCAGCAATTTCTTCTGTCCCAGTGCAGAATGACAATGGGAACCCAATAGCAGCACACTCTAACATCCATGTCCGTACCAAAAGATATTCAACTCGACCATGCTGCACTGCTGCAGCCATGGGATGCTGTGAAACAAGCCAGACCCAAGTTTCCAACTTGCCCTCTTTTCTGTTGTTGTTGTTATTGCTGTTTGTTTCCATTCACCCCCTTTTATTCTCCATTTTTTTTCTGTCTTGACTCTGATGGGGGCTCTTTTTGTGCAAAACAAGCCCTTCTGATCTCTTTGAAAGGCCAGCTCTTGTCATTCTTCCAGATCATCATTGTATGACATGTTTTTATATCAGACTAACAAAGGAGCTATTTGATCAGGGGGTATGGTGTGTGATTGTAAGAAATTCAGCTAGCCGGTGGCAACCATTGTTCCCCAAAGCGGCTCCCTGACCCCATTCTATTCAAGGAAAAACTCCCTTGGAGTGGCCTCTATTCATTGAGTAACACCAGTCCGCAGTCTCACTCCAGGAGTATGCTCAATTCAGAGGTGTGTCACCGATATTGCCCATCAACCAGCCTTTAACTCTTTCATCAGCATTAGGTTTCCAACACAACAGCTGTTATCATAGGATGAGCTGGGGAGGGGGGGTCGCCATGCATTCCAGCTCACTGGAGCTCTCCTTATCTTGGAGAAATTTAACCTTCCTTTCAGAAGTTGCCTCGGAAAATACCCGTCTGCTACTTTCTGCAGACTGCAGCCTGAGTCATTTGCCTTCCCATTTCTGTGCCCTGAAACCCAGTTAGTTACTCAGCTTCTAGAACAAGTATCTCTGCGCTCTCTCAGGCTAACAAGGGGCTTTGCAGTGATTTAAAAGTCTTTGGATTTGGCCTAAAAAATCTGTGACCCTCCTGTGTCTCAGTCCCACAACCTTCCCTCTCCCAGATAATCTTGTACCTGTACCCATGTGTGCATCCATGGCATCAGTGCAACTACTGGCTGCAGCAAGAGCACACAGCTGAGACTCATCTGTCTCCCTAGGATATTTCATCTTACTTTATCAGCAGAGAAAACTCAGGGCATTCCCATGAGCTCTGAGAAGGCTATTGACTAAAGCTGCTCCTGCTTCCTTGAACGGAGCCATCCATGCACTAACACAGAGCCTCCAAAACCCAGGGAAATCAGTGCTAAAGCTCCCTTTAGGTTTAAAAGCTGTGGCTCAGGGCCACAGTCCTGTGCTTGCAGTGGTTGTAGAGCATTGCCATGCAGCCAGAATGGGATCAGGCTCAGGCAAGAGATGGCAAACAGCTATGGATTTGGCACAGCAGTCATCAATGGTTTTGAACATGATGGGGAGAACCATCTACATGACAGGATTAACACTGGCCAGCCCAGTACAAACACAAGGTACACAGGTCACTGACTGTGCCTCAGGGAGATCTCTGAAGCAAGTTAAACTCAATTCATCCATCTTAGCATGGGTCTGCTGCATCTTTCAGCGCAAAATTTTTTCCCTGTGCAATGAGCACGTCCACGGGCTCTTGCAGGCTATCCGTCTCTTGACACGGTTGCAGCGTCCCAGGAGTAGAGCTACTTCGCAGGGCCTCCTGGCAAGCAGTCAGCTCGCTTCCCTGGTTGGAAACACAGCCCTGCTTTCAGCATCACCGCTCAGACCCCCTCAGCTTCTGCAGCCTTCCTCTACCGGCAAGGATCCTGCCCGGGCCTTGGTACCACCTTGATAGCGGCTATCTCCGGGACCGGGATTTGTTAATAAACTCGGGCTCCCTCTGCTGGGACAAAGCACAAAATACTGGGGTGTCTGTGTAGGACAGGGTTACTTCACTGCTGGGCTCTTGGCTTTTTTCCCCCCATGACATTTCAGTGGATGACATGATGTACCCTGTATTTTTCTCCACTGGCTGATAATGGTGGAATAAACAGCGATGCTTTGCACTGCAGCATCCTTCACTGCATGCTCCAAAACCTCTGGGAAACTTGCATTGAACTTCCAGTGACCTGTGAAGTGACTTGGCACCATCTCCGTTTCATGCAGGGGGCAGGAGGAGCTCAGGTGGTCGGCCAGTTCTGTCGACAGAACAACTGTTCCATGTCACGAGCTGAAATGTGTGGCCTTCTCTGTATGTTGAGACACACATGTTCCTGCACCACACTGCTGGATTTAACCCCTCGGAGAACAGTCCTTTAAAATGCTTCTGCCACAGACTTGCTCTCCACCAGAGGAGACTTTTTGCATCACCCTCAGATGACCAGAAGCGTTGTAGCACATTGGGGAAACCCTCTCCTTCCCTTGCCCAGGGGTGTGCTCTGCAGGAAGGCCCAGCTGTGTGGACAGAAAGCTGCTTCTCAGGGGACTGTGTCTGCACAGCCATCTTTGCATCACAGGAGAAGGCACTTCCCTGCTCCACCCTCACCCTGCTAAGCTGCCACCCCATGATTTAAAGCATGGGGAAAGATTCAGGTGCAGACCTGCTAGCTAAGCATTCCAGTGTGCAGAGGTGTAACATCCCTCAGCAACATCAGTCAGCACGGCAAAGAACTGCATTAACTGGAGCTGCTAGGATAAATCAAGAAAAGAGGAACGTGTGTTAAATCTCAGGAAAAAGGTCCAGGCAAGAGTGAAATCTGCTAGGAAAGAGAAGCAAATCAGTTTTTTGAGTAGAACAGACAACACTGCAGAGGAGATACTTCAGGGAGACTTTCCCAGTAGGTCTAGGACTCTTCCCATCTGCTGCCTATGAATTCAGCATGCTACATTATCTCTATGACCTTTAAGCCACCCCTAGTTACTGTGCAGAATGTTACTGCATCAACATTTTTTTCCACAAAAACTGCAGTGTAGATTGAATTAAATGCATTTCCTCAGCAAAGCTGCTGCCTTCGTCGCTCGCATCTGTGCTTCCTGCCCAGAGATCACTGCTGAGGGTAAGCAGGCTGCTCTGGATGCTCTAGTTTCAAGGAAGGTCAGACGTTTCCCTAGCAGCTCAATACAGACCAAATAACTCAAGGAGACCTGTTGCCTTCCATGACAGCACTGACAGCTCGCTCAGTGATTTGGGCACCCAGCTTGCAGCTAAGTCCACAGTACCATCCTGCAGCACCCTGACATTCACGCTGCCGCCTCCAGTCTCACCCGGGGCTGAGCATTCCCTGTGTAGGCTGTTGGCAGAGGTATAGATTCACTGCTTTGATGGGGAAAGATGTCCTTCCCCACAACGTGTGTCCCTGAAACAGTGCAGCAGCAGACACCTTCAGAGTTCCTGCCTCCACAGGGGCTAGCTATAGGTTTAAATCAGAGCAAGCAGCAATAAAAGAAGGTTTCTGAGGATGAGGGCTCTTACTATGTTGACAACTCTCCTCTTCCCAGTCCTGAGCATTTCATGCCCCACGGGCACCTGCCCTGCCTTTTGCCTGACTGACCACTCTTCGGGCTGCTTGTGGCTTTTTATATTGTGGCTGCTTACCAGGTGGCCTGCTTCAAATAACAGCTCCAACCCTACTTCAGGTAAAAGCAATAGCAGTATGTATCCCACGCATAAAAAACAGCAAGAGTGTGCACTTGGGAGTAAGTCAGTGCACTCAGAGCATTCCTGTGCAGACAGCAACCATTTAAGTACTGACGGTTTCAGTGCACAGAACCCACGATGCTGCCCAAACAGCAGAGCAGAGTCTGACCTCGGTGTCTGGCATCTCCCCCAACAAGCCCATAGAGCTCTGGACCACACATCAGGACAGGGTACAGCCAGATCCACCCAGCTCCCCATGCCACAGGGTGCGCCCAGCTCAGGTGGAGCATGCAGCAGAGGAGCAGTGAGCAGCAGGTACTACCCAGCAAACTACCCATGAAATAGCTGCCCCTGCCACTGGGGTTTTGCCTTGCTGGAATTTCTGTGAGGGTCCCCTGAAGCAGCCTATTAGGGGTTCGCTTGGTCTCAATAGCAGAGGTTGCACATTTGTCACCTCTGGGTGCCCTCAAGGTGACAGGAAATCTAAAAGCCTATGTGCTTCAGTGACTGGCTCTAGCTTCCCTCTCCTCCCTATGGACATTCATTCCCAGGGAATGTACTTTAGGGAGCATAGGGATGAGACCCACAGCCCGTCCTCCCCTCGCTGCTGGTGGGCTGGCTGCCCGGCAAAGGGCTCCTCTGCCTTCTTCTGCCTTTCCAGCTGGGACTTACCCACCTCCTGCCCGCTTTGTCCCCTCCACTGTTTGTCCCTTTGCTCACATCACCAAAAGAGCCTTCCACACACCATAGATAGCAAATACAAAAGAAATTCCCCATCCTCACCACATGTAAGGTGGTCCCATGTCAGTGCTGAGGGTTTGTCCGAAATCCCAGCTCACGGAGCTTTGCCATCAGGGAAAAAATCTCAGCAGTGATTTTTTCTCTTCCCTGTAGGGAAGCTTCTCGGCCTCATTGATGCTTAAGGCAAGCTGAGTCCCCCAGGGAGCCTCAGACTTTGTTTGGGGAGTCCTGGCTGGTGACCAGAGTACCTGGGACCATAGTGACCTGGGGGCTGCCACATCCCGTTCCATCAGCTGGTAGCATGGCCCGTGGGGAGGACACAGCCATGTGTTCAGCCCTGTGCAGGGAACAGCACATCTTCTTTCACAGCTGTTGGAGGGGAGTGTTGGTGGAGGACAGGCGGCTGCTGTGGCCGAGACAGTCATCAAGTGCAAGTCGTCTCCCTGCGGCAGTGTCAAGTGCATGGCAAACCCACGGCTCTGCACGGGGAGGTGGTGAAACCTTCGGCTCCTCGCAATGATCACTCTGAGAGGGAGTGAAGTGTGGACACTTCTCTGGGCCCCTGGACAGCTGCAATAGCTCAGGATGTGTCAGCAACCACCACTCTCCCCTCTTGGTCCCCCCAGTCCTTTAGGGGATGGGGATGTCCCTTTACCAGCCAGCAGCAATTAGTTGGAAAGAGGTTTTCTCATAATTAAACAGGTTGTGATAGTGGTGGGGTTTGGGTCAGTGCGGCAGGTGCTGCATGTACTGCCACTAGCCTTAGCCTTGGGAATCTGCAGTTTCCACAGCAACTTTCCTCTCCCTGCCCGGCTCTGTGCCCTCCATCTTCTGGTCACACCTCGGCAAATGCTGTGGGACAGCATCTGGGGGCAGCGACCAGCTCCCGAAACACAGATTCTGCCAAAACCTTTGGGTATATGAAAATCTCTGCACTCACTGCTGTCTCTGTGCTGGCTTAGTGTAGAAGAATTGTGGCGATGGGCATTGAGGATAATTAGGCCTAACCAGTCTCTGCTCACATCTGATCTGAACTCATCCAGAGCAATTCTAGTGAAGTCAGAGGAATGACTGTGGCTTTAACCATCACAACTGCCAGCAAAAATAGCTCAGACTTCACCAACTGAGTGTTTGAATGACCAGAGATGGAGCCCTCCTGGGCAAGCACGAGCCTTGGGATTTCAACATTCATTATAAAATGAATGGTACGTTTGCCTTAGAGATGTGCTGTAGTCTTTGCAGCAGAAAACAAGGGACAGGAGACTGTAACTGCGCCTTAGCTGCACCTCCTGCAGTGCCTCTCTTCTTCAAAACAGACTGGAGTTACAGTGGTCCCAACCGAACGAGGGTTACGGCTCTGCAGTTGGCTTCAATTGCTCTGCAAGTCCCTTCAAGAAGCTCTTGGAAAACACCAGCCCTGAGCAGAGACACATCACTCCAGTGGGTGGTCACTGCATCATTTCTCCTCCAAAGATCCTGGACACAAGCAAGCCAGTGCCGGACTCCATCACCAGATGCTGCGGCCAAAACACTTGGCTGCACTTCACAAGAGATATTGGCAGATGGGAATCAGCTTAAAGAAAATCCCTACAAGAGCTTAGAGAGACCTGGAAAACCCTCTTTGCGGTGCCTGCAGAAGTTTGGTCAGGTTGAATAGCACTGTAAGCTGGAAAAAAAAAGAGAGCAAGATCAAGTACTGCGAGTAGAAGTTAGGCAATTTTAACCAAAAACACCAACCAAATAACACTGAAATATGGAGTCCCTGCATGATATCCTTCCTTCCTTTTCCTTAAACAAGGACTATGGCTTTCACTCAGAAGGCACTAAGCAGGATCCGCTCATGTGAGTGTTGCAGAAGACTGGGATGGACGTTCAGAGAAATCCCCACGACCTTGCAATCTGCTCATGTACAAAAGCAAGTTCCTTCCAGTCAGTTACGGGACAGAGTCCAACCCTCAGTCAAAGCTGTGGAAGCGGGCATGAGGTTTAGGAAAAAAAAAAAAAAAAAAAAAAAAGAAGGTTTTGTGGTTTTGTACTTCATTTATAGCTCAGATTATTGCATATATACATTGCTTCCCCCATTGGACCACTTCCATACCTTTTCTTGGCCTCTTGCAGATTGATTCAGCTGATTTGTGGCTCTGCAGAATTTCTTTTCAGATCCTAATCTTTCTGTGCTCTGATCACCCCCACTCCTTCCCTAAAACGTGGCTGTGCCACTGGCTCGCAGCTCCAGCTCACTCCAGGGCTCACCCTGCACGCAGAGCCCAGAAAAGCGTTGGCTCCTGTGGCACAAAGCACAAAGAGGAATGAGGATGCAAGATTTTGGCAAAATAGCCCTGGAAAGTCTGTGCTGCTCCTCTTGCTGAATTCTCTGCTGAGGGTTTGGCTCCGTTTGCATTGCCTGCTGAAAGCTAAGCCAGCCTGATGATGATGGAGTATTTTTGATGTCTAAAAAGAGCCCCCAACAAAACCAACTGTTTCTGTTTATAACTGACCTTCTCTGTTATACAGAAAAGGTCTGGGCAGCCAGAGCTCACCCAACTCCGGCAGGTGAGAGGCACCCGTCACCACCTCCTGGAAGGATGCATTTAGCAACAGCTGAAGGGAAATGAGACCCGCAGAAGATGCACAGGCCAGGATTGCTGTATTCAGCCCAGTTAAATACACAAGCTGTGAATAAAACATTTGCTCACAGACCCGAGGAGTGGGAAGACTGAGTTGTTGGGTCTCCTGCCTACCCCAAACTTCTCACTTTTCCCTTCATAAGAATCGGTTTCTCCTCATGCAGACAGCAGGGACCAAATCCCAGGACGCAGAAGCTCACTGCACAGGTACTGCCCAGCACAGAGGGAGTCCCAGCCGCCACTCAGCCTCCCCAAAAGGCTGGCAAGGTAATCCCAATGCGGGAGAAAGCAGAGCTACTTCTAATAGGTATTTGATGAAATAAGCAACTCTGTCCCATTTGCACAAGGAATACAACTAATTACAGAAAACATGTGCAGTGCCAGGGTATGTGCTGGTGGGAATCTGGGGTGACCAGACCTCCCATAAAAGGATGGCAAAGGTATGGCGCTGGGGGCAACCACATCTGCACTCAGAACCTTGTGGGAAGATGTTTGAAACATCTGCACGGGTCTCAGGTGCCCGTGTCCTGCAGAAGGCATCAGAACACAGCTTCAGAAACAGAGAGAGCTCAGGCTGCAGTGCCAGGGCCCTGGTAGGACCACAGGTCCCGAGTATCCTCAAAAGCATGAGGAGCACAGTGCTGTACTCTGTAAGGCGCTCACTCCTCGTCCTGCACCACTCTGCTACCTGGCATCGTTGGAGTTTATATTTTACAAGGTCAACCTCTGCAGTGCGTCCTCTGTGTTTTCAAAGTCTTTCCCTAACAGGTGGCTGTCTCCCTCCTCCCCGTACATGCTACAGCTTGAATCAGCCACTTTGATCAGGGGGAAAATATCCCAGGGGAAAAAAAGCCCTTGATGTAGCACCAGCAATGTGTTCAAACCAACCTGCCAGTGCACAGCAAATAACCAGGGCCTGAAACAGCAGAAGGAAATGGATGAAGACCTGACCAGTGATCTTAAACAAAACCCTGCCTGAATATTGGGAATTCAAAGAGTATTTTATGGCTTTCATAGGGATACTCACATCTGCAGATGAGTCTGCATTGCCAACCAGGAGACACAGGCCAGTGTTCCAAGCTGCTCTGGAGGCATCTCCAGGCTTGTGTATGCTGATGGGAACTGCTCGCCCCATACAACCTCCCAGCTGGTTATGCAGATGGAAATGGCCCAAGTGATTTGTGGAAACATCTGAATATCCAAACTAAACTTTGCAGGTTTGCTGGCTGGAACACTAACTATGGAAGAGAGCTGGACACTGAGCAGTTCCCATCCATGGGGGGTCCATGAGTACAAGTGGTTGCCCTACAAACAGTGGTGGCCACCTACCTAGAGCAGGGTGCAGCGGCAGCACAGGCCTGGGGGCTGCCAGTTCATCCTAACACACCCAATGACCCATGCTTTAAAGGATAGAAATCCTGGTCAGGACCTTGCCTGCTCGGCTGGTGTAGCAGAGCTCGAATGTTTGTCTGAGCCAGATGCGTTCGCAAAGTCTTGGCTTTAATGGAGTTTTATGAAACAGGTTGGCTCCTCCACTGCAGCCCCAACTGCTGAGAAATCAATCATTACCAGCAGTTAGGTGTCTGATGGTTAACAGCCTGAACCGAGGCCAAACTGGTTGTTAATTGGGCTAACAACTGATTTCAAGGGGTTGTTTTGCAGGGCCCAACAGTCCCAGCAATTGACTTGGAGTTGTAACTAGCAGCCGGGCGGCAATTAACAGAGCCGAGGGAAATTCACAGGCCATTACCAAAGGGCCAGGGCCCAGCTGGGCAGCTGCTTCTCATGGGGTGATGGGGAGTGCGGCCATGTCCCAGGGCCTGAGCAGGCAAGTACAGCCAGCACTCAGGGTCCCACCTCACATCTCAGCTGCCAAAATTTCCCTACTGATGCACAACCTGGGTCTCATCATCCTGCACTTCAGCTACTCCAGCAGCTTTTTTTGTTTGTTTTTGGGATGTTGCGATTGGATTATTTTTTTTTTTTATGTTTGCTACAAACTTCCACAGGGGCACCTTCCAGTCCTCCTTTCAAATCCCTTCCCAGGACTCTCTTTTGCTGGGGTAGCAACTAGACCTGTGGTTAGGTCTGTCTTGCTATCTTACGCCACCTGCTACGGCTGACCATACAGAACAGTGTATCTTTGGGGCAAGAGCTGCCATTTACTCTTGTGAGCAGCTCATTAAAGAGGAGACTCCAGCCACCAAGATGTGCTACTACGGCAAAATAAGTTAGCAAAATAATCACAGCAAGAATGAGGCTGAGTTTTTCCTTCTTCTGTTACAAAAGCTTTAAGAGAGAGGGAAAAAATTAAAAAGACTATTGGCCGGAGAAGCCAGCCCAGAAGCAAGGACTCTTTGCAGCACCATGATTATGGCTGAAAGGGGTTACTCCGTGGCTGAACAGAAGACCTGAATGGGAGAAGGGGCACAGATCAGGTATCCACTGAACTGGGGAGGCTCTGGCATCCCTCACCATCCCGTTTCCAGTCCACAGCAATTGACAGCACAAGCTTAGCAAAGCAGTAGTACCTGGGCATAGCTGGAGTTGTTCTTCCCAACATAGCCAAGCCTTCTCCAATCTCTGAGCTGGGACTTTGCAACCACAGATTATATCTTGGTCATCACATCTGACAGCCTGGAGGGACCTTCTGGTGCCACAGCCACTATGAGCATAGGAGAGATACTGCAAATTACACAAAGCCCAAGACCATCCCCTCGGCTCCCAGTACAGCTAATCTTAAGTGTGTTTCATTGCAGAGTAGCCAGGGCCATTTATCAGGTAATCTGGAGTAACAGCTGTAATCTGCAACCCGTCCACACGTGAGCCCTCTCTCATCCTCTAGTGACATAACACAGGGCCAGCGGGTGGGTGAGCAGCTTTGCTAGAGCCTGGCGCTTTGACCCAGAAAGGCTGCAGGTTCCCGTTAACCAACTCACAAATATCCCTCCAGCATCTCCCAAGAGCTTCTCTGGTGCACCAAACCATAACTGACGTATCTCTGCAGGCCCATGGCTTGTCAACACCAGAGGACACAGATTACATATCCTAACTCCAGCAGGAAGACAAACAGCAAACTTGGCTGTCAAAGGTCTTCTGCAGCAAAGCCACAGCAGTCACTCTAAACCACTTACCCCAGTCCTGGAGGGTACCCTCTGAACCCTGACCCCAGAGCAGAATGTGGTTGCAGCTCCTTGGTACCCTGCCTGGAAAGAGATTTCCAGGAGGACAGTTGGGGGGTGGCCCCGTTTCAAGGGGAGAGCTGTTACTGCCATAGGCGTGTATGGGGAGGGGGCAGAGATGCTGCAAATGGTAAGTGGGGTGGTAATGAGGAGCAGATGTGGAGGTGCTTGGAGCATCCCAGGTGCTACAGAAGTGCTAAGTGTTATTATCATGGCCAGGAAACAGGCTGTGAAAACCCATGGTAGTCCACATCCCCTCACTCTGTGCCTTCTCCAGGATCTGGAGCCAACTCTCCCCGTCAGCCTTGGGAAAACAGGAGCCAGCTTGGAGGTTACTTCAGCTGCAGCCATGCTGGGAGCACCGCAGTCAGAGGGGCTGTGTGGAAAGGAGAGATGCACAGAGACCAAGGCTCAACAGGGGAGTTGGGTTTGGTCCACATGTGGCTGAGAAAACTTTGTGCCCTGTCACGGTGTGACACGGTCCCCCAACAAGTGCAATTCAGTAGCAGTGTGGAGAGGTGTTTCCCTACATAAGACTCATTTTGTGGCCACCCTGCCCAAAGTTACCCATCTCATGAGCTCCTGGCCCTGGAGAGTCTTGGGACAGCACTGAGCTCGTTTCTGCTCCACCCTGCACCCCCCTCCAGGATGCTCCTGTGGTGCTTGGATCCACAGCCAGGGCTTGCTGGCACCAAGCAGGGTGCAGGGCAGCACTGAGCCCTCCCCACCAGCAGGATGCGGCCTGCCAACAAGCCAGTTTGATTTGGAGCGGCTGTGTGAGAACAGAAATATGGGATCCCCCACTGAGCCCCTGAACATCTCGTTTCTGGCTATAAACCCTGTTCCAAGGAGGAGTCTTTAGAGAGCAGGGCTGAGATGATCCCAAACCGTAGCCATCCCCCGCCCCCTCCCCGAGAGGAATTGCTCTCACACAAATGAAACGTGTGTAATTAATGGGCAGGGGGCTGGACAGGTCCGAGATGAAAGCGTTTCCTGGACTTGTCCTTCATTTGCATGGTATCAGAAGCTGTTCAGAAGGTGTGACTTTTCCCACAGGGAGCCCTCAGCTCGGTGGCACAATAAAGCCAGGACTTCTTACCCAGAATTAATTAAAGGAGGGGGAGGGGGATGGCAGGGAGATGTTTGAAAGCTGAGCCTGATGCAATAAACAAACACCCCAGTCCCCCTTCCCAAGCTTCCAAGGGGGCCTGGGCAAGCTCCAACCCTGCCACAGCATCACGCAGCCCACCCTGCTCAGTGGGCACCCTTCCCTGAGCAGACCTCGTGGAAAAGTTGGGAGAGAAGAAGTGGGAGTGGAGACAACATATACCACAACGTTTGGGGCTTGATGCATCAAGCACTGATGCAGCTCCTGCTTAGACAGCACAGACCCCCTTTCTTGCCACTTTGATTTATTCCTGCCCGTCTACGGTTTCTCTGCCATAGCCACGTTTAACCTGAAAACTCTTCTCCCTGCCTGGCATTGCCCTTGTGGGTTCACCCCACATTTACTCCTTACCCTGCGTTGGCCGGCTGCACCAGCTGGGCTTCCCAGTCTCATGTTGCTGGACAAACCCTCCCAAACATCACTCAGCTTCAGCCTTGCTGCTGTGTCCAGATGGCATTGCACAGCAAAGTCCTGTACAGGCAGGGACAAGCATGCACCACTGCTTGGAGCTCAGGATGGGGCACTCATCCCTGTACCAACAGCCAGGGCAGTACAGCTCCTCGCCTGCTTCATCTGCCACCTCCCTCCAGCCAGCTGGTGGCAGCGAGGGGACCGCAGGGTGACACTGTGATTGGCAGCACTAGGGACAGGCACATCCCTGTCACAAGGACTTTGCTAGCTCAGAGCAGGAGTTTCTGCCCAAAACACCCATGCTAAAGGCATAAGTTGATGGAAGCAAACAGCCACCTCCAACACATTCCATCCCCAGTGGTCTCCTGGGTCCAGCCCCAGCTCAGCATCCCACAGTCCCCGGAGCCTTTGGGCTGGCTTCGACTCCCAAGCTTGGTTCACACACCTGTTAGTGATGGAGGAGAAAAGAACAGTTCCAGATTCCTGGGCTGATGATTGACCCTGTGTATTCAACCAGCAGCCAGGGTTTCTGCATCCCTGGAGGAACAGCAGGTACCACTGGGGACTGTCCCCTGCATGGGTGGTGGGAGCTACCACCCCAGAAGGACCACACGCTGAGGACCCTGTGGGCCCAGGTCACCAGGAAGAGCATGAGCTGCTCCAACCATGCCAGGGACCAAGTAGTATCAGTGCAGAGACAGGGTATGAGGAACCATTAATTAATGCACTTACTCATTAACTAACTAGCAGTAGGCTCTTTAATCTTCCAAGCAAAGGCAAAACATTTGCTGGCTGGAAGCTGAAGCTGGACAAATTCAAGCAATAAACAAAGCCCCAAGTTGTAGTGCTCCTAGACAACATGGCCACTCAAAAGCCCTTTAATGAAAAGGGGCTAATTAACCACAGACCAAGCAAGCTGGAAAAGCAGGGGTCCCTTCCCAGGAGTCAGGCCTGGGTGCCTTTCACAAAGGCAGGCTGTGGCAGAGCAGATGACAAGGGTTAGGAACGGTGTGTGGTACAGAACTGTGCAAGGACACAGGGGTGTCCATTCCTGGCTCAAACCCCCAGGGTGGTGGGTGCCCCCTGCTCCAACCCTCGGCCGCATCCCGGGATGGCAGAAAGCGGGGAACAGCCTTACTGGAGGCTGAGCACCCATACCATGCCCTTTGCTGTCATTGCTGTCCCTGGGGGACAGATAACAAGGGAGGAGTCCTGCCCCTCTGCTATCCTCACCTGGAGCAGACGGTGGAGCACCAATTCACCCAGATTCACAAAGCCATTAGGAAAAGTAATTGGACAAATTAATGAAAGAAAAGCAACCATTAAGGACTATCAGACACCATCTCTGCCTGAGGAAAGGCCAGGAACTATTCACTTTTAGTTGCTGCAATCTGGAAACCACAATGTGGGCTTGTGGCAGCTCTGTGGGCTCCAGGCTTCTGCAGCCCTGGGGTCCCTCCCGGGACAGCGGCCAAATGCCACCCGCACAAACGTCACCCATGACCTCCGCGTGACAGCGGCGACGCTCAGATGCAGAGCATGGCTGAGCCCTCAGCCTCTGAGTTTCCTTCCTTTAAATTAACGATATATGTTGACAGCTCAGCCCAGGCCATGGCATCAGCTGGGGGATGGCTCATCCTCGCACTCCGTGGACAAAGGACACCCTGAGCATGAAGCAGTGTCGCAGGCACCCCACGAGGATGGCGGCACCAGCAATGGTGAGACTCACGTTGCAAGGCTGCTCCATCTCTGCAATATATTTTTTTTTACATATACAATTCTAGTCTTGCATCTTTCCATATCTGAGACCACTCGATGTATGAATCTCCCCATCAGCTCCTGTGAGCAAGACCCAGCACCTCAGCAGAGCTGAGTATCACAAAAGGTGGAGACCCAACAGCCCGTTTTTCACAGACATCAAGCTCACCCAGAGCAGAGAGGAGCAGACACCAGCTTTCTCTTTTGGAAAACCTCCTCCCATGCTTAAAAACAGTGCAATGGAGCCTTGACCACCATGTCCCCATTCAGCCTGCAACGGGCCTGTCCCCACAGGACAAAGAGGTGGCATCTGCCCATTAAACCTGGAATTTAGTGCAAGGAAAAACCATGATTTCCACAAGACTCATCTGGATCCAGGATCCTGGTGTCATCCTCCCGCTTCCCATGTCTGTTCCCTTGGGAAGGGGCTTGTGCCAAGCAGCAGCCTCAGCCTCATTCAGCACCTCACCATCCTCCTTTGCCCCTCTCCAACTCGACACTTCAGTGCCCCAGCCCCTCCCTGGAAAGCATCAGGCTCAGTTAGACTAATACAAATTTTTAATGCACATATTAAATAAATATTTCAATCATTTCATATTCAATTTGTACACAACCAAAACAAAAATCCTCAAGGAAACAGAAAAAAAACAAACAATCAAAAAAGACTGGAGGAAAAGTCACCCCTGGTTCTGGCTCCTATCCAGTGTCTTTGTTTGCCCACCCTGTGAAGAATAATTGCTTTAACCCTCTGGAGAGAGTTGCAGTCCCAGGGCAGCATGCACATAGCAGGACTGGCTGGGGATGTTCACTCAAGAGATTTAACATTTCCTTTAGTTTGTTTTTTTTTCTAAACAGAAAATTGGGCTACTGTCAACACAGAAATTTTGGAAGAAAACCTCTCCTTTCCTAGGAGGACAAGGACAGCAGTGGTTTTTTATTGAAAAGCAAACCTGGAAGAAATGGTTGACAATGGAAGTGCCAACCACAAACTGAATATTATGACAAAACCAGCCCAAAATGGCTCCACAGTAATTTGTAAACTTTTTTAATCTTATGGATGAAAACTTCCATCTGATAAAAAATATAGACAGGAAAAAAATATCAATTTTTGGTGAGAAGTTCACATTTTCCACATGGAAAAAAAAGAAAATACCAGTTACCAGCCCACTCCATGGCAGCCGTCGCCCACTGCCTCACCTTAGTAGTTTAAAACAAACCAAATGCCAAAGATGCTCTTGTGGGTAAGAGGTACCAAGTCAGTTCAGGACTTTCTCTGGGGTGTCCATCACCCCTGTCCCCTCCTGAGAAAAAAAAGTAAGTTGGGAGCTGTGAAGCCAGCAGCGTTTTCAGAAGGATGCAAGCAGCTTCCAGCAAGCCCTCGCTCAGCTGAAGAAGCAGGCGCATCTGAGGAAGGAAAGCATCCAGTGGTCCTCAGCCCAGGTGTTGTCGCAGCCAGCCCCCACATGCAGTGCCCACACATCACTCAGCTGCAAAACCCACCTGGGAGGCCTCCAACCATCTCTGAAATAATCCCCTCCCCTTAATTGTTTTTCAACCTCTTCATCTTCTCTGGTGTTAATTCAGTTCATTTAAGTAGCACATCACTCCCAGTTTTGGATTTCCATTTTTTTTTTTTTTTTTTGCTTGTTTGTTTTAAATGATAATTCTTTTCCCCTCCTTTTCCCCTCCTTTCCCCCTAGAGCTACAAAAAAAAAAAAATTACAAAATAAAGCACGACCCCAAACGGACTAGAACATTTCTAAGTGAAGGGTTCTTCCCCTTTCACCAGTCTTTGAACATTTCATTTCTTTTAAAGCTGGAGTACAAAAATAGAGCCTCTCTCTTCTTTCTCTCTTTTTTCTTTTTTTTTTTCTTTTTTTTTTTGTAAAAACCAAACACCCCCCCCCCCCCAAATTATCAACTAGAGCAGGTAACTTTTTTTATCCCCCCCCTACCCCCCCCTTTTTTTTTTTTATTTAATACCCATATGGGAAAGTCTCTACATATAGTCCACCCAGCTCAGAGGACAGTCCTCCAGGAGAGGTGCAGGGCAGGGCGGGCAGAGGCAGGCACATCAAGGGCCCACCCTGGAGCTGGAGTTTCTAGTCCTTTTACTTCTCCGGTTGAAGGGGTAGTTGAGGAACTCAAAGCGTCTGTGGGGCTCGGTGGTCTGGTGGCCCTTGGGAAGCCTTTTCATGAAATGTACCTCCCGTTGGTGCTGGCGGGTCTTAGAACCCTTGCGCGGGCGGCCCTTGCGGGTGAAGGCCATGTACCAGCCCTCATACTTGGCGTTCTGCAGCGCCGTGTAGTTGTTCTCCAGGACGATCTCCGTGAAGACACAGTCCTTGCCTTTGCCATTGCTCTGAGAGGGGACAGAGGAAGAGATTTAAGAAACGGGTGCTGGGTCAGAGGGCTGCTTCTCTCTACTGCAAACTGGGCTGGCTGATGCTGCAGCAGGGTTGCAGTGCCTGGGGGCAGCCAAGGGCTCACTTTTCCCACCTCTTCTCCTACAGGTCAGAATTGCCCAGAATCTGCTTTTCCTTAGAAAGCTGTGGGGACCAGGCATCGCGGCATGGACAGACGCTGCTCATTGTGGCTCACATCCCCAGTGTGATGTCAGCCCTGGGCTGTAAGCCCCAGTGCAGCTTGTCCCAGCCTCCACTTCCACTGCAGCCAGAAGGGGATTTTTGCCTGCTCCCATCCTGCCCCCATCCATATCAGAGGCTGGATTGCCTCAGCAGCATCACCATGAGCAAACTGTCCATCTCAGTGGCAATTCACACACCCATCCTACCCTCACTGGGGTCTTTAATATAGGATGGGCATCAAGGGGCAGGAGTGGTAATGTGGGGTCTGTAGGGATGCTGCCCATGGACACAGGTAGCAGGGAGCACAGGGCAGCTGGGGGCTGAGCCCCTCCCCGTAACAGCCAGCAGCAGGACCAGGGAGGTGACCCGAATCAGCCAGCCCCAGGGAAGGAGCTGCCATGGAAAATCCTCCCAAACAATCACTGTCCCAGTGGGATTTTGCACATCCACCCGCCTCTGCCCCCGAGGAGGGTGCATGAGGCTCTGGAGGGAGGGCGTGACTAACCCGTGCGCGGCAGGCCAGGCCTTGGGGCCAGCCCCACGGAGCATCTTAACATTCCTGGCACTTGTACCATGTAATCGGGGAGAATAGCCCAGCAATCCGCCTATTTGTTCGGGGAGATACAAGGAATGCGCCCCACACGGCACCCGCCTGCCTTCCTTGCTCCACGCCTTGCCTCCTGCCACCCGGGCTGCAGGATGGCTCATCCCCCTGTCCTCCAAAAGGCTGGGCTCGCGGAGCTCTGGGGACCCCCACCTCACCTCCCCATCCCCACTAATGGGCTCTGTATTGGGTAAGAGCTCCTCTCTTGGCAACCCCCACTCAGCACCCACACCACTTCCCTGGCTTGCCCAGCACCCTACCTTGCCGATCAGCTTCCCCTTCTTGTTCATGCAGATGTAGAAACCTGTGGCTGCCCCCTTGATGCGCACACGGCTCCCGAAGGTGTCCGTCTCCACGATGAGCTTGGCTGGGGAGAGCAACAGGAAAGAGAGATGGAGGTCAGAGACGGAGGCTCCGGGATGAGGCAGGCACGGGGATGGAAACCCCAGCAATGCACCGTGGTGCTGGGCACTGCAGGCACATGCTCTCTGGTGACTGGGCCACAGAGCACTAAGATCAGGGCATGAGGTTAAAAGCCTGCCTCAGTCCCTCTACCCTGCCACTGTGTCCCTGCATGACCTTGGGCACATCCCTTTGCCACCCTGAGCTGTGCTGAAGGGGGAGTAGCTCCGCCTCACCCAGCTCCACAGGGCTCAGCAGTTTAGATGCTAGAGAAGCATCATGGAAGGGAGGCAGGGCAGTGAGCAGGGCACACGCCAGCCAGCGGAGAACAAGCCAGCTGTCCTGCAAACAGAGGCAGGTCTGGGCGAGCCTGCAGGCAGGCAGCAGGCAGGCACCCTCTGGAAGAGCACGGCGTGCTGCCAGCTGTCCCCAGCCCAGGGGACGCCGCTCTGTGTGTCTCTGTTGGGCCAGGGCTGCAGGAGGAGCAGTGACTTTGCAGCTGGCAGGGGAGGCGTGAAGGGTACGGCCATCCTTTTAATGCCTTTCACCTTTGCACGAGTCGAGAGGGCGTATTGATTTGGTCTCAGTTTTTTAATGGAGGCATCGATCGACTTCCGAAGGAGCTATGCAAATCGCTGGGTCGATGGGCCGCCTATAAATAGACCTGTCACCTTCCCTCCCTGCCTTCGCCCTGGGAACCCGAGCCCCAAAGCCCATCCATCCCCAGGGAAGGGGGAGGATGGGGACAGGACATCCTTCTCCCCGGCCCTGCAGCTGCTGTCCCAAGCACAAGCCCAGATGAATATGGTGGCTACCTGTTTGCACCTCAAAAGGGCTGTGCCAAGCACCAAAGATCTCCCCCATGGCACTGAAAAACCAGCCAGGACTGTCCCATCTCACCACCATCACCTCTTGCCCAGCATCAGCCCCTAGCACCGTAAGTGCAATTTGGCAAGGTAATTAGAGCACAGCCCATGAGCCTTCCAAGTGTCTAGCCTTATTATGGGAATAAGCCCATTGATGCCCTGTTTCTCCTCTCCAATCTCTGCACAAGGGCTGCTTGGTTGCTCAGGACTGTGGCTCACCCTGGCTTGCACATTTCTACCCCAGGATGCTCAGACATCGGCAAGCCCCAGCAAGAGCAACGGTGCAGCTGTGAAGCGGGTGGCTTTGCAAAACGATGCTCCGAATGGCAGAAGGAGGCTGTGGGCACACACACAAGCTAAAGCAAGCCTAAATCACCCTCTGGGCCAGGAGCAGACTGCTGCCTCTCTGTCTCCGTGATGCCCTGATCCTGCATCCCAGGCACTGCTGAGGTCAGCGGCACCAAGGGTGGGGGACAGGGAGTGGACAGTGCTGGCAGCAGCTGGGTTGAGCAATGGAAAGGGTGTCCCAAAATTTACTCAGGCCAACTGATTTGGCACTGCCGGGCCAGGCAGGCTTGAGGTACATACAGACACCCCATCTCCACACTTCCTCCTGCTAATATCATCCTGCAGCACTTCTCGTCCCCAAACTGCCCCATGCCCCCAGCCCCCTACCCCCAGCTGGGCACAGCCTGGACTATGAGAGCTGAAAAATTTGGGAAGAGCCACCTCCAGATTATGCCACCCCAGCACCAATGCCCAGAGCCTGGCACACACCCAGAATCCCCAAAACCAGCCACGAGAGCCACAGTACTCAGCAAAGGAAGCGCTGAGACAGTGATCCCCTATTTATCTATATTGGGGAAAGGGTGAGGAATTGATCTCTGAGGCAGTAAAAGGTTCGAGGAGAATTGATTTTTCTCTCAGAGAGATAGAAAAAGCGGGGAGGGAGGGAGGGACAGAGGAAGGAGGGAGGGAGCAGGGAGGCCTCGGCCCCAGTGAGCACAAAACCCCGCTTTAAAGATGCGCGTCACTTCACTTTTTTTTTTTTTTTTTTTCTCTTCCCCCTCCAAAGGGCAGCTGTGATTTACAGCCGCTGGCCAGGTTGCCACCTCGCATGAGCCCAGCCAGCATGCTGCTCCAGCCCTGCCACCCGCAGAGGATGAGGACAACCTGTCCCCAAAGACCTCTGTCCCTAGACCCATGCAGGCAAGCCATGAACCCCACAAGCCCCAGCCCTGACCAGCAGAAAACCCTGGCACAGATGAAACCGGCAAGTTGGCAGGGATGCACGGCATCCCTGGCGGCTCGCGGGGTTCAGCCCCGGCTGCGGCCAGCAGCGCTTTGCTCGGTGGCAGGCACAGCCTGCGAGGGACGAGCCAGGCTGCACCGGCCGCCCGCCTTCCCTCAGAATTAAAAGAAGTCAATCAAATATTGACAATTAAGACAGATAACTGAAAACACCAGACTCGATGTTAAGTCGGCTGTAAAAATATCAACATGGGGAAAGGGGTCATCTGCAAAAATAAATCAACCCCTTTTACACACCCACCCCCCAAAAATGAGATTAAAAAAAAAAAAAAAAAAGCAGAAGGGAGGGCTCAGGAAGGGAGGCTCTTTGCTGCAAAAGCGGATTTCTAAATAATGATTTGGGGGAGTCCTTATTTTTGGTTTTCCCCTTTTTTGAGGGGAGGGGGAGCTTAACATTTTCAACTCTATTCTTTCACTTAAGTGACAGATTTATCCCGGTAAAATTATGTTTCATGCTCAAACTTTGAAGGGAAAGTGGCTACGTAAATGCTGAAAAAATGCAGCGAGACACACTTGATCCCCCAACTGGACTGCGAAGAGGAGAAAGTATTCAGGAAATGTTAAAAAAGGTGAAAGTAAGAAGCGTTTTAATAGTTCTTCCAGACATGGGGGCCTCCCTAGAGATTCATATAGAACAATCCTGAACCTCTATTTTAACATTTACAGACTTGCAACTCTTTTAAAACTTTACATCTGAAAAACTGCTTGTTCTCTTTCTGGTTTAGATCAGTCTTCATTTTCTTCCTTAGCTCTTCAAATGCTTAACCTTTTTTTATTACATTTTAATAGAGTTTTTCAAGCCACCACCAGTCCCCTCCTTCTGGCCTTATTTAAACCTGGTCATTATTTAAATATTCACTAACTGCTTTTTGAAATCCAGGCATTATAGGTCTAAAACAAGATGGGATTTTTTGCTTGGGAAATTAGCTAATGCCTTTTCAAGCCAGAGCTGCTCCAGGGTGGGAATAATTTATTTGGAAGATTAATGCTGGATGTATGGAATACCATATAGATGGAATCCACGCTGTGCTTGCACTGCTAAGGTCCAGCATGAAATTTTCAGCCAAACTAAAATGAAGAGAAAAAAAAAAAAAAACCACAAACAAAAACCCCCAAACACCCACACCAGAAGGGGAAGGAAGAAAAAGTGTTTCTACTAATCTCCCCAAGCAAGAAAGGGAAATTGCAGCTAATACCAAAGAAAAACAGTTGTGATTCCTATGTACAACACACAGGAATACAGGCGCTTCCCTGATGCGGGTGCCGGATCTGGCCTCACGCAGCCAGCCCCCGGCAGTGCCGGGGCTCGCTGGCCCCACTGACCCCTGCGCAGCATTTGACCGTCCCAATGTGTCATTAGCGTACACGATCAAAGTATTTGGGCTTTGAGTGTCCCCAGTGGAGGGATCGGACCCCCTGCCCTAGGGAGGGGGGAGGTTTTGGGGAGGGGGTGCCAGGGCAATGGCAGAGGGGCCGTGGCACAGTGCAGGCTCTTGTGCCTGCAGAGTTCCCCCGCTTTGTCTCTGGAGACGCTGCAGCATCTTCACCCACAGCCAACTGCCTCGCTGAGCCTCTGCTCAGGGTTTGTTTTGAGGAAGGAGGGGCAGGGAAACGCCACTTTGGACAGTTCTAGTGTAGGGAAGGCTTCCAAAGCAGCCGTGTCCCCCTGCCACCCTCCACCCCCTTTTCTTTTTCAACTTTTCTCTCCGTTTCTTTTCCAAAAGAAAGTCTCAGAAATTCCCAGCCCTGCAAAGGGCTGAAGTGACTGATGCTGCTCAGCACACTACAGCCCCAAGCCCTCCAAGTCAGGTGCAAACCAAGAATTAAAAAGAAGGGAGCAGAGCCCATCTTGCAAGAACCAGTCCCCTCCCTCAGCACAGGGAACCTGCCCTCACCTTGAATCACACAGCCGCTGATCGCTGACCCCTATGTTCTCCCTTTACAAGCCCCCACAAGCCGAACGATTTTAATGATTTCTGGCTAACAAACAGGACGGAAATCATCAATCGCTGCACTGGGCTGCGAACACCTCCCCAGCTCCCCCACACACCCGCCCCCATTGCAAGTCCTTACCGTGCACATCCCCATCCTCTGCCATCGCATTGATTTTCTTGTTGTCCAAGATCTGCACATGTTTCCCACTGGTCCGGCTGTACAGCTGGTAGGTACGGACGAGCCGTCGGCTGAGCTG
Organism: Falco peregrinus; assembly: GCF_023634155.1. Classification (NCBI taxonomy): domain Eukaryota; kingdom Metazoa; phylum Chordata; class Aves; order Falconiformes; family Falconidae; genus Falco; species Falco peregrinus. The sequence continues at coordinate 29,339,862 of NC_073721.1, read as the reverse complement.
ATCCGTCACCAGGCTCTGCTCCCTCACATGCTGTGTAAAATTAGGTGGGGACTGAACAGTTACCTTTAGGAAATTAAAAAATATACGACACACCATTATAATCTCTACTCCTCAGAGGAACGAACGGGCTGAGCAGAGATCGCCGGCCTCCAGCCAGGCTTTACAGGGAGGCACAGAGCCGGGACGGCAGTGGTACCTCTTGCGCCACCAAAGCCTCCCTGGGAGAAGGAGCATTAAGCTCCAGGACACAGCAACCAGAGCCCTTTACAGAGCCGTGCCAGCTCCAGACATGCCCTAAGCAGAGATAGGCAGGTGACCCGGGAGCATGACAGGGCTCAGTGACCCCAGAGGCCTCCCTGGGACTCAGTGGGTCCCAGCTGGCACTGGGGTACCAAACATGGGCATCAAGGCTGGGAGGTGGAGGGGGTCTGGAGAGGGGCAGGAGGGCGCTGGGCTGCCCCCCAAAGGGGCTGACACACTCATCCCGCACCTTTCTCGCCTCTGCAGGAGCACACTACTGCTGCTGCTGGCCCGGACACGTACCCCAACAGCTGCCTTTCCTCTGGGTCCCAAGCTCTGCTCCCAAACACCCCACTTATTGACCTCTTTAAAAACAAAGTCCCCAGAGAAGGTAGAGCTATAAGGTGTAAAAATCATGAGAAAACCATGCCCCAGCTCAGGTATAGAGTGGCACAATCACCCAAGGATACACAGTTGCTGCCCATGCAAACCCGTCCCTCGCCCACAGCCAGATGTTCGGTGCCGGCAGAGGGGTGCCCATGCCCAGCACACCCGCTAGCCCCAGAGCCGCAGCTGAGCTCAGCCCCTCCAGACCTGACACTGTTGCTCCTGGGCTTTAAATGATTTTCATGAGCGGCCAAACCTGCTCCCCCCTCAGCCCTGGCTCACGAGCTTGCACAGAAGTCTTTTTTTCCCCCCTCGTCTCAAATCCCTCTTTTAAGTCTGGAAAGTTTCGCTGCTCCCTGACATTTATAAAGATGTATTCTGAGCAAATGTTAGGAGATAGCTCCTTTCAACATCAGAAGGCTGGGACTACCCCCTACCACCCCCACATCAAATGGGAAGATTTCCTCCCGTCTTCAACAACAACAACAGAAAAACCCAATAAAAGCAAAAGCCACTGCTCTTCCAAAGCTGGCTTTATGGAGATATCTCCCCTTGACAATGTCATCTCTCTCCCTCCGCTTCTGCCTGTGCATGTGTGTTTCCTATAGACGGGTTTTGGATAATGCAGCAGGATTCTCTCCCCAGCTCTGATGAGGGTACCATGTGGAGGAGAGGTCATTAGCCATGCTGCTATTTGGTCTCCATCTCATACTCCAAAATATTACAGCAATGTTTTTATACAACTGCACACTCCCAGCGCTTCGCTCCCTCCGCTTTTCGACTGGAAACTAGATTTTTATTTTTTCTTTTTTTTCCAGCCTTCCAGGAAAATTAAAAAAAGGGAGCTTAAAGGGCATTTTAAACAAAGCTTTTGCACCTGTGATCTCAGGGGGAAGGGGGGTTTCACCCCAGTTTGCAGGCACACTGCTCCCAGCGACCCGTGCCTGCTGGTATGCGGGTGTTGCACAAGCTCTGCCCAAGCTGTTTAATCTATTCATGACACTTCTGTCTCTGGCAGATACAAACCAGCGATGCTAAAGTCTGACAGTTTTAAGCTGAATCAAAACCTGCGCTTTTCAGTAAGGTTTTAGCGGCGTTTCTTTCCTCTTTTTTAATTCCGCTTTACTTTTTTTTTTGGATGAAGCGGCATAGGAAGAAAACGCCGGACAAGAGGAACGGGGGTATATCCACAGTGCCATTCAGAGGCGGGGAGGGACGGGACCTAAAGCTGCTTAAAACTAACCCTGCGCGATTCGCTGGTACCCCGGGAACCCCCTGCCTCACAGCCCGAGCCCGCTGCACGTTATTTTGCAGCCCGGGGGGGGGGGGCTCCCCCCTCGGCCTCGGCTTTTTACAGCCGGGCGACTTTTGTCTCCTGGGTTTTAAAGTGTTCCTCCGTCCTCCCTCCCTCCCTGCCGAGCCCGGGGCGCTCGGCGGCGGCTGCGGGGCACCCCCCAGCCCCCGGGGACAAACAAAGCCGGGCGGGCAGCGGGCACTTACCTGGGCTTGCAGGCAGAGGACGAACAAGTGCATTAACCTGGGAGAGGGGAGAGAAAGCAGGAGAAAGGTGTGAACCGGAGGGGGGGCGGGGAGGGGGGGGCTGCGGGCCCGGGGCAGAGGGCCGGGGCTGCCGGTACTCACACGTAGCTGAACAGCGAGGAGCAGGGGTCCATGGCGGGGCCGGTGCGGGGCCGGGAGCCCGGGGCCCGGCGGCGGCGGGGAGCGCCCGGGGGGGCGCGGCGCGGCGCTGCCTCGTCTCCTCGCCTCCTCTCGCCCTGCCGGCGCGTCCTCGCCCCGAGGAAAGGAGGGCACAAGCGGCTACAGAGGGGAAAGGCCCCCGCCCGCCCGCCCGCCCAGCCCCCGGGGCGCAGGGCCGGCGGCCCCCCGCCGCGGGGCACCCCCCGCCCCGCTCCGCTCCGCGGCCCCGCTGCCGCCCCGGGAGGCGGCGAGCCCGGCCCGTGGCCCCGGCGGCGGGGGCGGGCGCAGCCCCGGGGGCGACCGCCGTTACCGCAGGGGGAAGCCCGTCCGGACCGACGCCCCCTCGCCCCCCGACCCCCGGCCCGGCGGTACCTGCCCAGGCAGAGGGGGCGGCGGGCCAGGTGTCGCCTGGCTCGGGGCTGGCACTAAGCGCCGGGCTCCGCGGCGGTCGCCGCCGGCGGGACGCCCTCCCAGCCCCGTGCCTTAGTTTCCCCATCCGTAAAACGGGGCTTAAGGGCTGGGAGGGAGGGAGGGGGCGTAGGGGCTGCGGTTCCCCCGCTGGGGGCTCGCCGCTCCGCGGGCGCGTTGTGGATTGGGACCGGGCAGGCAAGCCCTCCCGGGACGTGCCAGACATTAAAAGGATTACCGGGAGGGGGGAGGATGGAGGGGGTCGGAGTTCCGAGAGCGAGCGATGCTGAGCAAATACCGCAGCCGGGGTGGGGAGCGGGCAGCGGGACCCCCCCGAGCATCCCCGCCGGGCGCTTACCTGGTGAGGCGGGCGGGCGCCCTCAGGGCCGGCGGTGCGGGGCCATGGGGCCGGGCGGCGGCGGCGGGACGGGGCTCAGCCCCGCAGCCCGGGCAGGGCCGCCGAGGGCTGCATTGTTCCGGCGAGCCCCGGCGCTCCCGGCCCCGCCACCTGTTGCGCACCGGGGCGGGGGCTGCGGCGGGGCTGCGGCGGGCGGCCCCCGGGGCCGGTACCTGGCCGGGGCCGGGGCCGGCGCCGCCTGCTCGGCGCTGAGTGACAGCTGCTAATTTGCCGGCCGTGCCCCGCTGCCGGTCCCCGCGCTCCCCGCGCCCTCCTTTATCTTATCAGAGCCCATAATTACAATTGCTATTTTGTTTCCTCGAATCAGCAATCAGCGCTATCTGCCGCCGCGGGAGAGGCAGCTCCTGTCAGCCGGCCTCTGAGTGACAGAGCGGCGGGCTGCACCGCCGCACAGGCACACACGGGCGGGCACGGCCCGCCTGCACGCACACGGCCCTGCACACGCCTGTGCAGCCCCTGCACACACACAGGCACGCCCGCAGCCCGCACACGCACCCCCGTGCAGGCCCTCCACGCGCACACAGCTTGCACACGCATACGGCCCTTCGCACGTGGCCCGCTCCTGCCCACTCCCACCCCTCACACACACAGCCCCCCTACACACATGTGACCCTGTGCACACACACTGCAGCCCCCCCTCCCCAGCACAGGCACGCACTCTTTGCTCACCCCCAACCCCAAAATACATTCCCCCCCCCTACATGCACATACACACACCAGCCACAGGCACAGGACGTTTCTCCCTCTCGCACACACGCTGACATCCAGCTTGCGCATCTTCCCCCTTGCTCAGGCAGCCAGTGCCCCCAGACACACGTACACACACACACACACACACCCCCGCACACTCAGCCTTTCACCCCAAAGTGCTGACTACAACCACCTCCAGGGATGGATCTCCCAGGGATGCTGGGGGTCTCACCTGGGCTTGCCCAGCATCACCATTGCCGGCGGGTGCTGCAGGCTGGCAGAGGAGCCTGGGCACTGCCCATCCCTGGGCTGGCCCCACAGAGCTCAAGGCAAAAAAACAGCCCCTGCCATCAGTATCGTCAGACCGAGCCCAGCACACGGCAGGCAGCTGTCTTGCTCCAGCCAAAATTTCCCACAAAATCAACCCTTTGTGCATTTTTCTTGGTGCAAAAGGCCAGAAGGATGTTTCTGAGTGGTTTTCCTACATGTAGAAAGAAGTCTTGGGCCAATCAACTGGAAGTCTTCAGGAGCACCACAGGAACAAGCAGGGTGGATACTGAGGGTGCTCTGCTGAAGCAGAAGTGGGTTTCCATGGGTGGCACACGCTCGTGCTCTCAGCTTGTCAGACCAGCACACACTTGGGAGAAAAACTCTCCGTGTTGAGCTCTGCGAACAGCTGGTGTGCCACAGCATGACTGAGGCAGTTCCACATATCCACCTCTCTGGGTTGCCTAAGGAAAACCAGGCAAAACCAGAGCAGGCAGCACTAGATATTCCCAATGCTCTAAATTCAGACAATCCTTGCTTTTTTTACTTATAAAAAATTCAAGAGGCTTAGGCACTGACAATTTCTCAGATGCTGCTCTTGCTCACCAGTGGCTGCCCCTGCTTTACCTCCGGCGGGCACAGGGTTGGGCCGCGCGTTATCCTGCACACCGCACACCATGTTCAACAGCACTGTGTCCAGCACAGCCACAGCCCAGCCTGCTTTAAACTGGGAGATTTATGGTGTCCCGTACGGGGTCAGAAGCAGCCGTGAGCTGACAGCCCTGCGTGGCCCCTGCCCTCGGCAAACAGGCTCAAGTGCCAGTCAGGGCTGTAAAATCGAGCCGGTGCGGGATCACCCAGGGGCGGCCACACTTTGCCTGACAGTAGATGACAGACGATGCTCCTGCCAGCCATCCTCGGGCCCACAGACAAAGCCTCCACAGCCCCCATCCTACCCTACCTTTGGGCAGGGGACAGACATGAGCAGGGTGGTGATGGCAGCCGGGGACAGGCAGTGTCACGGATGCTGGGCTCATCCCACCTCTGCTGCTGCCTCAGCTCACGGCTACGGTCTGGTCCTTGCCGGGAAGCTGGGTGCCTGCACAGAGGCATTTGCCTTCTTCCCTTGGTGCTTCCTAGCCCATCACAGGGTCACCCATGTTTGCATCAAGAATACATCCCACGCGTCCCCTATTTGTTTTTTAGGGTTTAAAAAAATGTTTTTGGAAATCCTCTCTTCTGTGCAAGGCAGCACAAGGGAAATCAGCCTGCCTATCAGCTCCTTCACAGGCCATCTGAACTAAGCCCCCTGGTCTGTGGGGCAAGGGTCCCCTCGGCACTGGGCTAAATGGTTTGTCTGGCTCTCCTGCAGAGCAGAGAAATCCCAGCCCTGCACTCCTGAGACCAGCTGGGCCTCAGGCCCAGCTGCTGTGGAGCTGGTGGAAGAAATCCCCTCCTGGCAGAAAGACTTGGGGACCTGCTGTGTCCTTAGTGCTCCAGGCAGCCATCAGGCTGTGTTCCCTGGAGGAGGCTACCAGCGTGGTCCCATCAGGTCCAGTTCTGGTCCCCCACTAGTGGCTCCATTGCCCTGATCTGTAGAACTGGGACCATGTTTAGGCTGGGCAGGCGCAGAAGCGTGTTTCCCTCAGAGAATAGCTCGTGTATTTTATGTTCTTCAGGGATGTTAATTGCTGCAGATTTGAGCACCAGAGCTGTGAGCTGCAGCCTTCCCATCCCTTTTCCCATAAAGCTGAGGATGCCCAGCTGAAGCCACAGGGCTGCAACACCAAGAAGCAGGAGCTGAGAGAGGAACCAGGACACAGAGGTGGCTGTCCCAGGCCGGCTGGGGTCCAGGCTTGCTCTCAAACCTTCCCCACCTCTGCTTCCCCTTTGCACACCACATAAAGCCTCCTGGCAGCTGGGAACCATAGGTGCAGCTCCTGGAGCAGCCTAGACTGCAGCCTGGCAATGAGTGGACATGGAGAGAATTTGAGGAGATGGAGGGGGCAGCAGGTGAGAATCTGTGAGACCCTGGGAGGGGGCTGTCTGGGTTGCTGTACAACAGAGACTGGAGACAGCACAGGGGGTGTTGTGGGAGTTCTCTCCCCCTTCCCTCTGTGACTCTTAGCACTGAATCCCCCATCCAGGGCCACTTCAGCACCATCCCTGCTCTCTCCCAGGATGTCTCTTAGCACATCTGCAGGACATAGCTAGGTCCCATCTCCAGCTTCCAGCTTGCTTCTTCCAGGGCATCATCCCTACCTGGCTCAGTCCAGGTCAGAAGCGGTCCACGGACAACCCTCTCCTCTTGCAGGACAAGGGACAGCCAGAGTAAGCCCCTGTGCCCCACAAGAGGTCAAAGCCACCAAGGCATAGCTGTTACCAGCTCCTCCCTGAGCATCAGCCTAAAACCTCCCCACTAACATCACTTATTTTAGAAAGGTGGAGCCAAGAAAAGCCACACCAACCACAGCTTTAGGGACAACCAGTCCAAACTAGGGTGAGTGGAGGCAAGAGCTCCTAGCAAACTAGGACTTCGCATCACAAGAGGAGGCCAGGAGAATTTGGGGTGAGGGGATAGCCAGCAAAACACCTGCAGAAGGTTTGGCTTGAACATCTCTTTACCAGGGGAAATTCTCAGGTGAGGAAACAACCAGGACATCACTGTCCCTTGCAGACCAGGGCCAACAGGCACAGTTCCCTGCTCCTGCCAGGCCAGGGACATAGACAGAACCACAGCACTAATCCCAACTGATGGAGGAGGGAAGCACCTGCAACAGCACACTGCAACACTGAGCCAGCTGGAGGGCAAGGAGACCTTCTCTCTGCAGACACAGAGAGCTTGGAGAGCCTGCAGAGCGGTTGCCTTTGAAAGTGGAGAGACACTGTAGGTAGTGGGGTGGCTGACATGGGGCTGAGGGTCAGCCAAAGGCAAGGGCAGACAGAAATGAGGATTCTGGAGCATGGGCAACAGTGCCCTGCACCCGAGCATCTCCCTCCCCTCCAACACCATGTGATGGAGAGCCAAAATGCACGAAACCCAGGATCCTGTAAGACTTTACAGCCATGCCTGGAAGGTTGCTTGGCCATAAACCAGCTTTCACTGCCCTAGAACAAACACGTGGAGGCTTCCCAGCAGAGCCAGAGAGATGCTAGCCCACTCCACCCTCACCCTTCCCAGCCCCACAGCCCAGCACCCCCAGCCCTGCCCGCTGATCCTTCACAAAGGGACTGCAGCATTAATGGGGCGTTTCAGAGGCAACAGCAGCTCCTCCATGGCTGAGCAGTGCCGAGCAGCCTGGGGCGATCCCACTGCTAGCCATTAACCTTCCCCCCACCACCACCCCATCCCCGAAGGGAAGGAACTTGGCCGAACCCCACCGGGATGTATTGCATGGGAATGACCTTGTCTTTGCTACCCACAGCGCTGAGGCAGCCCCAGGGAAAACGAGGAGCAGGGAGGGGAGACACAGCCCATTCACAATTAATTCTCCTCTCTATTCAATTACTAGCAGCAGGGTTAAGGTGTGTTTTGTGGGTGGTGGGAATGCCAGGCCAGGATACTACCCCTATGTTTTAATTGCAGCCCCCTGGAGCTGTACCCACCCCTGCGCAGGACCAACCTGGGTGACATGGCTCCATGAGGTCCCTCTCCAGCAGTCTGCTTTCACAGCTTTGCTTCAGGGAACTGGGCGCTCTGCCCTTTGGAGACCATTTCACCACCTCCTGTCCCTCCTGCTCAGCAGCTTTTTAGGAACGTGGCCTTTGCTTCCACATCTTCAGGTTCTGCTCCTAGAAGTGCTGGTGTCAACACTGGCTCCATCATCCTCTGGTGGCTGCATGCTGACTCCCAGGCAGCGATGCTCCTGTGGATCAGAGGAGTCAAAGCTAGGCTCTGCTTTCCATCCAGGCTGGGTTATTTGGAAGGAAAGCTCACCACCCACATCAGCAGGGCTGCCAGCACAGCAGGGGCAGCCTTGGGTGGCTCAGCATGTGGCAGCTCTGCTCCTGATCCGCAGGCAGAGCAGGAGTTCATCCAGGGCAGTCCATGGATGCACAGGTGGATTTTCCATTGGTGTTAGGCATCCACCTCATGGCTACATTTGGCTCTGATGAGGCCAGTGCTATTTTCATCTCTGGCATCCACCCCCAAGTGCATGGGGGGAGCTCAGAGGTGAGCCAGGCACACAGGTAAAGATCTGGCAGAGCTGAGTGAGGCCAGGAGCCTTGTGGAGGGCACTGAAGGGGAGATGCACCCCCAGGCTGCATCCATCTGCAAGGAGAGAGAACTGGGCTAGCTCTGTGGCCACCCAGCTTGGGAAGTGGTCCACAAAGAGTCCCACAGACTAAAGGCTCCCAGCAATGGCAGTTCACATGGGAGCAGCTCAGGAAGCAGGTGGCATCCCCAGCCCTGTGTGATTTAAACTCAAGGTTGAACATTTTTGTGCAAACCTGCCCTGCATCTAGCAGGGGTCAGTAAATGAGCAGCCTGGCCAGGAATGGCCATGATACACATGCGTGGGGAAGGGGTGACACTCACAGACATGTGGATGAGGATGTGCGTGCTCACAGCATTTAGGCAGCTCCAGTTCATTCCTGACCCCATTGCACAGACCAAACAACATCTCCAGGACCTGGTCCCAAGACATTCCTGGCTGGCACAACTTCCTCAGCATTGTAGCCCCAACCCAAGCAGCAGCACCTTCCTTGAGGTCTCCAGCCACACACCATCAGGCAGGGCTGGGAAGGGGGGTCAAAGCCAGGCTGGGTGGGAGGGGGCTCCGCTGGCCACCCAGGAAGGTGGGAGCCATCACTCAATGCCGGGGTCACTGTCCTCTGTGGGATGGGCTCAGAGGCTCCTTCAGGGCCACAAGGAGCTGAGACAGAAATGCAAAATATTGGCCCTTCACTGCCTGAGTGCAGCCTCGGCTCCCAGCCAGTCAGGCCAGACCATTCAGCTCTGGTTTGGATCCTCTTAGGAAGAGGACTCCCATGCCCAGCCCACGGTGGGTTTAAGCCTAAAACTAACAGCAGTGGCCGGGGGTGGGGGGTGCATGCTGTCCATCGGCTGTAACTCTACCTTCGTTTGTTTGCTTACAGCATCCACCCAAAATGCCCGTGTGTGTCTCTGGGCCCCTGTGTCAGTGGCAGCTGAACTGCTGACCCCAGGAGTTTGCAAAACACCAGGGTTATGGCCCCTTTGACATCCCAGTCCAGCAGAGCTGCAGCTTGTCCTGACCCTGGCCCTGGGGAGCCAGCACCCGTGGCACCCCACATGGCCCTGTGAGTGCTGGGGAGAGGCAGCAGGGCCAGCAAGAGTGAACCCCAAAGAAACAGCAATGTGGGCACACTCCCCATGGCACCTGCTGCCCCTCCAGCTTGGCCATAGCCCCTTACCTTGCTGGCCAGCCCTGTGGACCTGCCCCAAACCCCCTGCTAGCCCTTATCCAAGCCCAGCCCTCCGGCTCCTGTGAGCCCTACAGCCCCCACCCCATGCTGGCACTGGGGCTGGCACAAGAACTGTGCCCCTCTCCAGCTCCTGTGCCCAGGGCCACGTCTCATCTCTGTGCCACCCTGCACACCTCTGTGTTTTGGGAAGACAGGGACCATGTGGCCCCTGGCACAGCCAGAGCCTGGACACAACCTGTAACTGGTTTCTCCCAGGCACCAGCTGTGGCAGGGGGTTTCACACCATCCTGGAGCATGGCCATGGCATGCACAAAACGCCCAGACTCCCATCACAGTGCAGACACCACCTCTGGGGAGTGCAGGGGCAGGGGCCAGGGCTGCAGGGAGCCAGCCTAGGCAGAGAAACAAGCACCCAGGGAGTTCGGATTGAAACTGAGATCTCTCCAATGACTCTGCTCCCACTTCTTCCCCAGGAGATCTCCCAAGGGCCCAGCCAACCACTAGACCACACTGCCCTTCCCCTGTGAGCTGAGCACCAGGGAGTGGAGCAGGGCAGGTGTCCTACAGACAAGATCCCTGTCCCCTGTGCTCTGTTCATCCTTGGCTCTTCCCATCAGCAGCAACCCTTCCTATCCAGCCCCAAAGACCTTGTGCACTGCAGCTCAGAGGCCTCCATCCACCTGAAAGCCTGTCTGGAGAGCAGAGGCTGAAGCATGGAACAGGTATGGGGTGTCCCACAGCCCCTGTGCAGAGCTATCACCAACAAGGACACCACAGAGGCCAAATCCTACCCACCCAGCCTAGGGCTCTGCCAGCGGTGGGGCTGGGAACAGGGAAACCGCAAGGTGCCCGTGCTCCCTGCAGTTAAGTGTCTCCCTGGGGAGATCCCTCTGGCAAATCCCAAAGCCCCTTGGGGCACAGCCCAGCTGCTCTGGGCAGACCCTACCCCTACAGCTACCACCAACCCTGGCAGGGATGTGTGGCCAGCAGTGATGGTCCTGCCAGTGTCAGGGACAGCCCAGACCAGAGCGATTAGATTTGCACTTCAGAGGGGTGGAAGGCAAGGACACCTACGACCTCCTCCGGGCATCTCGGCTGTGGCTGTCAAGCACAGAGCTGCTAATACCAACCTGACGTGAGGTGGGCTGAATGGGGGCTGCAGGAGAAGACCCTGCAGGATGGATGTAGTGGAGCCTCACCCAGGTTGTCTTGCATGGGGCTCTCTACCACAGCCCAACCATCTTCACTTTTAGCACCTGTTTTATGCTTATGTGAGTTGAAACCTCACTTGCAGCACAACCCCTGCTCTGGTGTCACCCTGTGCTCCTCCAGCACCTTCTGCTGTGCCTACTGTGGACTGTAAAGTCACAGCTGTTACAGCAGCAACTTAATGAAAAAAAAACCCTCTTGTATTCTGGGCAGCACTGTGGAGCTGGGGACACACATCCCCACTGCGAGCAGACACTCTGAGCAGCTATTGCAGCCTGCAAATGCCCGGAGCAGAGCCTGGCCGTAAGCAACCTTCTGTGCCAGGATGGGCAGCCAGAAGGAGCCATGGTATATCAGCTGCCAGCTCCCCCTGTGGAGCCAAGAGCTGGAGGAGCCTCTTCTCCACCCACAGAGCAGTCGGTGGGGTGAACACCCACACATCCAGGCCCTGAGCCAGCTCGATACATGCTGGGGAGGACCCAGCACACAGCCGAGCACTAGCAAGCAGGAGATGACCCCAGACCTGAGTTTCAGCTTCTCCAGCAGACAGGGCTATTCCCACACAGTGCACCAGCAGCATTTCCCTCTGCAAGGCATGTCAGTGGGGAAAGGATGGGAATTACCAGCAGCCTGGCTCTTCTAGATGCTGCTGCTTGCTTTCTTGGTTGCAATGTGTCCCCAGCTTAGCTCTGCCAGGGCCAGCCCTGTGCGTTAGGGTGCCCGTGGCCCCCTGAGGCAACAGCAGAGATACCTGTACCTGCTGCCTGGGAGGACAGAATAGGGATAGCAGAGTCCTCTAACGCTGCAGAGAACGGGATGCTCATCACACCCACCACCAGGGTGGTCCCAGCAGAGGGTGGCTCTGCTGGCCCTTTTCCTGGCTCCTGCTGCCACCGAGGTGCCACGTTCTCTGCCCCACCTTGCAGAACCGCTGCACCCTGGGATAATGGGGGATGCTGCATCTCCAGCGGTGTCCCACTGGCTTCCTCCGTAGCCCTGGCAGTCAAGCATCAGAGAAAAACTGTTACCCCAGTTCACTGTGGGAACGAGCAACAGAGAGCTCATGGAGCAGGGGACCAGCCCCACCTACAGCACGGCTACAGCTGCATCTCTCAGCTGCCCTAGGGCCGAGTTCTCTGCCATGGAGAACTGAAACCCAGCAAGAAAACTGTTGGGGCAGGACTATCTGGGGCATCACAAGGAAAACTGCTGCCTGGCCACGCTCAGCAGAGTGGCTCCCCATCCTGCCCCTCCATCCCTGAAAAAGCAACTCAAACCTGACTTCTGAAACCAGAGCATCCCCTGGAAGCTGCCGGCCTGGCCCAGCCACCTGGCTGGAGGCAGGCAGCCAAGCCCCAGCCCTGTGGGGCTTCATCTGGGCCAGACGCTGCAGCGAGCAGCCTGTGCCCCTTGCTGGGCACAGCAGGCCAGTTCAGAAGGGCTATGAAGAGTGCGGCAGCATGGGTGCATGACCATGGTGCTCGTGCATGGTGATCCCCACATCAAGCCATGCTATGGCCATATTTCCCTGCTGCATGGCCCAGCCAGGGCTAGGGCTCTCCAGTGCTGCCTGAGCAGGGAGGGATCCAACCCCAGTGATGTCAGCATGCAGAGCCCTGAAATGCAGCACAGAGGAGGGATGCTCAGAGCCAACCACCTCCCAAAGCAACCCCAGAGCCATCAGCTGGGTTGGAGCATCATATAATTTCCTGGTATTAGCACCTCCATCACCCCACGGGAGAGTGATGGGCCCTGCACCCTTACATGTACCTCCAGCATAGGTAGCCCACATATTACATAGACACACAACAACTTAACTCCCCCCGTGCCCATGCAAAACAAGGCAGTCCTCACAGCAGGGGCCCCACACTTCACTCCCCACGCACAGTGAGCCTCCTGTCCCCCACCACCCCTGAGAACCCCCCAGCCCAGCCATGCCCAAGCTCACCTGCTCTTAGACAGCCCTGTTTGTTTGCCCAAGGTATTTGCAGCCGGGGGCACCTGCTTTGATACCATCAGCTCCACGAAGGAAGCTGCTCACCTAGCGTGACCCCTGTAATCCCATCCTTCCCCATTAAGCGCTGTGTGTGAGCACATCCCCCCTCCCATCCTCCTGCCATCTCAGCATTTATCTCCCTCTGCCCAAGCTGAGCGCATCAAGGCTGTAACATTGCTGGGGAGGGGAGAGCAAACCTCCCCATGTCAGTTAGAAAGGGGCCTGGTAGTGCCAACACCCCCCAGGCCCTCCCTTACTCCCTCTGGGATTGGGATGTTCCCTCTCCCCTGGCATCACCCTGCAGCAGCACTGGGGACCAGGCAGCACTTGTGGCAAGGCCTTGGGCTGGGCTGGTCCTGCAACAGTGTGGACAGGTTTGGTGTCCCCTACCACCAGCACCATAGTCTTCATGATGCCACATTTGCCCCCTGGCAGGACTGTCCCTCCTGCCACAGCCCCTTGTCCCAGATACCTAGACACCCTTAAGGAAACCAGAACCCTGAAACCACCTCCTTCTACCCTTTAGGAGGCCAAATGCTCCTTCTTGTCAGCCAGCACTGCCTCTCCCATCCTGCATGAAGCAGCTGTACCACCCTACCAGGGCTGAGCTGTGCCCACTCCCTTGCCTCACTGTCCCCCACCGGGCTCCAGGCCAGCTGCCTCCCCCAGCTCACCCTTCCAGAATCATCTTTTTAAAAATGATCTACTGGTTCTTATCTCCCCCAAGGCCAAGCTGCTCCTCTGCGGAGAGCAAGCAGGACCAAGGCTTGGCAGATAAATCAGCCCCGACCCCTTCCCACATGCACACAGCCAGGCTGATCTACGGGGTCCTGCATGTGCCAGCCCTAGCAGGGGCTGGGCACCATCCTGGCACAGCCACGGTTCAGTTCATGGCCCTGAACTCTCCTCCTGCACCATCAGCACAGGGCACTGGTGTGCTGTGCCCCACCAGCATGTCTCAAACACACATCGAGCCCTCGGGGAGGATGGTCCCACATCTCTTCACCCAGCAAGGCTGAGCTCTTCTACCTGGGAGCTCCGCAGCATCACCACGCAAAGCAAACCCCCAGGGCAATGAGATTTGCTGAGGGATCTCAGCGCTTGTGGGCATGGGCACAGATCACCAGCCCCGGGCACCCTGTTGCCTCAGGAAGGCAGGAGGAACCATACTTCCCCGGGGACACGTTATATCCCAACCGGCACCCATCCCCACGGCAGGGCCGGACCCAAGGACACCGCTCCACCCAGGGACCCGGAGCGGGATCCCAGTGCCTGGATGCTCCGTGCATCCCAGGGGCTGCCCAGACCCGGAGAGCGGGTGCAAGCCCCGGCGGGCCCGGCAGGGCGGGCAGGGGGAGGCGAGGCGGGGGCCGGCGGGGCCGCAGAGCCGCCCGCAGCGCTGCCCGCCTGCCACCTAGCGGTGCCCGCGCCGGGCCCGCCGCCCGGTACGGGGGGTAACGCCGCCGCCCGGTACCGGGGGGTAGCGTCGCCGCTCCGTACCGGGTAACGCCGCCGCCCGGTACCGGGGTAGCGCCGCCGCCCGCCCCAGCACCCTCCCGCCGCGCCGCTGCGGGGGCCGCGCACCACGGCGGGGGTCCATCCCCCCCGGCCGGCTCTGCCTCCCAGGCAGCGGCCCCTCGCCGTGGGGTGGGGACACCAAGCCCGTTCCCCTGTGCTGCGAGGGGCGAGCCGTGCTGGTCAGGCAGGGCTGACCGAGGGGTGTTTGGGGCCAGAAGGGAACAGTGGGGCTGCAGAGGGGAGCTGCACAGGCCCCGGAGAGAATCAGCCCCGCTCACAGCCTAGGATGGAGCCCGAGCTGAGGATCCCCCCTGGAAGATTTGCCTCTCTCAGAGCTCATCCAGCTCAGAAACCCCTTGTCCCAGGGCACCGACGGAGCCATCAGGGCCGGACCGTACACAGTGCTTCCCAGGGACAACAGTCAGTGTCACAAGCAAGGAGGGCTGGAACAGGCATTGGACCACGAGCCACATATGAAAGAACAGATGCAGGGAATCCACCAGAGAAACATTTGAAGACAGGACCAGCCCCCCAGGGGTGAGAAATGCCACCTGACTGAAGCACCAAACTCTCTCCAGGTACCCAGACCAGTGGGACACGGCTCTCCAGCAAAGGCCAGAGCTCACAGCTGTCCCACACCCTGCAGGTGCTGGCGTTTCTCCCGTCTGCAGGACACTTGGACTGAGAGCAAGACACGAACGAGGACCTTGCTGTGACAGTGCCCAGCACCAGGGCCAATGTGGCCCTCACCAGGGGGTGTTGCTAGTAGCTGCATTACCTTTGGGAGCACACGTGGAGCCAGGTCTCTGTTCTGTACAGCCATCTGCCACTCTGCCCCTTCCCTTGGCAGCCTGGATGCAGCACTGCGCTGGCTCATGGGCCACAAAGTGTGCAGAGCCCGCAGGTCCCTCCTGGGAGCTTTGCAGCATCACCAAGCAAAGCAAGTGTCAGGGAATGGACACAGAGGAGCATCTCCCACTGAAGTGCGCATAGCAGGAACCTGCCAGCCAGCAGTGTCCCCCCTCCAGACCTGATGCCTGAGAGACCTTTATTCAGTGTAAAAACAGTTCTTTACAAAGCAGATTGACCCAGAACCTCTCCCCAGATCAATTAGGCTGTGAGATCCCACCCCACCATAACTGCAATTGAGGACAGAGCCTGGGCCCCAGTTTCACCCTTCCAAGTGTATAAAAAACATCAAATTGTGAGTAAAGAAAAGCAAACAGGCTAGAATCAGTGAAACTGCCTGTCCCACCACTGGCTTTACATCCATCTGCTGGGGAAGGGGGCCGGGACTGGGTGTTTCAGAGCCAGGGAGAGGGGGTGCACAGAGCAGAGTTCCAGGAGAGCAAAAGGCACAGGGCAAGGATCATCTCCTCCATCCCTGACTCCCAGCACAGGGATGGGGGAGAGGGCATAAACCAGCAGCATCCATCCAGCTTTAGGAGCAGCCTCCCAGGGCTGTGGGAAAGGAGACACCCCAGTGCTGGGAGCAGCCCCTGCTCCCCAAAAAGTTACAACAGAAAAAAGAAAAAAAAAAAGCAGCAAATGTTGAGGTCCTGGCAAGAGGTGTCCGAGGTAAAAGCAGTCCAGGGAGAGAAGTCCCAGCGAGTGAGTACCTGGAGGAAGAACTAGATTGAGACCAGCAGCCTCCTGCAGCAGGGCAGCTTTCGCCCATGCTTGCCACACCAGCGTCACAGCCACCCGGCTTCCTGGCCCCTCACCTTGCCTGGAGGTAAGTTACTGCTTCCTCCTCTACTTCTTGGCTGGCATGATAGGAGCAAGTTCCTGTTCCTCCTCCTCAGACAAGTCATCATCCTCCTCAAACGAAGCATCTTCCCTGTGCACTGGGACACACAAATAACTGTTGCTCACCAATGTATGTCTTTGCAAATGCAATCGGCTCCCAAGATACCCCAAGAGCAGATCAGCCCAAGGAGCACTGGAGCAGTTTTGATTGCAGCTTGTAGGCAATAAGCTGTATCTCAGCTGGAGGGAGGTCTTGGAGGGGAATGGCAACAGCCAGGCATGGGAAAAGAGGACAGCATGTGTCTACCCAGACCCCTTTACCCGAGCAAGGCTTTACAGCAGGGAAGGAATCCCTGCACAGAGACAGCCCGTGAGGAACCAGCACAAAGGAGGCACTGAGCACACACACCGGGCAGCACCGAGCGCAACTCCCAGGGGCTCCCTGGCTGGTGTTCATACTGATGGAGCCCATCCATACCCCTCCCTCCCACCAAGCCTTTCCCCACCCACAAGTCCTTACCGATCCTGTGCCAGCCAGCAAGGCGCACTGGGCCAGAGCCTGCTGCCAGACGGAAGGTCACTGGAGGCTGCAGCTTGAAGTTGTCCAGACTCAGCTATGAAGACAGAGGTGGAGCTGAGTTAGGGGCAAAAGCAGAATACCCTGCAGTCCTCACCAAGGCACCTGGCCCAGTTATACATGTCCTTCTGAGGCCATCTGCAGCCAGGCACAGGCCACCCAGAGCATTTCCCTGCGAGCTGCAGACCAGCACATGGTCAGGATTCTAGGGGAAATGTCCACAATATCCAGAGATGTCCAGCTTTGCACAGTCATCCCCACCCAAGCCTTCAAAACAACCTCTTACCAAGGGCTGGCATGACAATTTCAGATTTGCCACAGGCACAGCAATCTCCTGGTTCTCGTGGTTTCGCCCGACAACCTCCACCACATTGCACTCGTCCTTGGCACCGTCTGTGAGGCAGACCTGGGTGGGAGCAGAGATTGTGAACTACTGCTCTCCCAGGGGACACAGCAGGGACAGCCGGGGCTCTCCGTGGGATGAGCAATGTTACCAACCCAGCTGCTGCGCAAGCACCACAAAGCAGGGAGAGCACAGACCCCTTCCCTGCAGCAATTGCCCCCTAACCACCTCTGGAGGAGCTCTGTGCCTTTCCCAACTGGGATGGCTGTTCCTGCAATCACTTTAAGAGATGGCTGCATTTTCTGCTGATCTGATCCATGCTGGCAGGTCCTGTGCTCTCAGGACAGAAAGCATCCCTCAGGGAGAGCCAGGAATGAAACCCTGCATCTACCTGGGCTTGGAGAGCAACAAGCCAGAGACCCAGCTAGCAAGCAGGGCATGTTCTAGTGGCAGGCTCCAGCAAGGTCAAACACAAGGAAAAATCCTTTCCTTCACCCCATGCCTTGAATATTCCTTTGCTGAGCAGCCCCCAGCCACCGCTGGCTTCGCTCAAGCACCTCCACATAACGTATAAATGCAACAGCCTCATGGCCTCACTCAAGGGAGTCCCATGGTCCAGCTCGGCCAGGGAAGGGGAAATGAGCCTGGGAAAGAGCTGTGAGGCTGTGGACCACTATGGGAGAGGACAAGCACAGTTCATTCTCATTTCTCTTACCACAGACAGAGCCAAAATGTGGTCAGAGTCATCTTCCTCATCCACCTGAAACGTGTAGGATTTGGTACTGGCAGTCAGCTCACAGCCTGGAAAGAGGAGATGGGAAAAGCTGCAGCAGCCATTACACAGCCCCAGCCACAAACGGCAAAGGGTTCTCAGGCCAGGCCCCAGCCAGGCATGCACATGGCATCCCTAAACTAATTTATTTTCTCATGCTCAGGAGCAACCTCAGATCAGGGCACCCTGGGCTCTGGGATAAAGCGTCCCCAAGAACTATGCACCTGGCTCAACACCATACAGGGACAAAACCTGGTGTCCCCAAATCGGGCTGCTGTGAAGCAGTGCCCAGGGCCCCCCAGCACAGGCAGGGCAAGGCTCATCTCTAGAGAGCTTGGGCACACCACTGCGGACAAGAGGAGAGGGAGCAGGCAGAGAGGTGGCTCTGCTTTCACCAGTGTCAGCAAAACTTTTGCTCTGGCCAGAGTCTGGGCACAAAGACACAGACTGCGAGACCTGAATGGTGAGGAGCAACCAGAAGGGAGGATGCGGGGCCAGGCTGTAGGGAGCTGGGAGTCCCCCGAGACAAGCCTTGATACCGATTTTATTACGTACTTTTCCAAAGAGCTACAAAAACAAGGGAAACACAAAATTACGTCTTTGGCTCTTGATCAGGATTCAGCTGACCCTGTGGAGGATGGAAAGGCAGCGTGCCCTGGGCGTGTTTGCTTGCTGCAGGCTCATTCACCGGCGTGCAGCGGGTCGGAAAACACAGACCCGAGCCGCACGCACCCGTCCCGGCATCGGCAGCTCAGAGAAGGAACCGGCCCCAGCGAAGGCAGCCCAGGGCGGCACCTTCCCGGCCGCCTCCCGGCTCGGCTCACCAGGACCGGGACCAACGCCTGGGTGCACAAGAGGCCCGGGGGGCCGCTGCCCCCCCCCCCCGGGCACGGCTGGGGGCGCTCCAGGCCGGGCGCGGGGCCACGTGCTGCGGGGGCGTCACAGCCCCAGCCGAAACCCCGCCCGGGGAGGAGGGACACGGCTCTGCCGCTGCGCGACACGCTGACGTGGGAGCGGGCGCGGGGGATCAACCGGAGGAGCGGGAGAAGCTGGCGAGAGCCGGGGCTGCCCCCGGGGCTGCCCGCCCCCCCCCCCCCCCCCGCCATTACTGCCGGCCCCCTACACCCCCAAGCTCCCGCGCAGGTCCCCCCCGGCCGCCACCGTGTCCCCCGCCTCCCGAGCCTGGCCGCACACGTGTCCCTCTGCCCCGGGCCCCAAACTCCCGTGTCTCGGCCACACACGGGCTCTTCCCGGTGTCCCCGCCCGCGGCACCTCTAGCACCCGCCGGGCACCCCCGAGCAGCGCCCTCCACGCGTCCCTGCTGCCCCCAGGTTTCTTTTTCGTCCCCCTGCAGCGCGTTCCCCCTCCGGTCTATTCCACACCCACGTGTCTCTCCTGCTGCCACACTGTCCCCGTTAGTCCCCAAAGTCCCTCTCTCCCCCCACTCTATCCCGCCCCCATCTCTCTTTCACCCCCTTCGTGTCCCTCCTGCCCCCCCGTCTCTCGTTACCCTGATGTCTCCGTTACCCCCCGCCCGCGTCTCACCGCCCCAACACGTCCGTTACCCACCACACGTCGTGTGTCCCCCTCCCCGTGTCCCCGCTCCCACCCCCACCCCTCGCCCGCCGCCGCTCACCGAAGAGGACGCTGCCGGGGCAGCCGGGCCCGTGCGGCTCCATGAGGCGGCAGCGCGGCGCTGGGAGCGGGGCGGGCCGTGCCGTGCCGGAGCAGGAGGGCCGTGCCGTGCCGGGCCGTGCCGGAGCGGGGCGGGCCGTGCCGTGCCGCCTGCCCCGCCTCCTGGCTGTGGCTTGGTCACCCAAAGGGCCCTGCAGCATCGCCCCGCATCCTGCATGGGGACACACACACGACCCTGCTGCCACCAAGGTGGGCGAGATGTTCCCACGTGGGAAGGGCTCCCTCACTGCAGCGGCTGTGGGGAGGGGGAGGACCTGCTAAAATGCCGTATTTATAGTATTTTATTTCCTCGCAATAAAAGGGGAAGGGTTATTATCCCAGAAGGATCCTAATGACTTTTCCTGGTGACTAGCCTCTTTCAGCAGAAGATTTTTCTGGGGGGGAGATGGGAAAGGGTCTTACAGTGCAAGGATGGTGAGCAGCCCAAAAGCCACCCAGGAGATGCAAGACAGTGCCACATCCTTTAACGGGTGGGGGGGGTGTCTCCTGCCCATGCCCGGCCTTCAGCCAATCAGCAGGACAATCCATGCACCGCCCACACCGCCAGCTGTGGAAATGCCACACCAGAAAGACACCCTCACTAGCGGTTGCCCACCTATGGCCCTGCTCAGGGGCACCATCCCGGCTCCAGGGCACCAGCCTTCCCAGACACCGGTGAGAGGGCACTGACAGAGCCAGGAGAGGCAGAAGGCTGGGGGCACAGAGGGGTACTAGAAGGGGAGAAGGGTAACACGGATGGAGGCAGCGGCACAGCGGGAGGGATCTGCTCATCTCTGTCCCTTTAAGCATGGGCACGGGCACCATAATGCGATGCTGAGGACTGCAGTGCAGGAGCCTTGGAGCACAGGAGGCAACATCCTGCTTCAAAATCTATTGGAGAGAGCAGAGCGCCAGACTGGCCTTCCAAAGCAGAAAGGGAAACAGCCTGGTCTGCGCTGCAGGGATGGAGGAGGGAGCAGCTGAATTAAACCCCACTAACGATGAGATCACACCATGTTCTCTGTCAGATGCTGGCTCTGCTCCCACTGCAGAGGAGACCTCCGCCAGCCGGCCATTTGCTCTGCTCCAGCTGGAGCCAGTTCAAGAAAAACATGACTGAAGAGGTTTGAAAAGCCAAACGCGGTCCCAGAAAAAGGCAAGTGCTCACTCAGCAGCGGTTATACAAGCATAGCCCTTTGCTTCTGCGGTAGCTGCTCTCCACAGCCATCTGGCTAGCAGTGACACATTCCCCACCTGACCTGTCTGCAGCCACCACCCTGACCCCGAGGGCTGTGAGAGCCCATTTCTGCTTCATGTGTCCTTAAAGGAACAAGTTCCTGGCACAAACACCAGAGCTCAAACCTGTCTGCCAGACTGAGACGTGTTTGACATAGACAAGTCATACTGCCACTTATGCCTTCACTTCATGAAACGGGTGTCAAGAAAACAGACGCCTATATGCAACACTTTATGATTTTGTGAAGGAAAACTATCATTTTAACACAGCACACGTTTACTGCGTTAGGAGAACAGTTTAACTGCTAATTTCCTTGCTTAGTTTGCACATTATCATGGTTCTCCGCAATACACAACTCTTGAACTGCATAACCAGTGCACTTTCACAGCAGACAGATGAACTCTTGTGAACTGACCTTAGGAAAAAACTGCTTTTCATACCCCAAGCCACCCCTTCTGCTTGGCTGTCATTCTAAGTAGGAAGCTACATGCTTTAGCTGTATTAGGTGTTTAGCTTTGTAAGTTAAATTTTGTGGATATACAACTGTGGAGCTATGATGTTTGCCCCTTACACACACAGTGCGACCCTCAAGTCACTTTATTCTCACCTTGTTTCTGCTGGCAGGCTCTTCTGGGTTTCAGCAACCTCTAAACCCAGCAGCCAGCAAAGAGGCAAAAAAAAAAAAAAAAAAAAAAAAAAGTAAGAAAGGGCAAACAAGCACTGCTGCAACATGGCTCACAGCGGCTTTGCCAGACACTGGAGACCACCTTTGAAAAAATTGTTTTTTACGAAAAAGGTAAAGTTCAATTGGTGCTACTCACAGAAGGGCTAACAGGAAAGGTTACTGTCACCCCAAAAATCTTTGGGGGGAGTACTTCTGAAGGATCACTGAATACCTGCCTCTGAAAAGCATCAGCACAGATAAGTATCCGGCACATAAATGCAGTGCCACCACCAAAACCAGACACAAGTGTCTCTGCCAGCCAATCCCAAGAGCATCCAACAATCCAACATCTGGCACGTCATAACATGCATTGCTGAACCACTTCTGATTCTGAAACCTCACACACAAAACACATTTCTCATTTACATTCACTTCTCGATTTTTATTCTATTTCTCGCATGGTCTTCAAATACAGTTTTACAGGTCGTTTTTTTCTGCTACAGATACTGTTGATCTAAAAACAGATTAATGAAAGTGGCATTCCAACCTTAATGAAAATTCATAACCATGAAAGATATGTCAACGTATCACTTTACAATCCTAGAATGATGGTATTGGCCTGACATTCCATAGGCTTATACATTAACTTCTATAATAATAACAAAGTCATAGGAAGAGAAAATGTGGCAACTCCTTAAAAGCCAAGAAATAAGGCCACAAGTATCCTATGCTGTAATGTTACGCATCCAGATAAAAGTAAGTTGACTCTGGTATCCATGAAGAAACAAAACGCCCCCAACCTGATAAACCAAGGTATCATCTACTCAACATGCACTCAAAGCTGTATAAAAACTAGTGGCATTCAGCTCTGACTTACATGGAATCCCATAGCACAACCCCGTACCTCTCTCTAAAAATGAAATGAACTTGTTTCAACTTAAATACTTCGCTACCGCATTAAAAAATTGTTCACATTCTGCAAAGGAAAAAAAAAACAAAACCAAACCAAACCAAACATCCTGCATGTCACTGCACCAGAAGGCCAAACAGCATCTCCTTACAGGTCGCAGTCTTAATGCCATTTCTAGGTTGTGTAACAACTTCTGTGCAGCCAGAGGCTTGTAAAAGGAACTGAACTTCCTTTGCACACCACGTAAAAAAAAGCAGGAAAATTAAAAAGGAAGATAAAGACAGCTGATGGCTGTAGGTGAAAACAGCAAGGTACTGCAAGGTATATACCATTGGCCAATTATGTAACTGGGACACTGGGACTTCTGTGAAATACCAATTTCATAAATGATGCAACTACCTCACTACCAGATCCCATACTGCACTGATTCCATCCCATAGCCAAACATGTTAGTCCTGGGTAAAAACATTAAACCCTTGGAACATTTAAAAGTAGCTAACCATTTAAATAATGTGTAAAAATGTGCTTATTGTGGCATTTCTTATAGAAAAGTTATTTGATACAAATGTGCAGGACTTGAAGACCCTGATTTAATCAAACAAGTACGAACACGCTTTGAAACATGGTGACTGTTCCAAGGACAAATCCCAGCTGTGGGGCCAGCTCTCTCCCTCTCACGATCTTTCAGCCATAATCCCATGCGAATGTTACCAAAATGAACAGGTTCAGCAGACCACCCCGTGAATTGCTGTTTCAGCCCCAGGAGAATGGTAACCACAAGCAGCGATGAACTGCTGTAGAAGGAAGGATCATTTGGGATCTGCTCCCCTTACCCAAGATGGTCAGTTTCTAGCCCTGGATACGAGGCACAGTAAGAATGGTCAGTGCTGAGGACAGATTCATTCTCCATTGCGGTTTTAGGTTATTCAAAAGTGCCATCTTGGACCTATACCATGTCACTTCTCAAAAGAAAAAGTTACAAAAACTGGTAAACAAAAAGTTAGTCAGCATACGGCTAAGTTTATATACACCGAATTTACAAGTTTGTCATTAAGTGACTTCTGCCACAGACCACTGCACATTTGTCCCTAACAAAGCACAAAGCTTGAACCAATGGTCATTAGAAGTGACAATGGGTCATTGCTTTATCAACAAGCATAAAGATAGTCAAAAATAGAACTGTAGCTACTTATCTTTAAATTTGCTGATTGACACAAGCAATCCCTCCCATTTCTGCAACTTCCAGTTGCACATCCTGCTCTATGACAGAGAAAAAACCTGCATCTTTATAGATACTTCTGCCAGAGACCACTTTTTGTTGACAGGTGAATGCAGAGAACTGTCGTCAACCACAGCACCAATTGAGAGGGATTCCTCTGAGAAGCTATAGCCCATGCAAGATTCCTTGGCACTTCACACAGGACCAGGAGAGGACAAGGTTTCTCTTTGTTAAAACAGTGTTTTCAGCAGCATTGTCCTCTTCCAACAAGTTACAGTCTGAATGTGTGATGGGTGATTTTCGCATAGCCCCTTCTACCAAGCTGGGTGATTGCTGGCTTTGTGCAGCTAGACCATATGAAGATCCCCACCACTACCTGCCCAGCTGTTAAGGGACTACAGTACTGGAACAGTTCACTGTCAAGCACTTCACAGGCTTCTTCCAAGGATAACAACATCCTTTGGAAATCCTTCCATTTTAGCAATTTCAAAACAACCCAGCTTGCTGTAAAATTCCAGGATTCTTTTATCATCTGGTCTCACTTCACAAAAAGCCCCACGGGAGCCTGAAGAAGGAAGAAAGAAACAAAATACTGTAGGAGAAGAGTTACTTTAAAAAGCACAGACATCAAATATTACTAGAGTTCCATCTATTTTAACATTTAAACCCAATGAAATCACTGATCCAAATTCCATATGGCACACAGTACCTAAAAGAGACCAGATTTATGGCAACATAGCTGACCATCCCCTAAAGAGACTGCACATTGCAGACATCTTGTCAGTCTGAACAAACCCTCTGCACACCTTTTATTTCACATAAAGCCATCCTGAAACTGATGTTGGCTCAGAAAACAGCGCTAGAAGAGGGCACCAAATCACGCAAAGGAACTGTGAACCTCAGGTGCACAGTAAGGCAGACAGCCAAGTACTTCCCCATATTGAAGGTTTTGGTAATTACCCACCAGCACACACTGCCACACATAAGAAAAAGTATCATTACCAATGCCAGCAGGGGAAATATAACTATTTGTGCATTGTTCAAGATGTAAAAATGTGTGCTCTCATTGCCAAATTGCTCCCTCAGTTCCTCCTATTTTCTAATTTGCAGGGTAATGGCTTAAGTGAAAAGCTACCTTTTATCAAAGACAGCAGCAGAAGTTAGCTATCAGAAATGTTTATATTTATAATTGCTTACCTAAATCTAGAGTGCCAGCTATGTCAGGAATCTAATACCTCAGGCTGACATGCAAATACAGCATGTTAATATAACCATCCCAAGTTTCCCTTGCATCCTAGAACCAACATGTAGTTAGGAAACAAGGAATTCTGAGTGCAAGAAGCTTACCATTAGCCTTTAGAGAAGAGAGCAGGCAGGCCATCATACTTTTGGCCACGCTTGGATCTGTCACTTTTTTGTGGATATCAATCTTTATCAATGATGGGAAGTTGGCAAGGAATGATTCTGGCAATACTTCTTGCTCTTCATGAAAGCTTAGCATTATTTTCTGAAAAGAATATGAGAAACAGACATTTCATCTTCATCCAGCTTTTCATTTATCTGTATTAAGGGAAGCTGCTTTGCTCACAGAGTGTACCTCCAAATCAGCATGCTTTTCAAGTACACCTCTGATGGCCACTTTGTTCCTTACCTGCTGAACTACTCTCTGTACTTCAGATAAAAAGGCAGGCTACAGAAGCTTCTGAAGACTGTCAGAGGAGGAATGCAAGACTCCTTGCATGGCTTGACAGTGACTCACTTCCAGTGAGAAAAACCAAAATCCAACCCAAACCCAACAGTTTGTACACAGATATTCCTTTTCTTTGCATTTTACATGGGCTGTTTTAGCTTTTAAGTGTTCTAACCTTCCACATGTATTCTTTGGTTCATAGCAGCCTAGAAACACCTCTCATTTCCATGCAGTTATCTCAGACTACTTGCCCCAACAAAGACAAATTTGTCTCTGGCTTGAAATAAGCCTTGTTGATAACTTGCAATCACCCAGGAAGGTCTTTGTGAATGTGACATCAGATGTTAACTTCATACAACTCATAGGAATGGAATAATCAAGTGGAGTAATGCATAAGCAGACAAAGCCAAATCTGAATATATAGTCAAGTAATTCCCCTGCTGCTTACTGAATTTTAAAACTTTTAGGGAGCACTGGCTCAAGTAAGCAAGCCACATAGCTGTCATAACCCAGACAAGGACTTCATTGCACAAGGAACCATAACATTTGCAATACACATTGGTTGTTTTTTTTTTTCCCCTAGGTCGAGTGTAAATGTAATCCCCTCTAATCTCTGAACTGCCATCTCTCAAACTCTTGCAGGGAAGGTCTCTGTTCAAAGTGACTACTTCAAACTTGTGGAACTACTTCAGGTTCAGAACCATGCCTGCTCCTCCGGGCTTTTCTTTATCACAGCTGTAACAGGCACAATCCCATGGAAAGCATTCAAAGCTAGCCATGCTGGCTTCAAGCATCAAGGCAAAGGTGATCTCTAGTTGGAAGAAACAGCTAAATTCTAGAAGAGGTAAAACAGGTTATCAAGGAGTAGGGCACAGGTGGGGCTAAGAAGCAGTTAGAGAGGATACTAATAATGACTAATCATTATTACTAATTATTTTCATAAAAAGCCGATACCAAATAAAACTTTCCTGACAGGAACCTAGACAAAACTGCAAGACAAGCTCACAACAGTAGATGTAAGTCAGCAGATTGGATTTGTCTTTTATGAAACAGAAGATTTTATTTATCCCATGAAGTTTGGGGCTCAAGATGTATTTAAGTAAACTAGAGAAGAACTGAACCGTATTAGAAGTCAACAATTTGAAACAAATGATCTAAAAAATACAGAAAGGGAGCTTTTCAACCAAAGCGTAGTCTGAGATGATCAAGAGGTAAGAAGCCTGTAAAGGAAACCAAATCAATTCTATTGAGAAAACTTTCCCATAAATGATCTTCAGTAACAACAGCTTCTAAGCAACTACTGAGCATTTTCTACATTCCTTTGTGGTGTCAAAAGGCTAAATGGATAAAATCCCACAGTGACTATCTCAATAGCAAAGTACAAAGAGCTCCTCTGTACTCCCTCCCAGGGACATCCCTCAAGCCCATAGTCTCAAGAATCAGATTTGTTCTGAGACAGTGCACCAGCAGCAGAAATCCTGGGGTGATGTACCAACAGCAAAAGATGTTCTTAAACAGCTCAACAGAAAAGCTAGTTTATCAGCTCAAAGTACCTCCTGCATTCTCTCTGAAGTTTGGCTTTAAACTCCTGGAAAATCAAGGCCCCTTCTTCCCTTACTGTACCTACTACAACTTTGCCATGTTTAATTTCCGATACCTTTATATGCATTAGCTTTGTTTCAAAATCTGAATTTACATACACAGTTGAAAGCACAGCATTGTGTAAATGTAGAAGAATCAAGTCATATATATCAACAGACTGCAGAATTAGCTCCATTTCAATAGCAATAGTGGAGCTATTAAGACACCTTCTAGTCCAGGAAGCTTTGCTTTGCTTGTGGGAAGGCCTGTGCTCTCAAGAGCCAGGACCTCCTTTAAGTCCTAGCCAAATAAAGCAAGGGCACGCTGCCATATACACCTTTTTTTGCTCTGCCCTTAGCAGCTGGGGATTCCCTTAGGAGGCCCACCAGTCTGAAATCAGCCTTTGTATTCAGGCAACCTGCGGGAGAATACTTTCAGGAAAGTATTCTTTCCCTCTTGAAAGGGGAAGAAAAAGGCTAAGTAGTGGTGTTTCTGGGCCTGCCTCTACTACAGCTTTGTCCACAGCTCCTTCCACATGCAGGTGCGGATCAGCACCTCTTAGTATTAAGCACGTTTCTTTCCTTGACAAGAATGCATCAGCTAGAATTTTTTCACTATTTCTGACAGTTCAGTGACATAGTTTTCTGGTTTCTTCCAAAACCAATTCAAAATACTGATTTTTAGCACTTACTAAAGGTGAGATATCATTTTGCACCATTTACGGTTGTCATGATCCACAAATAGCTCATAGATCTTGACATCAAAACCAAATGCTCTTTCACTTGTTCTCCATACTTAAACTGATGTGACTATCAGGGCCTTACCCACAGCACGGGGAAACTAGCCTCTCATTTTACAGAAGAACAGAGCAGAAGCAATCCTTCATTTTCAAACCATAACTTTCTCTAGATTAAGGTGGCTTACATTTATTGTATTGATTACTACTAAAGCACACCTCATGGATATATTAGCAACACACAGCTGTATCGTGACTGGCAGTGAACAATTTTACTATCACCTTCTAAGATGTCAGATACCATGCTCATAAAAGACTTCAGAAAGGTACGAAAGCTGAATTAGATGGCAGCTCAAAATGTAAAAGAAATACAAGGTCCTGCTTTGGAAAGAAAGAGTTCAGCATACAATCCTGATCTTGTGGGTTATACAAACCTCTGCCTCAGACAGCTCCTTGTCACTATTTGGTTTAGTGTATTTTTCTTGCATGAAAGGGATCCAAGACATTTTGCATTTTTTAATGAAAGGAGTCACATCAACCGTTCCCAAAGCATAGCCACATATGCCATCCTCATCTTCTAAGACGAAGCAGTAATCCAGGCTGAGGGTGAGCAGACCTCCTACTAACCTGCAGAAAGAAGTTCTAAATTCAGTCAAAAGAAGGTCACTTTGAACAAGTATGCTCTTCAGGTACTCTGGAGGAGACTCTAGACAAGGGGTCCTCAAACTTTTTAAACAGGGGGCTGGCGCGCGGATTAAGTGGCAGGAAGTCAAAGTCATCCGCGGCTGCTTGGTTTCCCCCCCAGCCCCTGGCGAGGGGGGGCGGCGAGGGGGTCTGTAAATACGGGGGGCTGGATTGAGAACCCTGGAGGGCTGTATCCAGCCTACGGGCTGTAGTTAGAGGACCCCTGCTCTAGACCAAAGAAGTGACAGTCCTCCAATCTTAGAATTAGTTCTTACAAAGCATTAATTAACAGACTGATCAACTGTCAAAACTCAGCTATGAGCCACATCTGCACCTCAGGATCCCAGAATTTAATTCCATACACACTGCTCTTCTGACCCACCGGAGACACAAAACTCCTTCGCCTTTCACCCTCAGTTTCTCTGCTGCCATTACCTTCTTGTTCTTCTGCCTTCTCTTTTGGTTATTTTTTGATAGCAGTTACACATCCTTTTTTAACTACCTTCCTGTCACTCACAGAGCAGCCTCTTTATGAAATTCTATCTATATTAAACACTCTAGACCAAAAAAAAAATCCAAACCCAACCCCCCCTTACTACGTAGCTCATTTTACAGCTCAGATTTAATGATTATTTTTTTAAAAAACTTAATCTGACCTGCCATTGCTTATTCTTTTTAAAAGTTGGTACAGGTAATCTGTAACATGTATTCCAGAAAAAACTCAAGGCAGTCAGCTGGGAGATTGGTCCTCAAAAAAATTTCAATTATCTGAAGAACACTAGGTTGGAAAAAAACCAACCACCAGAGGGTAACTATGGACACTCTCATGACACACTTTCACAAAATCTGAAATAATAGGATACCATGATGCACAGGCTTCATCATATAGAGATTTCAGCCAAGTCTTTTTCTCTAACAGCTCACAGCAGGTGGCCACAGCACGAACTGAGACATAACTGTCAACAGTATCTTTCAGAAACAAAACCCCCGTCTTCTGAGAGCCTGCACAGGAGTTTGTTGGTTTGGTTTTTTTTTAATCAAATTTTCTTTGCATTCTTCCCACACGCACACTTTTAAAGATTCAAATTAAATACAGCATCAAGACTCCATCTCCTAGGACCACCTCTGTAGGTCATTCATTCCTAATACTTACTTGTCTCCAATCAAATCTGGTAAACTATGGAAGGGCTGATCAGCTCCATCAGCATACATTTCTCTGCAGATTTTATATACAGATGCCTAAGAGGAGAGAAGAGATGATTTCAAGTAATCAGTCACATTCAAACACTAACAACTTTGTTTTAAAGAGATTTCATGAACAGCTCCACTGTAAACTAGTTACACAGAACAAGAGTACCCACCAATAAGAAAGGATCTACCTTTTCCCATTCACCAAAACTAACAAAGTTGCCCATCAAAACCATTGTGGTTAAGTTGAATGTCTGGGAAGGAAAGGCTGGTGGACAATCTCCTTCACGTTTTAACAGCACAAGGTAATCCTGATCAATACCCTTGCTACAAAGTCCCTTTCAAAACCTCCAATGTTCCAGTGCAACAATTTCACCACTGTGAAAAACAGACACACCCTGGCTTTCCCCCTGTTAAAAGGCTTTCAGCTGAATGTCTTTAAAGAGCAAAATTGTATCAGCCACACTTTACTTTAGAAACTTCACACTTCTCAACAAGGCTTTGCATTGCACAGGTCTGCTCCAGCGTCCTTTCCTAAAAAGGGAACTCCTCCCCAGAATAAACTCTTTATGATGGCACATTTAGCTGCATAACCAATTGCTTAGGTGGCTTAAAAATATCAATTCCATTGCCTACAGAGGAACAAACAGCTTAGGTACAGTCCTGCACTACGGTATGGAAAAGGCTACATTACTACTCGTGAGAACAGCACAGAACAGAGCTAGCCTAAAAGTAGCAAGTAAAGGACCTGTCTCCATGTGCTAGCCCTGCCTGACAGGCTTCAAAGGCAGGATTTATTTGAGCTGCTGCAAACTCAACCTAAATACTTATGTTTCAAAAGAAACATGTTCATCTCAATGTAGCCGCAAATGCAAAAGTTCAAGCTACCTTCATCCTTACATTGTTTAAACTGCATCCATAAAGGGTGTTAAATAACTACTGCTTGATACATCTGCTTCAAGTATTCTTCTTGCTAATAGGAATAAAACTGCACTACACATCTGTTCAGCAGAAGGAAGATCTAATCAATAGTAATTAATACAAAATTCCTGGTTTTAAAGTATCAAATGCTCCAAAGCAGACAAATCAAAGAAAGATTTGACAATTCTTTCAAAATCAGACCAAGAAGTTTACAACTATCACTAAAATGATAAAAATAGCTAAGTACCATCACGTGTTGCAGCTACCATTTGAGATTCAGTATCAATCTTCTGCCTACACTGCTCTGAAAATACCAGCATTTACCACAGTAGTTACTGAGTGAACAGGTACACACATATCCACCCCTCTAAGGTTAACCCATTGCATGTGTCCCCACTGCAGGAATTCCTCCACCAGCTGCTAAAAACTTTTGAGTTGCCTTTCCGAAACAGGGAAGGCACTCAGATTTAAAAAGGTGGTGAAGTGGGAGACTGGGAATCAAGACGTGGGTGTACATGTACTGCAGCACAGCAAGTTGTTGAACCACAGGCAAGTCAATTAACCTCCATTCTCCTGTGACCTTGCATTTGTGCCTTGTGCAAGATACTGGGACATCTGTTTCTTTAGGGGATGAAGGGACTCAGCAGTAACCAGTGTTGCCACAAAAGGAAACACATCACTAACAACAGCGACCAGTGTCAAAAGCAGTTACCTCATCTTTAGGAAAGTAGGGTCGTATGGTGTACACTTTGGAAGTGGGTGTTAATGGAGGTGGTTGAAAAAACAGGTCATTTGCCCCATCAATAGGCAGTAAACGCTGTGAAAACAAAATATTTAATATGACTGTATGAACAACAAAACCAATCACTCTTGGGTGTGCACTGCAGACTCCCAAATTAACATTTGCTACTTGCAGGCACCCCAGAAGAAGATGGGGTTGGTATGCTTTACAAATGCAAAGACCTTATTTGAATAGAAAATATCCAATTGGTATTTTAAAATATGCAATTGAAACAGCACATTAAGAGTCTGTTAATCTTATCTGCTTTAAAATACTTTTAACCAATCATATCTACACTGTCTCTGTATAAGAACATAGAATGTCAGGAGGAAAGGTTTGGTCTGAAGAGGGTTAACTGGCCAGAGGAGACGCTTTATCCCAAAAGCAATGCGCTGATTCAATTTGCTGCGCGCAGAGCACCTGTGAGGGGGGAAAAGTATAGTGCCTGAAAAATCCATGAACAAATCTGAACATGGTATAAACAGTGATTTAAGACTATTTGCCAATTGAAGTCTTTTCAACAAAGCACATTACAGCTTTATTTAGAGAGGAATCAAAATTTGGATTACTATCCCTTTTGCTCATGGAATTCCCATCGGCAAACAAGCATGCGCGCATTGTGCAATTGCGGGCGCAGATAAAAAAATGCTGTGCGACCTGCAAAGAAACAATGTGAAATGTACAACTAAAGCCGCTGCGCTTCGCATGCGCGTGGGACAGGCAGCATCTCCTTGAGAAATTACTGTAGAAAGGGGAGGAAAATTATTTTAAACCAAGCTGTAAGGCTAGTGGGCTTTGGACCAGAAAGCCTTCGGCAGACCAATCCTTCCAGACTTCTGATGTGCAACAAAAGGTTTCTCATAAAACAAAGAAAATGTCATTCAGTTGTGAAGTCATATTGATACCTGGAACTCTCCTGCTAGACCACCTCTAAAGGCCCAGGGTTCTTGGTCTCCACTTAAGAACTGTGCTGAAGATTGACTACGACACCCTGTTGAGATCAGATCCAAGCGGAGAATGTTACGAGAAGGGGGATTTCCTGGGTGTCTAACATGTCCAAAAAGCTAATACACACTTGTGGAAAAAGCTCTCTAACTGAGCTAGAATCCAGGGCTTGGGGGGAGGCTGTAATAATATATGATTTACAAAGATTTCATGCTTGCACACTAATTGCAGTTTTCCAAATTTTTTTATTACCTATAACAGACTCTTGTAAGAACACATGAGCTGATTCAGCTAACACACATCATTCTAGGCCAGAAGGCACAAGAATGGTGCCATGCACAATTATGTAAGCTTCTGAAACATTTTGTACATATTTTTTTTTAAATATTTGTGGCAGAAATGTTTATTTCATCTGTGAAAAGATGACATTTTGGAAGCTATGTGGCTCAATAGCTCATGTCATAAATTTTAGATCAAACAAATGCCATTATCACAGCCCCTTAAAAAAAATGGACCTTTCTGAAGTCACATTTTAGTAATGGTTGTTTCTAATCTTGTCAGAAAACTAGGACTGGCATTATATGCAAACAGTCTTTAACAGTTCAGGCAGCCAGGACAGCTGTATGATACAATATTCTTGTAAAGAGACTACACAGTCACATAATCCCAGGCTGTACCTTCACAATGCCGCTGGCACGTTAAAAAGCTAAGCAGTGCTAACTGGAATTAACTCACAATTTAAACTAGTACCCCCTGTTGGCCACAGATAATACTAGCCTTGCTTTTCAGGATCTTGCTTTTTTTTCCTTCTCAAGCATATCAGATGCACCAGGGTCCCTGCTGATCAGCCAGCCACAGCAGGCCCATTAACGTGCTCAGCTTTAGTTTACATTTGCTTTAGAAAAGAAACTTCCATTAGCTGTTTGACTTTTAATACTGTTCTGCCAGCAAGGTACCACAGCCTTCACCAACTACCATAAGACAACTCTGAAGGGGAGGAAAAAAAAAAAGAAAAAAAAGTGGTATCTGGAGTGGAGATTTCAACTACCTGCCTAGTCTTCTGACAAGATGAGCAGCGCAAATACTCTTCCTTTTGTGGACAGCAATCTACCTCCTGTTCAAGTAACAGTCTCAGATCAGTACAGACAAGTATGTTGTGCTAGTCAGAGAGTCCCAAAGTGTGCCAAGTCTGACATTTATGAAAGTTTAGGAATATATGTTAAATACTGATTATGGTAAATTTCAGGAACAATTCAAGCATTAGAATTTGTATTTGTCTTACTCCCACATTTTAGAATTCTCACATAAAATGACATCCTTCACAAGGAGATTTAGTCAATAACTTGGAAGACAGTATCTGTCTGTCCTTTGAGACTACAACTTAACTAGCACTTCCAATTATTACAGTAAAGAGCTGCGTGAATGAAGAGCTGTATAAATGAAAAACATAGTTAATGCCTTAGTCGCTGCGCAAATGTGACTTCAGTTCATGTCTATTGCACATCTAATCTATCTGAGCTGCCTCACAGACAAAACCTTTCCATTTTAATTAATTAATGACGACGCGCTGTGAACATCTGGCGCTGTCCATCCAATAGCAGTAGAAACTTGTGCTGAGGATTCTCCCATCTGTACACAATGGGGAAGAAGATAATAGAAGTCATTAGTAATCCATAGTACTGTACAGCCACACTAATTTAAGGGACTGAATGCTAGCTGGACTTGGGAGGAGAGGTGAAGAAAGTGAACATTCAGTGGACCATTGAGCACACCATTGTGAAAACTAATTTGTTTGGATTTTTAACGTACTTAGCTTTACATAATAATGTATCTTAACAAAGACCTTTGCTTTGTATGTAATTACACTAGTGATAAAAACACAAGCTGAAGACAAAAACAACCCTCTCACAGAAGCACTGCTAGCATGAATATTAAACTGTACATTTGAAGAACTCTTAGAATTAATTTTTTAACTACCTAATACCAGTTTAAGTACTGGAACACAACAGTGCCAAGATTAACAGAGCTACTTACAGAGTTGGCTTCCAATATGAACTATTCCAAATACTTGACGCATTTAAAGACTTGAACCCAACTTTACAGGGGCATTGGAAACTGAAGACAATTTCAGCTGAAATCAGTAGGTGATTCAGATAATTCTGAAAAGCAGTCCTAAGTTGGACCCTCAGTGTTTAGGGAGTACAAGAGTCACTGTTCTTTTTATAGAGCTTTGGCCTGGAGTTTTAAAACAGATTAACTGAAAGTTATCATAAAGAGAACATTCTTTCTAGCTAAAGGTCAGCATACAGCAAGAATAGTAAAGTTGGGGGAGTTGTGTTATGCTGATCTTAAAAATGCACAAACTAAAGCTTTTGAACAGCATTAAGCAGAGATGTTAACATACTGCAATGCTGTTGAGGTTTCCTCCCAAGCTAGTGTTCTCTGTACTTTGCAGAAGGCAGTCCTAAAAGCTCTTCTTTATCAACCATACGTATAGGGATCGGGTATTTAATAAGCACAAAAGAGAGGAAGTTGTTGAGCATGGACTGACTTGATGACTTAACAGGTCTTCTCTGTCTCTGCTTAAACCTGGCAGTGTTTAAGAATATCATATAAGGACAATCCAAACACTAGGACCAGACCAAGGTGGTGTAATGGTTAACCACTGGGAGGTTTGTGACAACTACAAAAAGTGTGACGTGAGACCATCAGCTTTGCTGTCTGCTGTGTATGTCAAGCAAGTCCACAGCATATTCCTTACAGTTGGATTGAAACCTGAAAGTGAAATGAAGTCACTAGAATTACCCAGGCCATGCTGGTGCTATCTGCCAACTTAGGACCCCCCCCAAAATCTTTCAGGGAAAAAAACAAAACCAAACAAAAACCAAACCAAAAAAAAACCACACTTAAAAAAAAAAAAAAAAAAAAAAAAAAAGAAAACACTGTTTCAAGATCAGTTTAAGTCTCAGACTAAATCTGTCTAGAGTTCCACAATTTCCAGCCATTCCCCAAAAATAAAATTAACAATAACAAAAAAAAAAATAATCACAATTTGGAAAGTGTTTAAAGGAAATTATTTTGCACCAGAATAGCCTTATGCTAAAGCTCGCATGCGCACAGGGCTAGGAGGATCGGCTTCCTCTTGGCTAGGCCCATTGAAAGGTCGCTTCTGCAATTGTTCTGTTGAAGACAGCAATAACGTTATCAAGACAGAGCAAGCAGCAGATGGCTGATGTGGTCACATTTCGTAGTGTCATTTCCAATCATACAGCAGGGTAATCCAAGGAGTTACATGGCATAGTCCAGTGTGCATTCAGTCAAGAGTAAGTTAAAGTCAACACTTACGTGTCAGATGAGATTCAAGTTTCATTAGCCCAAGAAGAAAATCAAGGTCTCCAACCTTAAGCATCCAGCAGACTTCACTTTAATACCAAAGCAAATTCACAGCAGGCATTGCTTCCAATAGCGAGACAGGAAAACCTTTAAAACAGGGTCAAAACAGACCCCATATCCAAGAAAACGCATTTGCCTAATACTCTGTTTTCCCCGTGGGCTAATTTAAAAAAAAATAAAATATATATATACACACTATCTGGGATTATAATGGCTCCCGATGCACCTACCTAACCATTGCACAAAAGATTTCACCATTGACATAATACTCTTGATATCCCAGACGTAGGAGTACATGTCATAAAGGATTGTCCTGTTGGCACAATTGGAGAGGCGAGTGAACATCCCCATCACCAAGCTGCACATCTCTTCAAACTTGGCTGCTCGGTTACGCCACTCTTCTATCTATGAACGGAGGCAAAAGATCCAGAAGATCAAACACTACCTTCTAAGGAGAAGAGGTACTCAAAATATGGGGGAAGACTATACAGTTCATTACTACATTTTATTAGCATGGACTACCACACTACACATGACACAGATAGCTGTTAGAACTGAGGCTAGTACAGGGGTCACTGGTCAAATACATACACCAGACTGCCTTCACAGCTAAATGGCACTACAGGGCTTAAAACAGTAGATTCCACTGGAGGAATAAAAATTGCTGTGACCTGTGGTTAGTTATACGCTACCCTTCTGATCCTAGGAAGCTGAGCATCAGCCTATCACAGAAAACACTGCTCAGGATTTCGATTTAAAAGGAGACAGACAAGATTCACACTCACTTTTTCAGCATCCTTTCCTTTGCAATTAACACTGACAACACTGCTATTTGCTCTGAGCCACTGGAATTCTCTCAGCATCTGTGCACCTTTGGGCCCGTGTTCATAAGGCAAGTAAAACAAGTCAGCAAGAAGCTGCAAGTCCTCTAAAGTCACTGGTTCTACTGTGTAGAGAGGCTTTTCATTTGGCCCAGGCACAAACTGTTCTTTATTAATTTGCTCATCAGTCTGCATAGGGGCAATGTCACTACCAGAGTCTTCCTGCATAGACATCTCAGGGGACTTTGATTCAGCTATGCTCTCCTTATCAGTATCCATGGGCTTCAACTCCTCTGCCATCTTGGCTTCAGTAATATCTGCCAGGATCTGATTAGCATTCTTGTCTGCGTCATCTTGTTTTTCCACCACCATGTCCATCGGCTCCTCATCAGATTGCTTCTTCTCTTCCTCCTTTACCAAGGCTGGTGACTCGCTGCTCAGTGCCGCCCCCTGACTCATGATGGGTTCTTGGTAAACTGTGGTAACCACAGTCGCTGCATTTAAAGAGGATGGTGCCACCAGAGGCCCAACATCCCCTACAGTAGTTTTAGCACCACTGTGGGCCACTTGCCTACCTGAGAACAGAAGAAACAAGTTTAGAGTTTTCAATATCTGCCGGCTAACACTCAAATTAGCAACTTCTGCAAATCATGGATGATCCTGCTGCCATGGCATCCGATCAGCACAGCTTCCTTTTGGTGCTTTGCCTGTTCAGTCATTGTAATACTAACTACTGACTGTTTTTTTGCAAGATTCCCCTCCACATACTTGGTAAGCAAGGATAGGATGGAGAAAAAGTTAGGAAAATTAGCTAATATTTATGTGCTTCCAGCAGCATTTCTAACTATGCCATCAAAATAAAAAGCTCTCAAAGACAACTTTTCTCACCTCTGCATTGATCAACTTGTTAAAAGCTGTATTTGGATATAAAGCACACTTCAAAATAAAAGGAATTGTGCTTAAATATGTCAATTGCAAAAATGTCTTGAACCTAGGGAAAACAGTGACGTTCAAAACCTGACTGGGCATGGTCTTGGGCAACCTGCTCAAGCAAGGTGGTTAGACCAGGAGATCTCAAGAGGTCCCTTCCAATCTGAACTATTCTGTGAAAACGGAGGAACACGACACCTTAATTCAACTGCCATTTTTGCTGCAGTTGAGTTTTAGAAAGATCCAAAACCCTACAGCAGTTCAAAAGGATAACTGCACCAGAGCAGAGTTGGGAGAAGGGGTTCTTCCATTACCCCGCCAGTTATCAGAAGGGCACTGTGACCATCTGAAACCCACATGTGGGAAAAAAACACAGACTTTACCTCAGATCCCAAGCTCCTATTGCTACAAGAAAGGTGTACAATGCTGGAAGGAACCCATCTGGTTTCTGTAGACAGAAACTCAGAAAAATAAAGCCATTTTAGAACAACTGGAAATACATGGACTCTTCTGGGCCAGAACTAATGTTTATGATAATCTAACACCCATTTCAAAACAAAAACTGTTCTTCCTATTCTCTCAGGTCCCGTGGAAGTCTAGTAACAACTGGGACTAGCAAGATCCAGAATGTTTCCCCGTCTTGTATCAGAAGTGTCAAAGAGTTATACATCAAAGGTTGCTTCTACTGATCGGTCAGGCACGCTGCAGAATGTCAAGCATTCTTCCTTATTAAGGTTTCCTCAGTTACGAATGCAGAAAATGTTCCCAACTGAAAAGTATACAAATTGCCAGGTTCTGTAAAATAGCTTTAATTTAAATGCTACTACTGAACATTTAACCCCATTTTTCTACCAACCCCAGAGCGATACCAAATCAGACTCACTGCTGTATTGCTGAGGTACCCCAAATTCTTGCAACCATTCAGTTAAGGCCAGCTTCAGGGCCATCTGTGGGCTGTAGAGAACATCTGTTTCAATATCTTCATCACTCCCCTCATTTTCCAATTTAATCTGGATAGAAACTGTACTGTCTTCAGTATCAGCTACAGAGACAAATTTGAAAAAGTTATCACGCAAGTTTCATTTAAAATTAAAAAAAAAAGCTATGTTAGACAAGGCATTCAAGAACTCTCTAACAACCTTACTTCACAAAAGAGGACAAAGCGTTACATCCTAATTAGACAAAATGGAAAACTGCAGTGACCATTAATGTTCAACACAGAAACAGTATGCAAAACCTAGACATTCTGGCCTTCAGAGTTTCTCTTTTGATCTGAACTGCTCGTATTCCAATGAGATCAAATCCAAGGACACTTATGTCAAATGTGACCATTAAAATGGCTTGCTGAGAGTGCTTTTTATACAACCACAGATACCTCTCAAGACTAAGATTCTCTGATAGCATGTGCTACAGATACTTCCCAAAAAACAGTAGAACAATTAAAGGCTCATTATCTTTCAGGGAACTGTTATTTACTTATGGGTAGAAAATGCCAGGTGATCTTAAAAAGAAAAAGTTGGCAAGGAAAGGCTAGAATCATCAAAAAAGTATCAGTATTACTTGCATCGTTAAGCATAGATACTAGCAAGCAGTTACATATACTTACTCATCACCACATCTTTTCTTACTCCATTCATGTTAGACTTGTACCAGGTTGCAAGTGTGTGAATAGCCACATAATTGGCTTCAAATTCACAGTTTGGATTGGTCAGAACTCCCTTTAGTCGAGGTATGAGCTCAGTTGACCGCCCCTTGTAAGGCCCAAGAAAAAGCCTCTTTTGATCATAATCATTAGCATGAATGTTATCCCAGATAACTGGCGCTCTCCTGATGATCTTAGAAACTTCTTCAATGGACTCTACTGGAATGTCTTTGGATACAACTTTCGGACCTAGGAGGGAAACAGGATAATCAGAGGGTTTTGCATATACTTGAAGATTCAACCCCCATATAGTTAGACAGTTTATTTTATTAAATGCTTGTGAGAATTTTTTTTTTTTAACACCAGCAATGAATTAGAAAAAAAACAAACCACCAAACAAATGCCAAACCAAACAGTTTTTACCTGTCCATAACACTTCGATGCCAGGGAGCAGCTTTTCTCCTACAGTCCGTAAATACGGCGACTGGGCAACATTTGGGTAACAGAAAGTTCCACAGTACTCTGTGCAGGAAAAGATTGTCACTGTTAGTAAAAGGATGCACACATGTGACAACAGACCCAACTGTCCCATGAGCAC
This sequence comes from Falco peregrinus, assembly GCF_023634155.1. Classification (NCBI taxonomy): domain Eukaryota; kingdom Metazoa; phylum Chordata; class Aves; order Falconiformes; family Falconidae; genus Falco; species Falco peregrinus. Next base: position 29,300,567 of record NC_073721.1, on the reverse strand, counting down.
TTTGAGAGAATGCTACCATTTGAGAAGAAAAACACCTATAAAATTAATCAAGAAAGGCCCCAAAGTCTGAAGTATAAGTAAAAAGGACATTATGAATGATACTTAATATAAAGATCAGAAAGGAAAAGAATTTATTTAAAATTGCTCAAATGTCAACATTAGGAAAAAACTAACGAAGTCCATAAACGGAAGGGCAGGTTACAGCAGACAATATGCAAGAGAACTAGAAACCCTAAGATTAATCATGAAGTGCAAATACCTAAAAATATTAACACTGGAACGTATGTCTCTGTAAAGTTAAAAAGGAGGTCTGCAACAGAACCAAATTACTACAACGTAAGGTAATAAAGATCATAACTTTGCTACTGAATTGAATTTTCCTCACAACAATCCACACCTCTGAACACAGTGATTCTCCCCCCCTTATAATATTCTTGTACCTATTAAAGGAAGCTCACAATTTGAAACAAGCACTGGACCCAAATGCAAGTAATCTTATTCTTTAATAAATAAACAAAACAACTCAGCAACTAGTGGAACTGGGTAATCCTATTAAAAACAAGTACCAATGACAGAAGTGAGCACAGACTGTGCTGTACCTCTACTTTAAGAAAATTCTAAGAAACTAACAGCCAGTCAGATCAAGAAGCAAAAAGATTTTGGTACAAGTCAAATAGAAATCTTCCTTTAACCTAATTTTCAGTTCAATCTTCTTGAAGTAGTCTATCAAGCTACCTTCTTTGTTTGGCATTAAGCCTTTCAGAGATGCATAGATTTGGCAAAAACTCGGCATGTACTTCAATTACTTGAACATTTCTTTATAAGTCAATTTCTTCAAACAATCCCAAAATACTCACTCCTTAAAGCAGTGATTAAATATTAAACCAGCGTTTCAGGCAGTAAGATAACAGTACCCCTCTTTTATGGCTGAACTAAGAGATTCATCTCATTTTACCTGTAGGACAGAAAAGGAATGTGTCTGGTTCTCCTAGATACTGATAAATTTCATTTGTGATTGAGACTTGCGCATGAGCAAAGGAACTGAAAACTTCTTTGTCTGCTGCACACATATTGTGATCAATATCATCAAACAGCAGTGCAAAAGATCTGCACCCAAACTGGGAAACCTAAAACAAGACACAAAAGCAAAATATTTATTTTTCTTTCTTTTTCTCTTTTATTTTAAATCAAACCACAGAATTTTTACATCTAATCTATTCTAAAGGAAAAACTACAGGAGTCAGGGAGAGAAGGTAGAGAAGGCAAGACAGACTGATATCTATTCACAATAAATGCCTATCTTTGACCCACTGCTCTGCTTCTCTCAAAGATTAGACCTATGAAGACCTGCAATCTGTTCCAGTTTTAACAATCCAAAGCTGATCTCACTGGACAGACAGCTGGAAAAAGGCTAACTCTGTAACAGCTTTTGGGAAAGGGAGAGGAGTCAATCAGGAGAACAAAAAAGATGTGTGTGTCAGGTCTGCTTCTGAAGGCGTTTATTGTGGATAAGAGCTCTTGCTTTAGAAATGCATCTTGACTTCAAGGCCCTAAAATACCCTGAAGACAAGCTCCCAAGAATAGCCTTCAGAATCCAACACAAGACTTTGTTTTTACATCTAGATGATCATTGGTCACTTCTGCAATGCAATCTGAACACATCCATTGGAATTGTTCAGAGGCATCCAAACTAACACTAGTGCTGAAAACATTAAAGAAGCTAGTGAAAAGCTCCAAGAGTGAGCAGGGTACTCAAGTTTTCAAGGTAAGTAGCACTGCAACTGTGGCAAGACTGTGTCACACTTACTTGGTCCAGCTTGCGTTTCAATGTGGATACCTCTTTAGGATTGGAGAAAGTTATGTCAAGTCCAGGTGAGATTGCATAGATGAACTCTATTTCATGTTCTCGTGCAGCTGATATTAGAGTCATTAGCTGCTCTGGAAATCAAATATTTCAGATGGAGTCAACAGTTAAAAAAATCTCAGACATGATTATAAGTAAATTAAATACAGATGCCTCTTCTACCATAATAAAAAAATAATTTGCTGGAATTTCTTAAAACTAACACAGCAAAGAGCATCATATTATTTGGAAGAGTTCTCAGAAATTATGCCAAAATGAATATAACAACTGTCCTTGCATTATTTTCCATGTTACAGATTTTTAAAGGTTTTTAAGTTATCTTTATCTCAATGTTGCGAGACAAATGTGGATGTAGTCTGTTTTTACAGTATGCACATCAACAATTCTAGAATTATTACTTACTTTTTCCACTTTTGTCATACATACTAACGGACAATTCAATGTAGTATTATCACCCTGCATGACACTAATTCACATACTATTAATGACTGAAGCTCGGGGCACATGAAAAAGGGTTGTTTTTTTTACATCACCGTGTAGAAGTAGTTGCTTTAGACTTTAAAACAAACTTGAAATCTATCTTCTATACAATGAATAAAGAGATTTATTTTTAGAATATTTAACAATCTTTGTTGTTACTGACAATTATCTTACAGTATCCTTTAGATTATCTTTCTGCAGTGACTCAAAGCGGCCTCCAAGAAGGATTATTTAATTTCAAGCGAGTATGACTTTCTTCCCCCTCATCCAAGGAAAACAATCCCCACAGACTAATAAAACACCGCAGATCCCATAAATGCCAGAGGTGAATAAAAAGCCTCACACCAGCTCGAACAGGTCTTTTATGTTTTGACTTGTCAGGAGCTGCTTTTCTGAATGGTACTCTCTTCACTGAGACAAGCACTTAATGAATCATATAAAAGGGCATGCTATTCACTCATCAATCTTTTTTCTTTACTCAAACAAATAATTTCTACTGCAAAATATGGCCCAGATGTTCAAAAGCCAGAGGAATAATTCTGAGCAACCTTTCCCTGGAAAAAAGTAAATCTTGTAAGACAAAGCCTTAAAAGCCGTTTTAGAAATCATCTGCAAAGTATAGTTAAAAGAGGTAAATCCATGCTTGTACCAAAGCTCCACTAAATACATCTGCAGTGTATTAAGAACAGCTCTCCACTCACCTTTGAAAATGGCTACTGCAATCAAATACACACAAGCATATGTAGCAATGACCAATTCATTCAAGACTATTTATAGAAAACACAGAGGGGAAATAAAGGCAATTACCCGCTTCCTCCACAGAGTACATTTCTCGCCAGAACATCCTGTGCTTATAGTCATCCTTTGGAGCATACAGGTATGTATTCAGTCCCCACTTCTGAAGTCTATAAACGTAAGAAAAAAGCCTTCATTGGGAGAATAGCCTTCCAATTCAGGAATTCTGCATTCTACCTGATCCAATTTATTTTCTTCATTGAACATTGTGTTATGCTATTAAGACAATAACTTTATGCACAAGTGATACTGGGCAAATTTGGTTTAGGCAAGATGGAAAAGTGAGGATGAGTCCTCAAAAGTATAGATACTAGGCAAAAAGTTGCTCTAGGTTAGAACAATATTTCTTTCCAGGCTTAAGTGGAAGATTGTGATTATATAGCAATGGAATGTGCTGCAGTAAGAGGAAGCATGACTTGCCTTCTAAAAAGTTCTTTTCTCTGCTCCATGACCCAAGGTCTTCCATAAAATCCTATGGGAAACAAGATTAAAATTATCCAGTTAGATTATGCCTGCTCTATGAAACTTTAGATCACAACCCACCGTTTTCTTCCTCTTCTGTTACATTCATCAAAAAGTTTATCAAAGGAAAAACAAAATGTAGTTATAAAGCATTAGGAGAGTGATCTAAACTGATAAAAGCACGTGCAATTAAAATTCATTTAGTTTCTTATGATCTAAGGTCTTATATTTTTGGCCACTGAAGCAATTAGTTTTCAGAATCCAAACTGTATTCCTGAGAATATGCCCTTGACAAGTCAAGTCAGCATTATTAGAAGAGCAGACTGAACAGTCATAACCTAATTAAACTATCACTCCAGACCTACAAAACAGATTTGATTGTAATGTGAACTCTGAAGACACCTGAAAATATTTACCAGCTCAAAAATGCTTAACCAGTGGTACAGATTAGAATGCTAAATACACGCAGGGAGTACATAAATACATACTGAGGTAGATGCTGTATAATTTAAAAAAAAGTATGTACAAGCGAGTAACAAAATGATAAGGATTTAATTCCTCTTACTCAGTTCAGTAGGCTCCTTGTCAAAATGAACTTGCAAGTTGATACCTTACAATTCCCACATTTTTAGAAGCTAAGACTATGTCTTTGAATAATTGTATGAAAGCATCTACACAAGTAATTTTATAATAGCACATATTGAAAGTCATGAAATTGTATGGAAATTATAACTGCTTCTGGTTTTAAATCTAATCCTTCCATTCTAGAAACGTAATACTTTAAAAGCACTCTCAATGCACTCTTAGTCAAGGAAATTCACTTAGACCTATGTGCAAACAGTTCAACCGCAAGTGGACACTTCAAAACAAAGCTTCAACTCGGCAGTCTGTGCAAAGACCAGAGACTGAAATAACACTGAAATTTAGTAAGCTCTTATTTTCAAACAACACGGCCACTCAGTAATGAATGATATACACAAAGCTCACAAGTCCCCACTGAACTCAGTTCAAGAGGTAAACAGAATCTTTATTTCCAGAGCTATTCACCACTGTAAATCGGTAAACATGTGGTTTCACAGAGGTCAAAACCACCCTCCTACAACCTTTCAAAGCTCAAAACTGATGCAACGGAACAGTTCTCTATATAATAACAGGTATTTCAGATACCTGTTAAGAGAACAACGTGCTTTTAAGTAGCTTAAAAAACGCTCAAGTTTTAGGAATTAAGTCTCTCAAAAAATGATCTTAGACTAACTGGCACCACGAAGTGGCAAAGCTGAGTAACTACTACTCCTCACAAACTGCCAAGTGACAGAGGACAGTTAAACAGAGGAACAAACAAGAGAGCAGGTGCAAGGCATGAAAACCTCCCAGTTTATTTCACCCAGAACAAATTTCTCATTTTCACTAGAGTTCCCTAATTCTGACTGATGTTGCCCCGAGGAAGCTCAAGAATCCACAAAAGGAATGAAATACTGTGATGCCTAATGAGCACCCCACCTATGTCTCACAGCTCGTTCAGAACACTTTTGCTTTACTTGTGACCTGTGATACTGCTGTTGCAGACCTACTAGTCTAAAGCACAACAGGGGCCTACTAATAAAAAAATAAATAAAATCAGATAACAAAACCTAATTAAATAAGACTGAAGAGAACATGCTAATCCGAAGAGATACTTTTCCATCTGTCACCACATTTCTTAGATTACTAATGTCACCAGCTGATGACAATTCTTGGATCTTTCTAACTAAAAATCGACCCCTTTTGTATTACTCCCTCAAGAATATGTGTCAGGTTATTACAAAGTCAACAGATCATGCTAAATACCTCATCTCAGTTACCATGCTCTCCATCACTAAAAGCCAGGATACGCTGGAAGCAGAGCACCAAAGCTTGCCATCCAGTATTTGCCTCAGACCTTATTACTCCCTGAAACAGTGAATTTTATACCTGTCATAAGCTTTTCACATTCTTAAGAGTGCACACCCGGTATTTTTGAAGTAACACAGCCAATTTCCCCACTCCCTTTTCTACAAGATCCAAACTCTCAGTTTCATTGCTTTAATCTCACCATACCTCTAGTCTGTGTCAACCACCGCACTATGTTTAAGTATTTATCTAAATTTCTGAAGCTAATCCCTCTTTTTCTCTTACCTCTATAATTCTTTTGAGTCACTAAGGTGACAGATGTTTCCATCCACTACTGTTTACCTCATTCAACAGAACTGTTTTTCTGTTGGTGGTGGTGAGGTTTTTTTGGTTTGTTTGTTTGTTTTATACACTCCCCTATTCTTTTTCTCCTGAATGCATATTGATGTTAAACTGGTAACTGCTAACTAATGCTTCACTAGGCAGAAGCCATTTTCTTGCTTTGTTTTATGCACAATACAGTCAAGAACACCTGCACCAAAATACATGCGGAGGCAATCAACAATGTAACTAACAGGATAAGAAAAATGATTATGGTATACACAGTGGTTCCGACAGAAACCTAGATGAACAGGTGATCCACAGTCAAGGTGTATCAGCAGGAACACAAGAAAACAAGCTGCTACAATCTGTATTTCTGTTCACTGTTATCTGTCTCCAAAGCCTTCAATTTAGCATCTGTCTTCAAGGAACTAGGTCTGTTAACAAAGTATAAAAAAGACATCTCTCTCATCTATCTCTCTGCAAGCTGACTATATTTAAGTCCTAGTAAAGTGCTAAAAAATAAAGGCATTAAGTGGGCCTAGCGCACTTCTCAGTTTTGCAGAAGCCAAACGGTCTTATCAAGAAAAGGACAAAAGGCATTCTACAAACAAATGCAGATACTGAGTTCGATAAACAGCCTGTTTCCCTCTCCATTCCATCTATTAATCATTTTGTTCTCCTACTGAAGATTCATTATAGGTACAGAAATAATAGCGGTCTACAGCAGTTCAGAACAATTCCAAACCAACTATTGGGAATAAACCATTTTTATTGCTGGCTTTCAACCATCTACCTTAACTGACCCACCAGAAACACAGATAACTTTTTTAGTTACCGAAAATTGCAAGAAGTCCCTTTATTCTGCAGCTTCTGCAACAGCTGAAACAATTTAATGCTACAACTACACCAAGAGACAGAAGAGGACTGCTCTAGAGAACAATTAAAATAGTAAGCTACGACCCTTCAGAGAACAGGGAGAATTTAATATTAATTCCAGAACAGATGTCTACGGAATCACCTATTCCCTACCCAGGAAACCGAATCTGAGCCTCTGGCGCACAGCAAGAGCACGTGCGGCTGGGATAATAGCACAGTAGCTCTTTTCTCCGTCTCCTGCCTCCCCCTTTAGACACGTACTAGCAAGAGAGCCACAGCACTGTCTCAGCCTCCGTTAGGAACCCTCGGCCCGCTGGGGGTGCCAGGCCTGCCTTCGCCCCGCCGAACAGCTGCCATCAACGGGCGCTCCCTGCTAGCGAGCAGCTTCCAGCAGAAGCCCCAGGGGCAGAAGCCCCCGCCCGGGAGCCGCAGCTCCTCCCCGCCCCCAGCCCGCTCTAGCGGAGGGAGCCCCGGCCAAGAACCGCGCACCCTCCTGGCAGCGCGGGGCCCCCGCCGGCCGTCACAACGGGCCGGGGCAGGAGACACTGCAGCACCAGCGCCCCCGCGGCCTCTGGCGGATACCGACCCCCCCCATCCCTCCCGTCTCCCAGGGATATGGGGCACCCCCTCCGAGAGCTCTTACCTTCGACGACGCCGCAGAGGAAGCGGCGGGAGCCCAGCGCGGTCTCCGTCTCGGTGTCGGTCTCCTCACCCGCCGGGACCGGCCCCCGCGGCGGCGCCCGGCGGCTCTAAGGGAGCGCCGGGCACCCCGGCCGGGTTGGGGCTGCCCTGGGGCTCCTCCAGCGCCGCCTGCCCCTCCTTCTGCACCATCCTACCGCCCGCCGCCAGGACCCCCGCTCGCTGGGCCGGGCCGAGCCGAGACAATTCGAATCACTCCTTTCCCCTCTCCACAAGCCCTTTGTCTCCGCCGCTCCGGGCTGCCGCCGCTTCCTGTTTACTGGGCCCTGCGCCTGCGCGGGGAACCGGCCCCAACCGGTCCGCACCGCTCGGAGCCGCGCAGCGGGACCGCCGCGGAGGCGGAGGGAAGCTGCTGCCACCACGGGAAGGAAGGACGCGGGCCGCCGCGGCCTATCGGCCCCCACGCCGCACTGCCGGGACCGCGCCACTCGAGCGGGAACAACGGACTGAGGAGAGGGAGTTACCTCGGGGAGCGGGCGGAGGGGGGAGCGCGCTCGCGGCGCATGCGCGGGACGCGGAAGGGCGCGCACTGCGCCTGCTCAGGAGGCCGGCGGGGGGAGGGGCGAGGCCGCGGCTGCCCGGCGCGCCTGCGCAGAGAGCGAGCGGGTGCGCGCGGCGCATGCGCGGGCGGCGCGGCGGGCGGGGGGAGGCGGCAGGAGGGCAGCACGCAGGTGCGGGGTGGGGGGGCGCGCATGCGCTGTGCCCTTTGTGTAGGGAAGCGGCGCCGGGGGGGGGGGGGGGGGGGGGGGGGGGGGGATGGCGGGCGGGTGGGAAGTGGAGTGTTTACTTCGGCCCCGCGCAGGCGCGGCGGGGCACAGCGCGCGCAATCCGGGCGGGAGGGTGCGCGCCTGCGCGGGGGGAGGTGCCGCTGCTGGCTTAGCGGCCGCGCGGGTTCCCCTGAGCCGTGGCCTACTTCTCGCGGTGGCGCCGGGGCCCCGCGAGGATGGGAGGCCGAGCGGCTGTGTCCCTGCCATAGCGTGGAGGGGGGCCGCGGGTGGGGTGCGAGGGGAAAAATGCCTACAGCCGCTGCCTCCCAGCGCAGCCCGGCTGCGCTTGCAGGTGTTTCCGTGCCTGGAAGGGGCTATGAGGATGCTGAAGGGCCGGCTGCGCAAATCAGGAGAAGGAGCCTGAGGTCAGATGGCGTCGCTCCAGGGAGAAGCTCCAGCCGCGTGGGAGCGACAGGCCCGCAGCACGGGTTGGAGACCAGGGGGCTGAGCAGGGAGCCCTCCCGCAAGGGCTGTGCGGAGGCCGGTGTGGTAATCCTGCCCACCCAGCCAGCGCTGGGGGGGGCCACAGCAGGTACCCGCCGACGCGAAACCTGCCAGCAAAGCAGCTGCCAGCAACCCCAGCTTGCGAGGGGGGCTGGAGAAAGCACCACGGCAGCCACATCGTGCTTCAGCCAAAGGCTAACACAATGAACAAAAACTCCTATTAAAAACAGCCCCTGCTGATTTGGACACTGTGCACCCCTACCCAGCTCACTGTGCTTGCCCCAAACCCTGCCTTGCATGTTTGAAGCCTGTTTCTTGCTCTTTGAGCTTATTTCCACTGATGATATTTTGACATGACAAGAAGAAACCCAAGAGACCTGCTTTTCTGGCTCTATTTCATGCCCAGCATGCTGCAGCAGAGACACTGGCCAAGGAGCATCTCTAGTTACCATCACATTCAATCTAAAGCTTTCAAAGAGCAAAAATACCAGTTGTACTGCTACCCTAAACAGTAAAATTGTGTTGATATGCAGCGCAAGGCTTTACTGGAGGGTTAGAGCAGAGAAACGCACAGAATTTGGGTGGAAAACACACAGTACTCTCATACAGCGACACGTACACAGAGCTGGGCGGTTGGCTGCTAAGGGACCCTGATGCAGGCATCACACAGCTTTGATTGTGCCAGAGTAATCCTGCAGTAACAGTTCCCTGGTGGTGGGATCTCATCCTTTTGTAAGACATTTGTGTTTCTAGGCTGTTTTCGGGATGCTGGAGTGAATCACTGCCCAAGGCTGTATCAGCTGCCTCAACCAGCTGCTCAGCTGTTTTTCCCACACAACTGTTATTCTTTTTCCCTCTGAAAGCTGTGAAAGAGGTGGCTTGCAACAACACAAGGCTGCCCTTTTCCAAGCACGCATCAGCTTTTACCTCCATTCCCAGCACAGACCCAACAACTTTGGGTCTGTTACCAATCCTTAAATACCACATCCTAACAAAGGACAGCTGGTCCCAAGCCCTGCCTCACGCAGCAACTTCTCATAACAAGCTGATGACACACCTGGAGTTGTGTGTGATCCAGTCTTCCCTGCCCTCAGCCCCTTCCCCAAGAGCCTGTCCCAGGGTGGGAGCTAAGCAGAGATTATTTTTTGACCCCCAGGAGACCGGCTACCCACACACACTCCTAGTTGCTACCAGCAATGATCCCTGCACAGGTGTGAAAAAGCTACAGCAGCTTTTGGAGGCTGACCCCTTTTCCCCTTGTCATCCAGTCTTTCCTGCCCCTTGCCCTGGGGAGGGGGATCCAAGGGACCCCATCGGTGGCTCACAGCATCCCTGTGCCACGAGAGGGCACATCAAGCCCGCAGATGGCATTGCCCAAAATAGCAACCAGCCAAGCAGAACTCACAAGGGACAGGATATACAGGGAAGGGTGTCTTAGAAAGGAAAATGCATTCAGGCCCGTCCATGTTGCTGTACACAGACCTGAGTGGCTGCCAGCAGGTCACGAAGTTCCCTGGGGAATCAGAGGCTCTGGAAAGAGCAGACTCACAGCTTTCCCAGTCCCACAATGGTAATTCCCCTATTGTCAGAGCCCATCTCTCTTAAAATGTTTGGGTCCCCAGGCAGCTCTTAGCATTGAGCTTTCAGTTCCTGGACCACAGACTGCATAATGCTGGATGGTGTCACTGTCCCACAGGTCCATTATCCTGTTCTTCTGCTGGTTTCTTACTTGCCTGCTTCTTTTTTCCTCTGTTTTGCTTCAAGCCATTCTTCCCAGTTCTCAAGACTGCACCTCTCCAAGGACCAGTAGTTGCCCATCAGTTCACATCCCTAAGAAAAAAATCCCTTTCCAGTTCATGCCTACCTCTTCAAGACAGTAGGTGACCATCTTTCTGGTAGCCCAGCCACATCCTAACAAGGGCCACCTGGTCCTGAGCTTAGGTTCATGCAGCAGCATCTCATGACAAGCTGAAAATACACCCGACAGCCTCACTCTTGAGACCTGACCCACTTGGTGTAAGACCCCATGAGCCTAAAGCCTACAGCCTCTTAGCAGGGAAAAGATTGTATTTACAGGGCCATGGAAGGCATGGCCAGGCTGTTTGGGACCCTGAGCAGCTCAGTGCACACCCTCTCCCCCATGTAACTTCCCAGAACACCCACACAGAGCACCCTGCAGCTGCAGCACCCCAAAAAAGCTGCCAACCCTCTGCAGAGACACTCAGCCCCTATTTCCCCTATGCCCCCTTAGACAGCTGACAGATGCAAAGACATAACGGTGATGTGCATAGCGATTGTGGTTAGATTTTATTGGTTTTTTTGGTTTTTATTTTTTAACCCATAATATTGTTATAATACAAAATATACAGACTGGAGATGCCAAGCGGGTTGTGGGTCACCATGCCCCAGGGTGGGGGTCACACCATGCAACCTGCAGCGTGAGGGAGGAGGCGGCATCTGCTCCACGTGGTGGGGGACAGTGGGTACCCCAGAGAGCCTGGGAGGAAGGAGGATGGGGAGAAGGAGATAGGAGGTATAAGGGTCAGGATACCTGCCCTCCCACCCTTGGGAGACTGCAAGTGGGAGCTCAGCCCCATGGCAAACCCAGGAACAGGACTGTGAGATGAACAATGTGTTGAATGAACCTAAAAAACACATCACATCTGCAAGGGCTGGGCCAGGGACAGTCCTGCTGGGGGGCATCCCAGTAGCTTTGGCTCAGGGTCCGGGTGGGGTTTCTAATGGCTCCAACACCAGGGGTTCAGCCTGGGTCTGGGGCCCGGCCCAGTATGGATACTGGCCTTGCTCACCCCCTCCCCATCGATCCCAGACACCACAGCTCGGGCCAACCCCGCCCCCCCCCCCCCCCCCCCCCCCCCCCGCCGGCTGCTAAGGATGCAGAGGCTGGAGCAGCAGAGCCAGGGGCTGCCGGGACTGAATTCCCCAACGCCTGTGGGACTGCACAGAGGGACTTCTGGGGTTGGCATGGGGTTGTTAGTCCATGGGCATCAGTCCCAGCTACGACTCGGAGGGGTATGCAGGCAGGACAGGCCTGCCTGCACGCACCCAGCTCCAAGGAGCTGGCGGTGACAAAGACATGGGGAGCCCCAGGGTGCTGGTTCCATCCCTGGGGTCCCCAGGTAGGGTCTCACATGGCCATGCCAGGAGAAGGGTGAGCCCACCCTGCCCCAAGGTGACTCTCCTGCCCGCTGGCAGCACAATAACAACTCTTGGCCGGCCCCAGCCTTGACTTTCTCCTCAGGCACCTGCTAGCTCAGCCATGCCACCAGCACAGGGCTCTGCCCCACTGCTCACTCCACGGCCCCCCGAGCAGCGGGTGGGCTGGGGTGGGCCAGGGCACGTGAGCAGGGGAAGGTCAGCGGCAAGTGATGGTGGAAGCGTGGCTGTGAGGCCCAAGGGCCAGGGTGGCTGCCGGAGCCCAGCACAACTCCCTCCACCATGTGTCCCCATACCCTGGCTGCCGTGTCCTCGGGGAGGGGTGGGAAGGGTGTCTCTCAAAGTGGGTCCCTGAGGTCCCCTATGTGCCAGCACCATGAACTTGAGGGACAGGGGCTGAGGTTGCAGCTCCCCCAGCTCTGCATCCTCCATCCCAGGGGACCAGTGCCACAAGAAGGTACCTCAGGGTCCCTCTAGTCTCCCCTCTCCCCGTGTCAGGATGAACCTCCTAGGTTTAACCAGGCCCCCGGGACCAGGGGCTGCTCCCCACAGCTCATGCAGCGATGAACCCCAAGTGCCGATGCGGCTGCCTTCTCCAGGCATGGCCCCTCTGCCCACAGGCTGGCCCAGGGGCTGGGCAAGGAGGGTGGCTGGTGGCTCATGGCCGACATGCTGAGCATGCTCCCCACCACAGGACACAGCCAGGGCAGGGGAGGAAGCCATGGCACTGGCACCTGTTGCAAGACTTTATTGGTTTCTAGACAGCATTGCTAGAGGGTTTGGGCTGGAGCCAGTGCTGGGGGCTCCCGGAGCTGAGGAGGTGGCGGGGGGGAGCCATGGCTGCATGGGGTGCTGTGCATGGGGGGAAACCTCTATTGCAGCCCGAGGCTGCAGCTTCTCCACTGGGGACAGGTGCAGGGAGGTCCGTCCAGGCCAAACGCTCACCCTGTGCCAGCCATGCCCACACTCTGACATCCAGGAGCACCTGCTTGCGATCCCCTGAGGAAAGCAGAGCCAGCCCAGGGGGAATGGAAGATCCCGGTGCTGACTGCATCCCTGGGAATGGAGGCCCCTTCCCGCAGGCGTGTCTTGCAGCCAGCAGAGGGAAGGCTCGAGGGAAAAGTTGAGAGAAGCAGGTTCTGGGCCCAGTGACAGGAGAGCTCAGCTGGAGGCAGGTCCGGGAGCTAAATCACATTGTCAAAGAGCTGCATGGACCTCATGATGTTCTCATCCTGTGGGGAGAAGGTGGGAAGCAGGTGGCTTGGGCATGGAACAGCAATCTGGGCAGCTCCCCCCAAACCTGGCTTTACCCTCATGGCAGCTCTGACCCATGGAAAAAAAGAGTCCTTGGGACTACAGGCAATTTCCAAGCCATACCGGGATGCACAGCTCTCCTCATCCGCACGGGGATGCTGGCATGGACACAGTTCCCAAAGCAGAGCCCCCGCCTTGCCTCTGGGAGCCCTGCCTTCACTGCCTCTCTGCCAGGAGAGCCATGGGGAGACAGAGGTCCCCAGGGCACAGCAAGGTGGCCCAGCCCAAGAGCAGAGCTGCTGGTGGCTTTACCTTCTGGCAGGACTCCAGGAACTCCTCAATTGTCACCACGCCGTCCTTGTTTCGGTCCATTTTCTGCGGACAAGCACAGCATGGGACTGTGGCAGGGACAGCCCCAGCCCCAGGGAGAGCCCAGCACCCCACGCCCAGGTCCTGCAGAGGCTGGACACAGCAGACCCCTGCCTGAGCCATCCCCAAGCAGGACCAGGATGGCCTTTTCTCTCCCTGGCTCTGGCACAGCCCTGCTTCATCCCCAGGGACTGTGCCAGGTTTTGGGTAGCCACTGGCTCTGTGCTGGAGCTCTGCTTCCCCAGGATGTGATCAGCTCACCTGGAAGAAGTTCTCCACATGTTCCCGAGGTGCTTCCTCCCGCATGGCCGGGTAGGTGTATTTGCCCATCATGTCATAGATGGACTTCATGATGTCCAGCATTTCCTGCAGGGAAGGGGAGCAGGGTTGCAGGGCCAACACGGGGCTCTGCCTCCGCCTGGTCCCCAGCCCACACCTTTTTGTGATGCTCCTGAAGGATGTGTGGGGTGCTCGAGTGCATTCCTGTTGGCTCTGTGCACAGTGTGGAGCCATGTGTGTGCCCACACGTGTGAAGGAGGCCCAAAGCAGCACACCCCTCATACGTGCTCCACCCGAGACACACCGGTGCCAGGGGGGCAGGAAGGGCCTGTTTGCAAAGCAAATATTGACCCTCCCAGCCTTCCTCCAGACCTCAGCCAATGTCCCCAAGTCCTGCCCTCATCTCTGCTGGGTGCAGACCTGTGCTGGCCCTGGTGACCAGCCTGCTCCCCATCTCCCACCTCTTTGGTGATGCAGCCGTCTTTGTTCAGGTCATAGAGGTTGAAGGCCCAGTTCAGGCGATCATCAATGGTACCCCGCAGGATGATGGACAGCCCAGACACAAAGTCCTGCAAGGATGGACAAGGCAGGCAGACAGAAGTCATGGCCACAAAGGGTCTCATGGCCACAGAGGGTACAGCCCTGCTTGTCCCTCCCGCAGAGGAGGTACTCGTCTCCAAAGCAGATGTGCCCTGGGGCTGGGCTGACAAGAGAAACATTATCAAAAAGAGCTTGGGGAAAACTGATTGCTTGTCCCCAAATATATCCCACACTAGTCCCTTGGGTCACAGAATCCAAGAGGACAATGTGCATCAGGACCTGCTCTTCAGCCGAAGCCTGAACAAGACCCAGCCATGGCTGTGCCTGCCAGGTACCTACAAGACACTAGCTAGGAAAGAGAGTTGTTTCTTTTCACTGTTTTTCCACTGCCTCTGGGATTTTAATAAACTCCACCAGCCCCTGCAAAGCTCTCTGTCCATCCGCAACAGCAACGCTGCTCAGTGCAGCCCATGGTACCTGAAGGGACATGCCCTCCCTGCCCCACTGCCACCCCCTCCTTGGCCACAGCTCACCTCGAAGCTGACAGAGCCATCGTGGTCAGTGTCGAAAGCGTTGAAGAGAAAGGTGGCATACGTGCTGGAGTCTGGGGGGAGGCAGACAGTGTGAGAGGGTGCTGTGTGTCCCCCAGCCCCGCGGAGGCACCCATGCAGGGCACAGGGATGGGGATGGGCACTCACCTCCCTGCGGGAAGAACTGTGAGTAGATCTGCTTGAAGTTTTCTTCATTGACAATGCCACTCGGGCACTCCTGCCAGGGCAAACTGCAGTGTTACCTCCACATTGTGGAGAGGGGCTGAGCACCCCCCTAAATCCCTGTGGCTCCCTTGCCCTGGCCCTGGCTCCGCACTGCCTGGTGGAGCGGCTGGTAAGGCTGCTTGGAGCATCTCCCACATTTTGTGGGCTGCATCCTTTGCTGGAGGGGCTCTGCATCCCAGGCACGCAGGGAGTGGGCTCTCTGCACCCAAGGGGTGGAACACAGGATCAGACCTCCCCACTGAGCTCTCGGGAGGTGGGATCATGACATAGCCTGACATAAACTTCACCCCGAGGTCCTGAAAGCCTTTGCAAACCCCAGGCACCACTGGCTGTGAAGCACACTCCAAGGTGGACATGGTAGAGGAGGTGGGGCTAGCAAAGCTGGTTAAGGGGTACTCACATTCTTGAAGCCTCGGTACAGGACCTGCAGCTCCTTGCGGGTGAACTTGGTCTGCTCCTGGAGCTGCTCCAGCCCCTCAGGGCGGTGGCAGACGGTGGAGAGCTCAAACTCATCCTCAACGCTGTCTGCAAGGAACCCAGGGGAAGAGGGGCAGATGAGGCCAGCACCATCCTGTCCTGCCCTGCCATGCCAGGGAGCAGGAGAGGCACCTTGCACAGCACATCCCATCCTCACACCTGCCCAGGGTAACACATTTCTGGGGTGCGCTGCTCAGCTGGAGTTGGGTCTATGCCAGCAGGGGACACTGAGACAACCTGGGGGCATACCAGTGACTGACACTGGGCAACAGCCCACCCCAGCCTCCAGTACAACCCAGGCTGGGCAGAAAGGGTATGTGAAATACCCCCCAAGTGCTGAGATCCCCCATGCCTGCCTTTCTACTGCCCCCAGCACAGGCATTTGCCTTGTGGAGCCAAGACCCTGGATGTCCGGCTGGTCTGTGCCGCACTGGGAGTCGAGTCCATCGGAAGAGCTGCCCCCCAGAACCCCCAGTCCCAGGTGTGCCCCCAGCCTTGTCTAGACCCTGTCCTGCTGCTGTGCCCCCCCTTCATCGGTGGCTTCTCCCCACCAACTGGCAAGATGCATGATCCCTGCCTGCAGCAGCCAGCACCCCCAGACCCCACTGCAACTAAGAGGGGCTGTAGCCCCACAGTGGGTACCCCCCCCCCCCCCCCCCCCGTGGGGTAGGTCAGCCCCTGCCCCTTCATACTCACCTCTTCTCCCGGGAGGGATCAGCTCACATTGTGGGGCAGGGGTGACCCCAGCCAGGGGCTCAAACTCACCAAGGGGCCAAGCACACCCAGTGCAGGGGGGCTAGGGGCACTGGGCAGCCCTGCACTCACTCCCCGCTCAGCCCCTTTTGCCCCCACCATCACACCTCTATCTCCAAACCAACACTGTGCGTTGAGCAACAACCCCCCAGCCCTTAAACCAGCACCGGGAGGGTCCTGCTACCCCAAGCCAGCTCCAAAGAAGGTCTTG
This sequence comes from Falco peregrinus, assembly GCF_023634155.1. Classification (NCBI taxonomy): domain Eukaryota; kingdom Metazoa; phylum Chordata; class Aves; order Falconiformes; family Falconidae; genus Falco; species Falco peregrinus. The sequence goes on along the minus strand of NC_073721.1, from coordinate 29,284,151 downwards.
CCACTCTGCATCCTGTGGGAGCTGCTCCGGGGAGCTGGAAAGGGGAGTAAAACCAGCCTGGAAGCAGGCAAGGACAGAGGTGGGTGCAGAGCCCATTGGGTCAGATCCCTCCGGGGCAGGACTGATCCTGACAGCCCCAAACCCAGGGCAGGGGATTGCTGGAGGCGTCCCCTTCCCGCGGGCAGGGCCAGGACGGAGGGCAGGCAGCAGCACCACCAGGGACACACACACACAAAGGCAAGAAGAAGCACTTGCTTTCGCTGAGCGAGGGGATGGATTTGGGCCGGCAGCACGGCAGCAGTTTGAGGAATCGCTGCTTCAGCGCTTTTTTAGTTTGGCCCGGCGCGTTGCCTGGAAGAAAGAAGGAGTCACCAAGCAGAAGAAGAGTTAACAGAGCAGCGGCCCCCGGACCCGGCAGGCAGCAGGATTGGGCACCCGACGTGGGGTGAGTAGGGCCACAGGCAGCACATGCAGCGTGAGGCCAGAGGAGCAGGAAGGCAAAGCCCAGCCCAGGCTCTGCTCAGCCTTTCAGCTTCATCCCAGGACAAACCCGGCACTGGAGTTTCCTCCTTGGGAAGAGGGAGGGTGGCAAAGGGGCAACCCTGCTGAGCTACCCACAGCCCGCACCTCTGCAGCCCCCCAGTGGAGCACACCAGTGTGCACTGGAGACACCCAGAAGCCCAGAAACCCAGGAAATGGCAGGGCTGGACTCCGCACTTTAGCTTCAAGGCCAAATACCTGCTCCCTGGGGACCCTTCTCTCCCGGTGGGGCTGTGCAAGGAGGCAAGGCAGGATGGAGCCCAAGAAACAGCCTGTGGCCAAGCTCGGGCATTGCATCCTCCCCAGAGCCGGGTTTGATCCTGCTGGCACTGGATGGCCGAACGTGAAGCATGCACTGAGCACAGCCATGCAGCCCAGACCGCAGCATGCACCCCCGCCCCAGTGCGGCACTGGGAGCCAAGCCCGGGGACCTGCTTTGAGACAGCCAGAAGGGGAATGGGGCTCAGGGCTTTGCCTCAGCCAGGCTATGGGGCAGGGTGAGGGGCTCCCCACATCAGCCCAGCCCATGGCCATCTCTTTCAAGTGGCCCTGCATTAATAGCAGGTCCCCTCACTACACAGACACCCCCCACCCCCCATTCCCCCATCCAGACCCCAGTGGCTTTGCTCAGCCCCATCTCTCCCAGCTGGCACTGCCCCACAGCTGTAGACCCGCTCCCTCCCTTCCCGCAGGGCCCCGCAGTACCTCAAGCCAGCAAACTCAGAGCAGGACTAATGCCACAGGCAGGGAGGGGAGGAAGAGGAGGGGATGAAGGCCGTGCTGGGCTTCAGCCCCCAAAGGGAGGCAGACAGCAGCATGAGGCACCAATGGGACGAAAGGTGCAAAGACCCTTTGGGGCTCTGCTGACACCGCGTTTGCTCCAAGTGCCCTGGACATCTGCAAGCAGCAGGTCATGATGCCTACATGTCCTGAGCCCTGGTTTTGGGGTTGTTTCTCTAGGGAGCTAGCGCATGGGGCTTCTCCAGCAGCTTTCTCAGCCTTATGGGGCTGAGCTGAGCCTCAGGTGCTGGGGAAATGGTTCTGCACAGTACCCAGCTCCAGGATAGGGACATGGGTCTGCATCCAGCAGCCCCTGCTAGGCAGGTTGGCCCTGAGTGCCCACAGGCAGGACATGGGACACTTTGAGCTCACATCAGGGCAGCTGGCTGGGGCAGGAAGCTCCATCACTCTGGGCAATGGAGAACAGCTCCAAGAGGTCATTGTCCCTGCAGGACATCACACAAAGCGACTCAGAGAGGGCAAACTTGTCCCTAGGGAAGTGGCATCCACAGCAGGATGCCAGTGACAAGCAAACACATAGGGATGCACAAATGCACCCCCTGCCATTTGTCACAGGGTGACAGGGGCAAGAGTGAGGGCCAGGATCTTGACACTGGCAGGACAGCACAGCCTGGCTTCTCTCTGCTCCAGGGTTTGCAGGTAGGTGAGGAAAGAGGCTTTTTTCTTCCTAGAAGCAGGCATTAATTGTGCACAATACATTTTGCCCAGCTACTTTTCCAGAGCTTTCATTTGCAGAGGGAAAGGGAAATTGCACCTTTCAGCATTCCAAGGATGCTCTGGGGCCAGGTCCCTCCAGCAGAAACCAGCTGTGGGGACAAACCTGGGAGGCAGGAGCAGCCCTTTTGCCCAGGGAGAAGGGATGGGGCAGGTAGAGCAACACCCAACATCAGGGTGATGGACCAGGGGAGGGAGCAGGGCAGGAAGGAAACCATACAGCGAGATGCAACAGAGAGTAAACTGTGGTTGGACTCACAGGGGCAGCAGGTATAGGCACGTGCAGTAGGTCAGGTCGGGTGCAAGTTACACTTTAGTTTGTTATAAAGAAGGAAAAAGAAAAAAAAAATAAAGAACATGGGTGTTTTCTTAAGGAGGAAACCGAAGAGGGCCCAATTCCAGGGGCCTTGGGGCAGGGGAGGGAGCACGTTCAGCACATGCAGCTTAACAACAGGAGAGGGGTGACCAGGGCTGGGGTTTTGCTGTCCTGGCTTTGGTGCACCCAAGGGCTCTGCTGGGGAGGACGCACCCACACTGTCCCCTTTCTGTCCCCAGCATCCAAACCATGAGCAAATCTGGGGGCTCCCTGGGCTCCCCCTTGCTGGAAAACAGTTCTGCCCAAAGATGGGGAGCACAGCCTGGTCATGGGCTGCCCCACTAGGCACAGGGGATGTCCACAGCACAAAGCCCTGTCCCTGCCAGTGACAGTTCCTTTTCCAGATGTTGCTCTGCCTTCCACCCCTCTGCAAGAGCCATCAAGTGGCTGGCACAAAACAAGCCAACAGAAAGGGCTGGCAGTGTTTTATCTGTGGTGGGAGGTCTGCCAGGTTAAGTGGCTTGTCACTTCCCATGCATCACTCCACCTAGCCTAGCAACTTCGAAACGCACGCACACACAAACTGAGCCTCCATCCTTGGGCAGCACCAAAAGGGGAAGGGATTTCCCATCCTCACCTCCACACGCTATTGAAATGAATCCCGGAGGTTGCTGGACACTGGCTGTGAGGGGGCCTGCAGGGGGTGGATGCCTGACCCCAGCAATGACCACCACCAGGATGGCCATGGACCACTTTGTATTGAGCCACCAGCAGCTGATGTGTCCATGGGGGCTGCATCCAGCCAGTGCTGCCGTGTCAGTGGGTTACATGGTGTTGGGCTGAGACCCCCATTCCCAGGAAGGACCCAAGCCTTTGCTGTTCCATTCTCTCCTCAGTGAGAAAGCAGGAGCTGGGGTCAGCCCAGTATATAACCATTTCCCTGCCCTCCCCACAGAGCCACAGCCATCAGCACCCTCCCAGTGACAGATGGCTGGGGAGACAAACCCACCCCTTCCACAGCACCCTCCTGCCAGAAAAGACCCTACAACAACAACAAACCAAGAGGCAGTGCCGAAACTCCCCCCTCACTCTCAGTTACTCATCAATAAATGCATATCATGATGGGTGCAAGATGTGCATCCCACAACAGCGAGACCCCTACAAGCATCCCCAGCTCAGCACCCACAGGGTGGGTCACGCAGCTCCCACAGACCCTGCTTGGCCCCATGGGACAACACTGTGTCAGTCGGAAGGTCAGTAGGAGCTAGTACCCCAGGGACAGTCTGCCCCAGCACCCTGCCCTAGGAGCAGGGCTGGGGTGGCAGAAGGCAGCTGGGCAAGGGGACCCTCTGCCTTTTCAGATAGTGTGGCTGGGAAGCAGCAGGGCAAACCCCAGCCAGGGTCGGGGGATGAGCCAGAAGAAAAGGCAAGGCAGGCCTAGGGGAGCATAGGAAAGGGGTCAGCAGTTCCCGGAACACACCTTTTCCTGTAGAAGAGCCTCCATCCCCTTCCAGAGTATTACCTTTCCCCGAAAGGACAGAGGGACATCCCCAAGCTCCCCCTGCCAGGCCACAGCTCTGGATCCGTCCAGGCAGTGATGCTGTCCAGCTGCCCCTACAACCTGTAGCTCACAGTCATCCCTGTGCAGGGCTCAGCTCCAAGCAGGGTCCATCAGCTTCCAGCTCTGCTCCCCCTTCACAGTGCCCAGCCTCGGGCAGTGCCACCTCCCAGTCACTGGGACCACAGCTCTCGGGGTCTGCAATGAAGGGTGGCAGGAGAAGGAGCCAGCAAGCTCCCCCAGCCATCCTCAGAGGGGGGTCAGGATGGGTCCCACCAGCAGCAGCTCTGCAAATGACCCTCATCAGTCAGTGGTGACAGAGCTGAGTGTAACCAGGGCCAAGATGCCTGCAGCAGCCGTTGGGGCCAGACAGTCATCCATTAGGGGAATGAAATCAGAGCTGGCATCTCCTGGGGCCAGAGACAGACAAATAGTCCCTGTCTTGGGGGTTGGACAGGGGCAGCCCCAGCCCAGACACCCAGAGCCAGCAGGGCTGAAGGAGATGGGAGTGGCAAAGCTGCTAAGTGACACTTGCAGTTCATGGGACAGCAGAGACCAGCATGTTCCCCAGTGCCAGAGAGAGGACAGCAGCTGCAGGACCCTCGTGCCAAGCAGGCCCCGCAGGGAGACAGGGGCACGGACCAGAAGGAGCTGCAAAGAAGAGCAGAGGCTCATAGCAGTGCTGTCCCCATTCCCACCCCAGCCTGTAACAGTGCTCCCAGATAGCCTGGCTGTGCTCAGAGAAGATGTTTGCAGAATAATAATTTCTCAGTCCACACCACATTTGAAATGTTGCGAGCAGGGACCAGGACGAGATACAGGTGCCGAGGGACAGTGGAGCTCAGGGGCTCCCCAAACAGAGCAGGTAAGGCTGTAGGACTGGGCCAGCTGTGTGTATCACGCTGCTGCAAAACCCTTGCACAAGGACACATCTTACCCTGTCCCCATCACCACCTCCATGGTAGGGACACCTCTGGCAGCAGGAACTAGCGCATCCAAGGTGCCAGAGAAGCTACCCATAAAATGCCCCAGCAGAGCAGCAGCTCTTCTTGGCTGCAGGCAGCATGTCCTGTAAGACAGCTGGTGTTCTGCATACCCATTACCCAGATGCCATCAGCATCCTCCCCAGGAAGGCACAGGGATGAAGCGTGGACATGCCTCAGCCACAGCCCAGCCAGATCCCTGGCAGCTCAGGGACATCCTCCATCACAAAGGGGTTGAAATCATCTCCTGGGCACAGCACGCTTCTCCCCTCCTTCTGCTTAGCCACTAATTGCTCCTCTGATGTCTCCTATCCACACATCCTCCCATCACAGTTCCCATCCTGAGATATGGCTGCCCAAGCAAGTGTGATCTGCAGCCCCTTCATCTCACAGCATCCGCAGCGCCAGCCAGGATGCAGAGGCACTGGGGACAAACAAACCCCAGATCACACTTATGGAAAGTTTGTTGGCAGCCTTTGCCTGTCCGTGGCACAGCTGAGGAAGGCAGCCAAAGGAGACAAGGCAGCAGCACCATGCAGCTTTCTGCACTCTCACCCTCACCAAGCACAACCTACAGGTCCATGCATCCCTCACTCTGACAAGTTTTGGGTCCTCTTGTCTGGCCACATCCAGTCCTGTCCTCAGTACCCACCTGCCAATCCGGGGAGCTCAGCACCCACAGCAGCCCCTCCCCTCCCCAACCCTTGCACAGCCCCACAGGGAGGGCAGAGGGGACATGGACTCCGGACTCTTTTAGCCACGTTCCCCCCCTAGCTTTCAATTCCTGTGGCAGCGAAAAAAGCTTTCCTCTGCGTGGTGGCGCACCCCACATCCATCACTCCTTGCCCCCAGCTCTCACTCATCTACCCAGCCTCAGCCAACTGCAGCCCCTATTCCCATTATCTGACAAAGCCCAGCCCTCTGCATCCCAGTGCCCCCAGACTCCAACACCCCAGGCAGCCCCAGTCCCCCAGCACCCCACACATCACTGCACCCCGATGCCTCCAGATCAAGATATCCCCCCTCAATTCTCCCAGACACCCCAGCTTTCTAGCATCCTGCACCCCAACACCCCACATACCAATGTCCCTAGATATTCCCACTCCGACATCCCCGATACCCTTGCACCCCAGTGCCCCCCATGCATGTCAACACTCCCAAACACCCCCAGACACCCTCATTTTCCCAGCTCCCTACACCCTAATGTTGCCAGACACCCTAAACACCCTCCCAGACCCTAATGCCCCCCTCAAATGCCCCAAAAACACACTAATCCTTTCAAATGCCCCCCAACCACCCTGCAGTCCCTGGGACAGGAGGTGAGGAGAACCTCCACCACAACATCCCTATCCCATTGCAACCCCATCCCCATCCTTGTCCCGGTCCCACCTCCCCTGGTCAGGTCGATGATGCCCAGGGCATGGAGTAGCTTGAGGCTGGAGCACAGCAGCAGGATGATGCCCACCGTCTGCAGCCCCTGCGGGTCCCAGGGCGCCCCAGCAACAGACATCCCCCAGGCACAGAGCCCCAGCAGGCAGCTGGTCTGGCAGCAACAGACCCAGCAAGGGAGGAGGGGAGGGCAGGGGAGGAGAGACCTGCCTTGGCCCTCCCTCTTCCCGCCCAGACACCCACTCTGGGGTCCCTCAGGGCACCCAGGCTGCAGGGGAGGAGGGAGCCCACGCAACTTCCCAAGAGGCTCAGGGGTCAGCTGGCACCCCACAGCCTGGCACGGACACCCCACAGCACTCTAAAACACAGAGGGGTGCAGAACTGGCACCAATGAGTGTGTGGAGGAGACTCCGCTGCCCCTGACTCCCACCCCAACAGCAGCACGTGGTAGCAGCAACCCTGGAGCCGAGCCGTGCACAGGGACCCTCGAGCTCATTGCTCACTGTCCCCCAGGATACCGCTGTCACCCAGCCCAGGGACCAGCCCTGCTCAGAACAGCTCCCCTGCCCCATACCAAACCTGCCCTCCAGCAAGGCCCCCACCTTTGTGCACCCACAGCGTGGCACGAGGAGTTCCCTGCCGTGGAGCTGAGCCTTGTCCACCGATCACCTCCACGGACACCTGCAACCCTCACCTTCATTCTTCACCTCCTGGGGGAACATCTGCATCTCTGCACCGGCAGGTAAGTCACAGCCATGTGCAAGATCCGTGGCATGTGGAGGAACTGCAGCTGGGGGCTGCCAGCCCTGGGCACCTCACTGGCTGCTGGAGGGACATGTGCCCCACAGGGTGCTGCCTGGAGGGAGGGCAGCACGGCAGGGTGCCCAGCCTGGGTGGGGGCTCACCACAGCCCACCCAAAGCCCTGCCTTGTGGGCAGCAGGGCAGAGACCCCAGCCTGGCAACAGTGGTTATTAGAGTCTCTCCGAGCCGGTTTTCTATGCATCTCTCACCTAAAAGCTGCTTCTGATCTGACCACCCCCTGCTCCAGTGGCACAGCAAGCCCCAGGGCAGGTGCCCGTGGGGAACGAGACATTTCCCTGCATCCCTAGGAGGGGATGCTGCAACCAAGCATGGATTGCACATAGGACCTCCTGCTACCTACCCTCTGGGGATGACCCCACAGAGACCTGGCCAAAGCAGCTCTGTTCCCACCTGTGCCCAGCTGGGGTCTAATCCTGCCCCTCGCAGGGAAGACGTGAAGGAGACCCCGTTGAGCTCCCACAGCACCCTGCAGCCCAACACAACCCTGTGCTAGAAAGCCCCAGACCAGCTCCAAGCCAACCTCCCCCACTGGACTCAGGTTTTGTCCTCCACCAGCACTGCAGGGCTGCAAAGAAGGGCTGTCCCAACAGGTTCCCTTGCTCTTTAGCTTTATTGCTTTTACTCCAGCCTGTGATTTTCTCACCTCCCTGTGGCTGAGTGATCTCCCTGCCCCTCCATCCTCTAGCTCAGAGCCCATTTCTGGAGCAGGATGCAGCAGGGTGAGGTCCTTGCTCTATGTCCAGCTGGATCCCCTTACTCCCCTCTCCAGGCACATCAGCAACAGAAAGAGCAAGCCAGGCCAGAGGGAATTGGGAGGGAAGCAATGTGAAAAGTGATTAACATGAGGCCGGAGGGAGAAGAGATTCAACAAGCTAATTACATCTGGCTGGGCTGAACGTGACACCACAGAGCAGCAGAGCCAGCGGGGTGTATGCTGCAGGTGCCATGGTCCTTGGAAAGTTGGTGCTGGGAGAGCTGCCCTGCCCTGGCCCCAGCTATAGGGGTCATGGCCAAGGGGACCCAGGAACAAGTCCCCTTCTCCCCTAGCTTCACTCCCTCCAGGCAGAACAAGACAGTGCAGCCCATCCTATGTCCATGGTGATGACCAGAGCTGATGCCCCTGGGTGCGAAGCATGTGGAAGATGCTCCACAGAGGGGAGCATAAGATCCCCAGGAGACTTTCTTCTTCAAGACCCCAATGCTGGCAGGATGCAGCCCAGCTACCGCATGCCTGAGAGTGTAAGGCTATGCCAGGATCCAAAGTCTCTGCCCCTTCCCCTCCCTGCTTTGCAAGTCCTCACCATGAGCCATCAGTTTTCTCCTGATTCAGCCACCAGACCCTGCCCAGCCCTAAAGCCAGCTGAAAACCCTACCAGTCCTTGGAAAAGAAAAAGCAAGGGTTAAACCCACTGCGCTTGGTGAAATCTCTGGTGCATCCCAGCCCAGGGATCAAAACTTCAACCTGGAGCACCTACAGCTGTCACAGGCTGGATTTCAGTGCTCCAAGATCCACACCACCTGTAGCCAGCTTGCCTTGACCTCTCAGGTCTGTCAGAACTGCCAGGCTGGATGATGCCCTGAGCCCAGTGACCCCTGGCACTGTGCCCCAAAGGGCTGGTCCTTCCTGCAGCCAAGTCTCCTTGCTCCTGCCAAAGGGGTTCCTGGAAAGCAAGAGTGAAGCTGGGCTTGGCACAGGGCTTCACTCTCACCAGCACCACGGAGACACTCATTTTCTCCCCTCTCTGGAGGGACCCTTGCCTTGAGCTAGGTACCAGGAAGAGGCCATGCTGCTTGCTGCCACCACCCTCCTGCCTGGCATTCTTTGGTGTGCTGGTGGCACCCAGAAAGCTGCTGCTCCCCCCTGTTTCTCCCCAGACTCTGCAGGGGTTTGGCACCCTCCCCAGCCCTGCTTCCTCCTCCACATCCTCAGCTCTGGGGCAACAGCAGCAGCGCCCTGGGGAAGGTAGGGGCCAGCGCAACCCATGTCAGGGGCTCTCCAAGACACCCCCAGTCCTGCCCGCCCCACAAAAAGACCCTGACCCGGCCAAGGTAGGGACAGTCCTGCCAGCCCCGGGCAGGCTGCAGTTATCCTGCCGATAGCAATCTGCAGCTTCATCTAATATTCATCTGAGGCTGGGCTAGCGGGTGGCTCTCCCGCCTTTTACCTCTGCCCACCCCTCCTCCCAGCCAGGACCAATTGCTCTCTGCTGAATTATTGATGCTGCACTTCAGAAGCCAAAATCAATAGTGTTTCTCTTCGCCTGCCCCCTCCTAAGCGCTTGGCTGAAGTGGGCTCTTGGTGGGGGACTGGGAGACCCATGGACAGCTCGGCAGTGCTCGGGTGGCTCTGCTGGGAGATGTTTGGGGCTGGAGACAGGCAGCGGTGGAGGGGTGACATGGCCTGTCAGTGATTAACCAGCTGGTAAACAACACCAGCTCCAGAATCAATGGCCCCTGGAGCAGAGCACACCCATGGGAGATGCTGCCAGACAGCCGCTCTGGCTGTTAACACAAAGGCTGTAGCGGGGTCCAAGGAGGGACAGTGCCAAGGGGACAGGGCGAGGGGGTACAGACAACCAGTGCTCCTGTCCAAGCCCTTGCTCAGAGGAGGCCCAGCTCCAGAAGGAGGACAGGCTGCCTGGGGCCTCATCCAGCTGAGTTTGGAAATCCACCAAGCCTGGAGTTCCCCTGTGTCGTCCCACTCCCCTCCATGGGGCAGATGGGGTCTCACTGAAAGATGCTCCCATTGAATCCTTCCCCAGGGCTGGGACATTTTTCTGGTCTCCTCTGGAGATGCTCCATTCCCAGCCCATCACTGTGGCGGCACAACACTTCCCAGCACCCAGGGACACCACCAGCACGGCCTGGGCAGACAGACAGCCACAGGCAGGGGGCCGGCAGGGATGGGGCAGGGAGAATGCAGGGTGGCAGCCAGAGCAGGGGAAGCACAGCAGGCTGTATCGATGGCTCCGAGTGGGTGGTGGGGCCCCGTGTCCATTAGCAGATCTGAGCCATTAGTGTACGGTTTCAGGCTCTTTGTGGTCCCTGGGCTGTCACTGCTCGCCCAGGCACAGCTGGTAAACAACCCCCGCCGGGGACCCAGCATTTCACAGCTCCAGACACAGCCTGAGACTTTCCCCAGAGAGCAAAGTCTCCTACCTGCTGCCTCCCAAGCAAGGGGGGCGACCCATGCAACAGCATCTCACCCCCATCCCAACACAGAGCTGCTCACCTGCAGGACTCCCCGTATGGTGCACAGGGCTCAGCTTAACCTCAGCCAAATTCTGCCCCTTCAGCAACACATTTCCCTCTCTTCCAGGCACCTTTTGTGATGAGAGCAGTTGCTGCCCATCTGGGTCACCTGGGTCTCAGTCCCACTGCCACAGCTGTGGTGAATCTCCATCCAGGCCAGAGGGGACCCACATCTCCCCACCATGGGGATGCAGGTGGAGTGGGACAGGGCAAGCTGTGCCTCCCCACCCTGCACAGTGACACCATGTGCTCCTGGGGTTGAGAGACAACTGGCAGCAAGGCCCCCTTCACTGGAGACAAGCATGCCACCATCCATCCCAGTCTCCTCTGAAGGGGAGCAGGCTGACAGGGACAAGGCTGGACACAGGACACCCCATCTCCAACCTCCTGCCCTGGCCCAGGCCAGAGTAAAATCACTTGCAAGGGGGCAAGGAGTATGCCCCAGGGGACGGAGGAGCATGGCCCAGGCAAGGAGCAGCCACACAGGCCAAGGGGGGCCCTGCCTTGTCCTGCACCCCTCAGCAGGATTGCTGCAGGGGCCAGAGGGCTCTCTGCCTCCCCCCCTCTCCACCGTCGCTGGGAGCCAGCATGCTGCAGAGCAGCTGCAATCAATGCCACCGACTTCGGTCCAAAGCTTTGGGCAGCTGCACGGGGAAGCAAAAGCACACACAAGGGGGGAAAGCAGGGTCTGGGGGAGGCACCTCCCAGATCGTCAGCAGAACTGGGGAGGGAGGGTTTAACCTGGGCACAGTCAGTGTGCCCCCCCCTCCAGGGCTCACAGGCAGGATGCGTGGCAGTTAGTTCAGCCCTGCCTCAGTTTCCCTCCTGGCATGATCCAGGCAGCAGCACTGCCACTGGAGCACAAGGACAAAGCAAGCAGTTAAGCAGCAATGGAAGCTTCCACCCACCATGCTTTCCTGTCCCACTAGCAGGTTCGCAGGACCAGAGGGAGAGATCCCCCCTCCCAGTCTTCCCCCTCCTCCCCACCCCCAGGCACAGCTGACCACAGCTGCTGCCCAGGGGTGCCCTGGCATCATTTGTGGAGGGGAGCCGGCATTCACTGCTGCACCCAGCTTGTGCAGGAGCCAGCGCTGCAGAATCGGAGCAGAGCATCCTGGAGCATCAGTGAACCAGGCAAACTGCCTGTCACCTCCTCACCCTGTGTGTGCCCCAACACCCGGGGCTGGGCAGGCTGTAGCATCCTTCAGATGGGCATCTGCAGGCATGGGCAGGGTCTGGGCAGGGCTGGGGGACCTTTCTCACAACCATCACCCCTGGGAGTCTAGGGAGCACCTGGACAAGTGGTCCTGACCTCCATCCCACCACACAGAGTCTCTTGAGTGGATCTGGGCTCTGCCAAGCATGCCCCACACGCGCCATCAGCACCTTACATGGCCCATCACCATCCGGGCAGCACCCCCTGTGTCCCCCCACCCTGCCCAAGGGCCACAGGGGGCCCTGGGGAGAGCCAGGAGCAGGAAGCGCAGCAGGCACCCAACCTGCCCAGGCCTGGCTCCTCTGCAGGCTGGTGCATGTTCAGGGTGAGGTGACCACGGTCCCTGGGGACACCTTGCTCCTGTAGAGGTGCTGGAAAACACCCTGGTGCCCACTTGCATGCTCACACACAGTCACAGCCCACAGCACCCCAGCACACATCAAAGTCACCACTGTGCAGCAGACACCCTGCCAGTCCTGTCCCCTCCCCATGTCCCCAGCCACTGGGACCTTGCACGCAGCAGGCAGGACACCCTGCTCCTTCTTCCTACTCCCCTACAAGCAGCAGACAGACACCATGTCCCAGGACTCTCCCGTGAATGCAGCAGCCTCAGAGCATCCTTGGGGCAGCTCTAGACACCCACCGCCTGCCCCGCCGTGTCCCCAGAGGAGCCAGCACCGCCCACGCCCGTTACCTTCCAAGGACACGGGCTCGAAGAGGCCAAACTGCTCCAGCACCTTGACGAAGAGGACCAAGACCACCAGCACCGCGATCATCTCAAGGCCTTCCAGGTTCATGGTGGGGGTGTCTCATGGCCCTACACCCTCCCACCCCCTCCCCACCACAGTCGTGCAGCCCCCTCACCCCAGCGCCATGGCCGCTGGACCACGCATCCCCAGGGACCCCTGCTTCTGTCCCCAAGGGGGGACTGGCTGTCACCCCTCTACTTGGGGAGGCCTGTCATCAGCTGTGGACAAGCAAGGGCTCAGCACAGGGCTGTGGCAGGCAGCTAGAGGAGCCCCAGCTGAGAGCCCAGGCAGAGCACGGCTGTGCCTGCGAGTAAGAGCGGAGAGAGGCCAAGTGGAGGGAGGCGTGGGGGGGTGGCGGGGATGGGGGAGCTGGGGGGGGAAAGAAGGCATGCCCTCCCATTCCAATGACACCACCTCCATCGATTTGCTTAATGCAGTTGCTAAGGAAACGGGCCACAGATATTAAAAGGCACTCCGTTCCCAGGGGGGTACATGGGGAGGGACAGGACGCTGGGCACTGGCTAAACATCCAGGATGGAATGACTCAGACTTGTCCTCTGCGCCCCACAGGCATGACTGCCCCATGGGGACCACCACGGCTGAGCACCCCAAGGTCCCCACAAACCTCTCCTGGGGAGGGTCTGGGGCAACAGGTCCAGCTGCCCCATTTCCAAGCAGGCAGATGGGTCAGGCCATCCCGCTGAGAGCCAAGGGGGGCCGGGAAGCAGGGCTGGGCCGGGAGCGGAGGCTGTGTTGCAGGATGCCTGAGACACTGCCAGACCTGCAGGCAGTGCAGCAATAGGCAGGAGAGGAGGGTACACAGGGGCTGGGAACCCAGGAGGACCAAGGGACCCAGTCAAGGTCACGCAGCAGCTGGAGGCAGAGGGCAAACACAGGCGTCCGCATGCCTGGGGCACACATCCACGCACAGCTAACAGGGCTATATTTAGCTCCTATGGTTTTTTTTAAAACAGCATCCCAGCCCTTGCCTGGCTGCTCGATCACAGGCCACAGGGACAACCTGGGAGCCAGGTGCCCCACCGGTCCCTGCCCCATCACCAGGGCTCAGCACCCTTTGGGGTGCACAGCTTTCCCTGGGGATGCCTCTGGCACTGCCCATCCCCAGGTGGGCAAGTCCCACATGGGGCATGATGCAAGACCAGTCCAAACTTGGCACCAGTGTGGCAGGAAGGGAGCAGGGCTGCCCCCATACTATTGCTGTCCCCCACCCTGCCCTGTCCCCTCCAGAAGCAAGGCTGGCTGCCCCAGGTGCAGCTGGGGTGGTTCCAGGACCCTCCTGTCCCCACAAAGGGCCCTGCAGACAGAACCGGGGCAGAAAGTTCCTTTTCCTCCCTGTTGTCTTTGTGCTGGGGCAGGGGTAAATATGTCACCAAGGGGAAGAAACATCACCCTGGGACACCTACGGGGGAAAAGGGTGGGAGAGGTGCTGGCTGACGCTGGCAAGAGCTCCCAGCAGGGCTGCCCCACACCAGCCCCCAGGCCCCCATTCCCAGCCTAGGAGGCTGCAGGTTTGTCCCCTGGCAGGGGATGGAGAGGGCTGGTGGCTCAGTCCCAGGTCATGTCATGGCTTGGCTATCTAGTGGCTCCTTGCCACCAGGCTCAGCATCTTCTGCCTGCCTGGGGCGTGCTCACAAGGCTGTGATGCCAGCAGAAGGTGCCAGCGATGCATCAGAGGCGGCTTGGGGAGAGAGCTGTAAGTCCTCCCTGGGGAAACATCCCTCAGGCTGGAAGTTTTCAGACCTGACATTTCCTTTTCTTGGAAAGAGGTGAGTTTCCAGGCACTGAGCCTGGATTTCACCTGGCTGGCTCCCAGCTTTGCCCCCGAGCGACAGGGTGACACAGACCTGTTGCACTCCAGAAGGAAGTTTCCCACTGACATCAACTGCATTTTTAAAGCCATTTTTCTTGCTGAGCCCCAGCTGCAATCCATCCTCTCCTCAAGCATCCAGCTGCTCCCAGGGCCGATGCCTGTTCCGCACGCCATGGGGCTATTTATGCAATCTAATCTTGGCCAGACACAGCGGTAGAGGAGCCCTTCCAGCCTGAGCCAGGACTTGTCCCAGCAAAGAGGGTTTGGGGCAGCCCCTCTTCAAAGCGAACCTGCTCAGCCCATGTGAGCAGACCGTCATCAGCACCTAGCATGTCTCCACCAGCGTTGTGGGATGCTGGGGCCAAAGGGTGCAGCAGCAGGTCAGCCACCAAGTGACAGCTTCCCCACCTGCCGTCATGCCCGTGCTGTCCCAGCCGGCCTCCCCGGCGGAGCAGCAATACATCACCCGCTGGCCGGTATGTCAGGATTATTCATTTCCACGCTGGAGCCATTAATAAAAGCCCTCCACTGTTCACTGCCAGCACAACACACGATCCCACCAGGATCAGCACAGGCACCCGGTGCCAGTCCCATGTCCCAGCGCCACACACCATGCCAGAGTCCAGCTCCCAACACTCGCAAAGTCACCAGGGTTTCTTGCCCAGAGCACATTCCCTCCCACTGAGGGTAGCTCCAGACAGGCTGGGGGTGTCAGGGGACCACCTCCTCAGCTCTCCCAGGTCCCAAGGGATGCTTCTCCAGCTGGACCTGCCCTCAGGATGGAGGAGACACACAGAACCCCACATGGGGCTCACTCATGCAGCTGCCTGCAAAGGATGCTCGAAAGGCCATCCGAAACATAAACACCCCATGAGAAGTGGGACAGGGCTTTGCCCCCCGTCCCACACCAAGGGGCATCACTCCCAGGGGTGGCTCCTCGCCCCTGCAGCCAGCCAGCCTTTGGCCATGCCACGGGAAGAGCCATGAGGCCCTGGCTGAGCCATTCAGGGAGAGGTCACGCAGATGGATGGAGAAACGTACGCCCTGGGCAGGAGACACCCTGCACATCCCCAGACACATGGTGCTGGTGCCACCTCTCCTGCCTGCTCCTCTCCTTGGGGGTCTCACCCTGCAAAGCCCCCAGCACACACATCCCACTGCAGCATGGCTCGGAGACACTCTTCACCAGGACCCCAGGACCCCTACCACATCCCAGAGCTCCCCAACACACCAGCTGAGGAGCAAAGATGTAGGTCATGCCCAAAGGGACCAAGAGCCCCAAAATGCAGGTTGAGTCCCCAGCACCGGCACTGGGCACCCCCACAGTGGGGGAGGCACTGCGGAGCCCATCTGCATCCACATCCCGCAGCAAGGGGCAGCGGTACCCAGACACCAGCAGCATGGCAGAGCTGGATAACCCCGGAGCAGCCCTGGGCAGTGTCGTGGCTTGGCCATGGCTGCCACTGGCTGCTCTCCCACATGGTGGAGCAGGACTAGGGCCAGGAGAAACAAATAAAGTGACTGAGGAGAAGATCGAGGTGTCCCAGAGAGGGGGTCTCCCATCCCGCTCTCCGACACCAAGCGCCCGGCTTTCCTCGCCACCTGGCTTGTGGAAGGGGACAGGACAGGCCAGCATCACCCTGTCCCCCCATGTCCCCAACCCCGTACCTTCAATGCCGCTGATGATTTTGAAGCAGCGGGTGGTGAACCAATAGGAGATGAGAAGGAGGATGGCAATCAGGGAGGCGTAGAGCAGGCTGTCGTTGTGCAGGGATGTCCTCTCCATGGCTCCATCCCCTGTGCCTGCTCGCGCCCCCTGCCCAGTCCTGCCACGCTATCTGGGGCAGCCCTGTCCCGGCCCGCCGGAGGAGCCGGCCACCACGGGCAGGGAGGCGGGGGGCCGCACGGGCAGGCAGGCAAGTAATTGGGAGCATTGTGTGAGAGCCAGGCTCCCAAACCAATTACCTTAATTGTGCTCAGGCAGCACATGGCAAACAGTTAAAAATAACCCTCCCGGCCCGGGGGGAGAGTGGCACCATAAGCCAGGGGAAGGAAGCAGGGGGCAGAGAACAGATGGGGCTCGCTACACATGTGGCTGCATCTCCATGCCATGGGGCCAGCAAGGCACTGCCACAGCCTGATGGCTGCTCTGAGTTCACTGATGACCCCGGGACCTTCACAGCTCAGCCCCTCGCTGCCACCCCACAGGAGGAGCTGGGAGTCCTGGAAATGGGGCCCTCCAGGGAATGGTGCTGCAGCCCAGGATTGGTGGATGCCAGGATCTCCACCGAGATGCCTGTGCCTGTCCTTGCTCCAGACACCGGGCCTTGAGGGAAGGTGTCTCTGCAGCCCTGCTGGCCCAGAGAGCTGGGTCGGGCAGAGAGGTGCTGGCATCTCATTCCCTGTGCCCCAGCACAGCACCTCCCAGGGATGCCTGGGATCAGCATCCACTTTTCTCAGCTTGGAGTCAGAGCCGACCAGCCCGGTTCCTGCTCTGCAATGCCAGGTGCACTTGGGCAGTGCCACTGTGGGTTTGGGCACACTTCCTCACACACCCCAAACCCCACGGGATTAGCTGCACCCGTGCCTGAGACACCTCCAGTCCCTGGACCACATCGCAGCCCCATCGGCCACCTTGTGGGACACGCAGCTGGGGAAGATGCTGGACCAAAGCGTTTCACCCTGACACCTTTTTCATACAAGATGTCTCATCCCCACCTCTGCATCTACTGCCAGGGGAGGTGGCCACCCAGGTGTAGGGTGAGGAGCCCAGCATCGTCCCAGCTGTGCCCATTTCAGGGCACACAACCCAGGCATTCAGGGCTCTCCTCTCCTCTCTTCTCTCTCCTGCAAGACTGGCTGCTCTGAGCATTCACAGGGGACACAGGACAGGGTGGCAAAGTGTCCCCAGCATGTACCCGTGGCTCAGTGCTGGGGAGGGCAGCAGACCCTGTAATGCTGCCCCAGGTACAGCTGTGCCAAGATGGGCAGCCCAGGTTGGCACTGAGTCCACGCTGCCTGTCCCAGCTTGGGCTGTGACAATAACAGCCCTGAAACATCCCTCACGCAGCCACCCCCGCCCCGGCTCTCTGGTGCTGGCAGCAGTGCAGCTCTGCGACCTGGCCAAAATGAACCATTCCACCAGCCACCAGCCGGGTATAAATAAAAGTGCCCAGGAGCGTGTTTTCTTGCCCAAAAAGCAGCTCCATGCCACAGGCATGTACAGGGCAACACCCACAGCCAGGTAGCTGGTACTTGTCCCCATCCTCCCAGCACTGCCAGCACCTGGGCATGGGGGACTGTCCCCTGCTGTGGGATGGGAGCAAATGGGGAGGGAGCAGGGCAGTCACCCATCACCAAGGGACCTGTCTTTTCCAGAGGGGACCATGCACCTTGACCATGGCCAGGCACTGCCCTGCCTGGGAGCCACCCCTGTGGCTACCCCTAGGGTGCTCCTAGTTTGGTGCTGCAGGATGCCAGGGCACTATCCCCCCAAAATCTGCTATAGGACCGCTGGGCAACAGCAGAGGTGATAGTCCCTGGGCTCAGCTGGGCAGCACCTGCCCAGGCCACTTGGGCACTGTCGACCCATTGCAGGGGCCAGCCTGATGGATAGGAGCCTCTCCTTTTTTTTGGTTCTCGGGGCCATCATCCATTAGGGAGAGTTAAATTTAGGTTACAGCTGATCCCTTATTACCTTGCTGCTAATCAGAGCGCGAGCAGATTATTAATAAGCACATTAAAATATTGGCGAAATGCTATTTTTGGGAGATGAAGTCACAGTTTTAATCTGGTTAATTGATTGAGTCATTTCTCTTTCCCCCCCATCGGCGACCCGTCCTTGGCTAGCTCCCCAGGGAACCCAGCCAGGAGGGCACCCCACCCCGGGGCGCGCCTGGCCAGGCACCCAGGGCCCTCTGTGGTGAGCTCCACAGGACCTCCTTCACCTATGCAGGGAGGGCAGAGGGGCTCATTGCTCTCCAAAAGGGGCCGATGGGGGAGGACAGGGGTTGGATGGGGGCAGCATCCTGGTGACTCATGTGCCACATGGACTGAAGTGGCGGCTGGGGAGGAGGGGTTGCTGCAGAGGGGAGAAGCCTGTGCAAGCCCCACATCCCACTCCCAATCCCAGGCTCTGAGCCTTAGCAGGGCACAGAGCTGCCTGGCTCTGGATTTCACCCCACTTCAGCTTGTCCCAGAGCATGGGAGTACACCAAGGAGAGGGTGAGCAGTGGTAGCTGGTGCCCAACTACCAGCCGTACCCTCTACGCCCATCACAGCCCCATACACACCCAGCAGGGTTGCATGGGCAGCACCCCTGGGGCTGCCCAGCGCCACACATGGCCAGCCCAGAGACCCAGTCCCAGTGGGACACTCGCTACAGATCCAGCCCCACAGTGCCCAGCTGCAAAGCCAAGGACAGCAGAACAAAGACCTGCAGGACATCCTTGCAGGTGATGGGGATGGGAGCACCCCAAGGTCCCCTTCCCACCCCACTCCACGACTTGCAGCTCTGACACTCACACCCGGAGCCAGACTCAGCTGACTCATCCTCTGTCCCCTCCATGCCGGGCTAGCTGGCCCATTCCTGATGGAGCCAGCTAGCGGGGATGGACCCAGCGCTGCCTGTAGGCACACACAGCCTCTGGAGCCTGGCACGCTGCTGGGCATGGGGGACTGTGCCCCGCTGTGGGGGGACCCTCCATCGCAGGGCTCAGGTCCCCACGGGTAGGGAGGTGGCATGGCAGCTGGGCACGGCCCACAGGGCAAATACTGCTCCATGTCCCAGCCCCCTGTGCTGTGCCAAGAACATCCACAGGCTGCCCCCACCATCCTCTGGCCCCAGGGATGGGTGCAGGCCGGGGAGACCCAGGGGCTCCTCTGGGTCAGCAGGGGACAGAGCCTGGGATAATTTTTTTGGGGAGGCTGGGTCCTGGTGAAGGCGGTGCAAGTCCCAGCCCCGCTCCAAGGTGTGACAGTGCCACATTGGCCCAACAAGGCCTTCCCCATGCTCCCGGCACGGCGCATCTCTCCCCAGCACCATCGTAGCCCAGAGGGGCAGCCTCAGGATCCCCATGGGGAGGGCAACCAGCCTCCAGCATGGGGGCACAGGGACAGGGACAGAAGCAGGGCACCCAGGATCCCAGAACACACAGGCACATGACAACCCCTCCAAGATGTGTCCATTTGAGTCAGAAGGTGGCTCTGGGCTCAAACCCAGGAGAGAGGGTCCTGGCCAGCTGGCTGGGCCACAGAAGGGCTGGCAGAGGGATGCAGGTCCTGGTACGGCTGTGACAGCAAACCGGGAGCACACGGCAAGCAGCTCCAGTACCAGGTGGCATCCCAGGATACGAGCACGGGTGGATGCGGGCACCAGGGTGTGTCCCTGCCCCAGCCCGTGGGCACACCCAGGGCTTCTCCAGCCGGAGGGATGGAGGGTGCAGCCCTGGCCTCAGAGGAGGCTGATGCCTGGCATGGCAGGGAAGGGTCGGAGCAGCTGCAATTTATTTGCACAGCAGTTTTTCCACATTCCACTCTACACCAGTCCCCTCCCCATTATAATGGGGACATTATTATAATAAAACATTCCTGTCACGCCAGGTCCACAGGGGACCTTCAGGGGCTCTCGTTGACTCCCATAAGCATTTCCAGCTTTGCCCCACATGGAGACCAGTGCAACTCCTGCACCTGGAGCTGAATCGCTCAGCACTGCTCAGCACCTAAACAGCATTTCATCCCCTCCCCAAATAACCCCACAGAGCCTACCAGACAGAGACCCCCTCCCACAGAACAGAGCCCCTGTGCCCTCCAGAGCAGCACCTACCTTGGGAGAGGGTCCCGGTGACAAACTGGTAGAAGAAGCGGATCACCCGGCCCAGCTGCCTCTTGCAGCGCTGCTGGCAGTGGCTCATGGCTCCCGCTCACAGCGCTGGGGAGGGACCCAGCTGTACCCCCTCCCGGCTGGCAAACAGCCCACCAGCTCCTGCGAGCAGCAGGCGATGCCCGGGGGAGGACCGAGCCTTCCTCGCCTGTAGCAAGCCTGCGGGCATCGGCGGCAGGTCCAGCCCAGTGGAGAGGGCACAGGCAGTGTCTGGTAGCGCGGCAGCCGCCAGGCCCCGCTCCCAGGAGGCAGGCAGCCAGCTGGGAAGTTTTGTGCTGGGATGCTCCTGTGCAGGCTGGCTGCAATCCAGAGGGGCCGGGGGACTAGTGGCGATGCCCCTCCCAGGGCTTAGGCTCACAAAAGCTGACCGCAGGCTCAGAGAGGGAGCGAGGTGCCCGAGCGATCCCCCTAGTGCCGTGCCAGCCCACCAGCCCCCTCCGTGCAGCAAAGTTGCAGGAAGAGGTGGGGAGTAGTGGCAGGGGGATGCTCAGGGCTGGGGAGCCCAGCAGTGCCAGCCAGCTCTTCGGGAGAGGCAGATGGATGTCTCCCTGGTTGGCAGAGCCTCGGGTTGCCCCTGGCTCCAGGTCCGCCCCTTGCCACCAGCTCGACCCGGCACTTCACGCCCCGGCTGGCCGGGAACCAGAGGCAGGTTGGTATGGCAACCCGCAGACTCCACAGGTGCCGCTGACCAATGAGGCACTGCTGCATCCCAGGGCCGCCTCTCTCCAAGAGCAGGGAAGAATGCTCCTTCCGGAGGGGAGCCGGCACCCAGAGCATCCTGCATCCTTGGGCATCAGCCCTCTGCTTCCACTACAGAGCGCTGTGAGCATCCTGCACCCCCAGGCATCAATTATCTGTTCCAGTCAGCCAGCGCTGTGTGTGTCCTGCATCCCCGGCCATCAACAATCCAGTGCTGCAAGTGTCCTGCATCCCTGTGGCAACAGCGCTCCAGCACTGCAAGCATCCTGCATCCCCGAGCATCAGCCCTCCAGCACGGTGAGCATTCTGCATCCCGGGCATCCATTCCCACCGGCTCCACACAGGGGAGGAGACAAGGATCCGTGCAAGGACGGAAGGAACAGGAGACAGACTCCCAGTCCCAGACCACCCAGGCTGAGAGCTGCTCCCTCCAAAGCTCAGCCTGGCAGTGAGTTGCTAGCTTGCACAGTATGTCAGAGCCAGAAGAGAGTCTGGCGCATGGCGGTGGTGGGATTTCCCTGCTCCAGAGCCAGCCTGAGATGCTCTGTGCCGAATTAAGACAACATCCCTTCCCCAAGTCTCATTTTCCCAGCTGCAGTTCCCTCTCTACATCGCATCCACACCCCACACCAGCAGGTTCTCTCAGTTCTGCATCCATCTAGGCTCTATTATCTCATAAGCTTCATCTCTTATTAATGGGGGAGGAAGCGAACAAAAAGGGACCTGATGGAAATTATAGCTTCTTCTCCCTCAGGGACGGGAAAGGGGGTGCAGGCATTATCCAGCCAGTAAAAGTCCGCCTGCCCAGTCCCTACCAATGCCTCAACAAGGAGCCCCAAAGGAAGGGGCAGGAGCACCCTCAGGGGTTGGTACGGGGTAGCCTCACCCCTTGGTCCCTAAAAGAAGGGCCATCCCCTCCAAACCAAGCCATCCCTGTCTGTTATGCTGGCTATGACCTGGCCCCCGACAGTGACCCACACACACCCCATGGTGGACAGTGTCCCAGGGTGGTGGGGGGACAGGCACCAGGGGATGCTGCACTGGTCACTGCAGGACTGAGCCAGGTCTGGAGACACACTACAGCAAGGCACAACACAGCACAGTGGGGACTCGCCACCCTACAATAATACACCCACAAAGCCCCGGGCCAGAGAAAGGCTGCAAGGGACATTGACCCCACAGAGGAAAGGGGCCAGCCCAGGCCAGCCAAGGCAGAGCAGGAAGCTCAGCAGACACAGAGGCACAGATGTAAGGACAGCCTGTGAATGCCGCACCCTGACCGAACCTATACCCTGTGGACCACTCATCCTCAGCCAAAAGCTCAGAAATTTGGGGACTGCCAGCAGTGCACAGTCCCCCCCTGCCACCTTCTGGGGATAGGTTAGGGGTTTAGGATCCTCATCTATAAAGATAACTCCATGCAACTCCTAGATAACTACAATATCCAGGAGCCCTGCTCCTGGCTCAGACCCACAACACAAACACACTGGGACAGTTTCTTGCAACGATCAGATCCCCTGAGCTGTGTGATACAAAGCCAAATCCTGCAAACACAGAGCTCCCCCCTGCTGGGAGAGAGGGACAGCTCCACAGCATCACCGTGGGGACCTGCCAGCACAACTCAGCCCAAGGCAGTCGCAGCATCCTAAAAGCCACTGGGATGCGGGAGAGGTGGCATAACAGCCACAGGAGGGTGCCAGAGCCCACAGGACGTGACAGCAAACAACGTTTGCAGATTCATCCCAAAACCACAATCCAGCCACTTGGAAGCCAGATCCCACTTGGCTGGGAAAGCTGCTCCATCCCAGCATGTCCCGGCAGGCAGGCAGGAGATGCATGTGTCATCCTGTGCACCCTGGTCACGATAGCCATGTGGGACAGGGGAGCTCATGTTCCCACACCCATCAGCTTGTGTAGTCCATCCCATGTCAACCTGCAGGGACATGGTGGGAGAGAAGAGCCCAGCACCAATGTCACCTACCCCACCTCCAGGCTTGGCTATTCACCAGGATCCCCAGGTGCTACAACCAGTCCAAAATTGAAGAGCGATTTACAGAGCATCACCCCTCTGGGCTGGCCCATGGCTCTCCAGAAAGGCCACTATGCACTGACACAGACCCAAAATCTCATGGGGACCACCTGGGCTGAGCCAGGAGCTGTCCTTTCCCCCTGCACCCAGCAACCTGCAGCAGGTATTTTGCAAGGATGGTGCACTGCACAGAGACATGAGCTTGCTCCCATCCCAAGGCTCCCTCCGAGCACATGCTCCCCAGGCAGGCACCAGGGACTGCACATCTTGCCCTTGCAGAAGGGCAACAAAGCCACTCGGTCACTGTCCCACCTCCTCCCTGACAAGACAAGACAAGCAGGAATCCAGCAGAAATCAAGCAAGCCGCAAAGCAGGGCTGTTGAGCCCACCCTTACACCACCTTTCCTGCTGACGATGTCACCTGGGTTGCAGGCACCACAGGTGCCACTTCAGGGTGCATGCCGCCAGCCTCCCATCTTGCTGCCCACCCTGGGGTTCTCCCAAACTTGCTTCCCCAACGAGGAGGTCAGTGGTCCCCCAGCCCCTGCCCCATCCTCAGGGGAACTCCAGTCCCCACAGTGCCTCACACAGCAAAGGACATCATATCCCAAAGGGATATTTTGAGCCAGCCTGTGCCCCCAGAGCATCTGTGTCTAAGGGGACACAGCATCGCTGGAGCTGTGCGATGGAGAGGAGGAAGAACACAGCTCCAGGCTCTGCTTCCAGCTCTGTTCCCCCCATGTGCTCTGGCAAGGGCACCTGCTGCCCCACACCTCCCAGTGCCGAGCCTGCACTGGGCCCCGCTGCCTGCTGTCGGGTGTAAAGGGCAAATTCAGGGAGACTGGAGACCAACACTGCCCACCGCTTCCCTGACCCAAATCCCTGCCGCTTGCCTGCGGGCTGTGCCGGGACACCTCCGCCTTGGACGCACAGGAGCCCCGGATGACTGGTGCAGCCCACGCGACCCACGCACGGTGTCACGGTCCCCGCGGTGCCCCGGGCGGGCCCACGGTGTGCGCGTGCCGCGGTGCCGTTGCTGCCGCCTGACGCTAAGAGGAGCCCCGGTACAGCACAGCGGCAGCGGCGGGGCCACCGGGAGGTGAGCCGGGGACATGGTTCATTCAGACGTCTGCGGCGGCTGATGGCACACGGGGGACTGGAGGGGACACGTGCGGTTGTGTCGGAGCGCGCAGCAAGCGTGGCCACCTGAGGAAGGCCATGCACGCGTGTTCAAGGACACACGGGAACCGTGACAGCCACCCGTGCACAGCCACCACGATCCGCTGGCGCTCCTTTGCATGCTGAAGGGACAGTGACAGCACCACTGTGGAGGGGGACACAACACAGCTGTCCACACCAGAGCCATTGCTTCCTTCCTTGCTCAGGTCCTCTTCTCCTGAGATGGTTTCTTGGCAGACACATCCTTCCTATGCCACCAGCATCTGGGCTGGTACCTGCCACGGGCGCGCTGGGGGCAGGGAGCACCAGGGGAATTCACACTGGTTCCTGACCATGAAATATTCATTAGCGCAGCCGCAAAGAGAATGGGGAAAAGAAAAGATAAACAGAAGCAGGGGAGCAGACACAATGCTTGCAGGTGGCTCAGCACGGCACAGACAAGCCCCCTGGGTGGCTGGAACAAGGTCTTCAGGGCTGGCACTTGTCTGTGGGTCCCCTGGTGCCCGTTCAAGCTCATCCCACTGTCACAGGTGTTGTGGGCATGTGAATCACCCTGGAAAATGCAAGCAGAAGACAGCCACCCTTGCAGACAACCACACGCTTGTGTGCACACCCAGCATGGGCAGGGACACCCTGGGACATCCCCAAGGGGCACCATGCTGGGCTGGTGCTGGGGGGGCCATTCCTGCCTGTGCCAGCCCTGGATGGTGCCTGGGCTTCAAAGTATTTCAGCCTGGGCTACACACCCCAGGGGCAGGACCAGAGCAGGGCTCCAGCCCAGGGCCACCCTGACCAGGGCACCTGGGGGCTCACTGAAGTCATCCTGGGGCTGGCAGAGGGCAGACCCCTACAACAGCATCTGCCAACATCTCCCTCAAGGAGGAAGGGCAGTCAGGGTGGGAAGGATGCAGGGCACCCTGCAGCCCTGTGCCAGGCCTCAAGCCACCACTCAGGCCCGCAGGGACTGGGCAGATGCCATGTTCTCTCTGTACCCTAAATCCAGCTGTCACCTTTTCGGGGAGATGGAGGGCATACACATCCCACCAATACCAGACCCACGGCTGCTTGGTGGGAACAGGGCAGCCCCTGGCTGGAGGGAGGGCTCAGCAAGACTCACCCCAGAGCCAGGGCACATCTAGGGATGAGGAGGGGGGCATCCTGGCAGCCAGGACTGCAGGAGCCATGAGTTCCTGGTCCCAGACACACCACACGTTGGGGAAGGTGGCTCCGTGGGAGCCAAACACCGCTGCCATCCGCAGAGAAAAGCTCCATACAGCCAGCCCTGCGTGCGGGTCCCCACTGCTGCTCCTGGCTCCTTCCAGCCCTGGGGACCCACAGCCTCCTGGACTCAGGGAAGTGCTGAAAACACAATGCCAGAGAAAATAAATAAGGCAGCTAATGAGGTAATTTGCATAGCTATTAGCAGGCAGGATTTGCAGCGGCTCAGACATGGGATGTGCTGTCAGGTGTGCAGCCCGGAGGTTCTGCTGGTGCTTGCCGAGGGAAACACAGAACAACCGTGCTGCATGGGCCCACTGCAGGTGCCCACCACCCCACTGGTGGGGGAGGCAAGGGGGACTGGAGCAAGGAGGTGGAAGGAAAGCTCAGAGCAGGACAGGCAGCCTGGGAGGCACAATGTACTTTAACCATAAGCCCGCAGTGCCTTCAGCCATAGGCTCCAGCGTTTGGCCCTGTGATGTACAAAGCCTCGGGCAGCACATGGCTCCTGCCTTGCTGAGGTGCAGAAAGCATCCATGAACAGGTACTCTTGTGAAGGCCAAGAGAGAGCTGCTGGCAGCCCAGGCTGCCTCACAGAGCAGCCCTGCCGTGGCACAGCCATCAGGCTCCACGTGCCTCCTCATCATCCAAAGCCAGCTACAACTCCCTGCATCCCTTACCTCCTCTTGCTCCCTTGTGAACCTGGCCCAAAACACACCCCAGGACAAGCACAAATCCTTTCCTACCTCACCCTGGCTGCCAGCAAACCCATCTTGCTCTGACTCCCAGCAGAAGGTACAATTTTGAGGTGTATGAAGACCAACAGCAGCACCAGCTCTGCATTATGGCTGGGTCAGGAATCGCCACACCATGCCAGGCAGGAGGGCACTGGCCATCCCAGTACCTCCAGGGATGCAGGGGCAACACACCTGCAACCTGTGACACTGCTGGATCCCCAACCTGCTCTGCCAGGATAAAAGCTCCATAAATAGGCCATGTGATGGAGAGAGGTGGCGTGCAGGGCCACCCTCCCCTGAGCTGCCAGGGCACGTCTGGCTTTGATCACAAACCTGCGACGACAGCTCGGCTCATTCTCAGCCGATGGATCTTGTTAAAAAATGCATGTGATGTGATCCGTCTGCTCGGGAAGGCACTGCCAGGGAAGGAGCCCAGCCCAACACTGTGCATCGGTCCCGCAGTGCCGACCTGCCAGCAGCCAGCACGCAGTGGGCAATGAGGCAGCAGCCTGGCTCTGGTGGCACTGGCCTGGGGATGAGGACATGCCCCAGCCAGCAGACTGAGCCCAGCACCAGGCTCCGAAGGACCCCTGCAATGCAGGGAAAGGATGGGGGCACCCCCATCATCTGATGGCCGAAACAAGCAGAAAGACCCTGCTTGTTGGTGGTTGGTTGGACAGTCAGACATACGCTTCACCAGCAATTTGGGTGGTGGGTGGTGGGCAACGACTGGGGCCAGAGCCCCCCAAGGATCATCCTGGTACATCCATCACTGCCTGTGATGGCCCCCAGCTCTCCAGGTTATGCTGAGGCACTAACTCCTCCCAAGTTGTATTTTTTTAAGTCAGTTCTGCTAAATATTTCAGGGATTTACACAGAAAAGCTCTCTGTGCTCAGCAGCAAGACACCCCCGCCTGCCAGGGCATGAATAATTCATCGCCCCCACGAGTAGGGTAGCAATGGTGGGGAGGAGGGGACACGTCAGGAGGGACAGGCTCCCATCCAGGCTCCTGGGGTGCACCCCAAGACCCTCCATACCCTGTAAAGGAAGGGCAAAACCCAGCATCAACTTCTGCAGGGAAACTGAGGCACAGGGAAGGGAAAAGAGCCAGGCCCTGAGCCTGGCCCTGGTCATAGGACTGTCCACATTGAGACTGCAGCAGTAATTAAGGACACCACAGTCTGCCTGGAGCATCTGGGCCATTTCTGAGCTTTTTTGGTCTGCAAAGCACAGCAATGTTGGGGGCACCCAGGATATACTGGGCAGGAGAGCAGCACAGCCACCAGGACCTAAAAGAGCACAGCTTTTGGAAGCGGGGATGTTGCCAGCTGGGGGTGCACAGCTCATGCTGGGCACAACACAGCCACAGCATCTCCTTATCCTTATAGAACCAGCATCTTTTTGCCCCTCAGATGCCCACCCTGTTCCACGCCCATGGCACCCCACAGGGATCAGCAAGGGTTCAATTCCCCGCACAGCATCCTGCATCCACAGGCCTGTCCCAGGTCCCACTCCAAGCCTCACCAGGGTCTCCTGAACTGCAAGGCTGGGAAAAATCTCAGCCTGGCCACAAGTGATGGCAGCTCCGCTCCCAGATCTGCTCCAGGGGACGGCATGGCCCTCGGCATCCCTCCAGCCTAGCCACACTCACTGCCCCACACCAAGCCACAGTGATGGTGACAAATTAACAAGCCCCGTGCAATCATGCACAGGTTGGCCTCTGATAAATGGGAGACTGCACTAGGCTAATTTCCTTGCAATCAGTGCTCCCTCGGCCGCCAACAGCTCCGGCTCAGCATGGTGACAGGAGGAAGCGCAGTGGGGATGGGTTGGGATGTGACTGCAGCTCCCATGTGTACAGCCAGCACTGGGCTGCCTGTGGGTCAGGCAGTGGGGCACACTCAGTCACCCAGCCAGAGAGGGAGAAGGCACCCAAGGGATCCTGGGGAGGGGAAACATACTTCAAACAGCAGGTATCTCCCCCAAGATGGACTTGGCTTGAAGACCAAGTGTTTGCTGCTATTAATAACGCCAGTGCTGCAACAAGGCACCTGCCCCACGTTCCCTGGCTCAGAGCCTTCCTGCACAGGGAGACGCAGCAACAAGGCAGGGAAGGAGAGGAAAGCGATGCTGGAGATGGGGCTGAGGTCCTGACCCACAGCTCCTTGCCTGTCCCCAGGCACACAGCACCAGCACTAGCCTGAAACCCCTGGATGTCTGACAACCTGGCTGTGGGGGAATCCGGGGGGCTTAGGGCAGGGGAGATGTACAAGATTAGTACTGCCCCTCCAACAGCCCACAGCCCACCTGCACCTTTCTCCAGCCTCAACCCAAGACTGCGCAGCCCATGGCCGGGCTGATGGCTCCCCATGCCAGCACTGACCCTCTCCCCACCTGTATCCTGAGCAATGGCTCAGCCCTCCAGCTCCCTGTCCTGCAATCCTGACCCCACGGGGCAGCAGGGCCGCCCACCTGGCATCTCCAGGGCACCCGCTCAGCCCACTGCCAGCCCAGGGGGCCCCCAGAGACTGCTTTTTTAAACTGACATTTTGGGGACAGAAATGCTATTTTTGGTTGTTTCAGAGGCAGTGTTTCCATTGCAGTTTGTCTGCCTCCACCAGAGGGAGGGATGCTCTCCCTGGGGGTGCCGTGGCAGGCGGCTTTGGGTTGGGCTGCAGAGCTCAGCACCAGCTCTGCACTGCTGGGTCATCCTCAGCCCCCCACTGCCCTACCCTGGAGCCAACGGGCCCAGGAGCAGGTAGGAGAAGACATCCCTGGCTTCCCGCTTGGGCACAAGGGTCAGGAGCATCTCACCCAGCAGAAGGGCTGGCAGGAGGCACAGAGGAGAGCCTGGGGCCCATGCTCCCACCTGGGACCTTCCCAGCATCAGCAAGATATCTTTTCCACACTTCATCTTTGTGAGACACTCCCAAAAAAGACCACACAGAGCTGAACAGCTCCCCCTCCCCTGGAGCCCCCAAGTAGTCTTGAGAGGAATAAATGTGCCCAGCAATTACTCGGGGGGAGAGTACAGCCTCCCAGTGCAAGACCTGCTGAGAGGCTCAGAAATAAATATGTTAATAATCAAATATCCATCCTGCGCCTTAGCTCACGGGAGGACTTTCAAGTCTAATTAGCAGCAGATTTGTACCATCGCTGCCTGGGCTCGAGGGACAATTTGCCGTGGTTCCCATGAAGGAAGAGGTTCCACTATAATTAGCCAGCAGCATCCCGTCTGCAAAGATTACCTCCAAATCCCCCCCACGCTCCAAGCTGGGGGGCAGGCGAGACCCAGGTAAGCTGAGATGAGAGATGCCCCCATTCTTTGATCTGTGCAAAGCCAGTCTTGAGCTGCAAATCCAGGGTAGGCAGGAGGACAGGCAGCACACCAGGAGAAGAGGCACCCTGAGTCTGCAGGGCACCCCACGTTCCCCTGCCTGCACACAACCCCTGCGCAGGCAGGAAGCTCGTCTCCCCACAGCGTCCTGCCACAAAACCCCAGCGTGTCCCCCAAACCTCTCCAGCCTCAGACTGATCATTTCCAAGCCACAGCTCTCGGAGGCCAGTCCCCAAACAGGGGACGTTATCCAGGCCACCCCAGCCTCACCTGTTGCACAACTCATCACCCATGCAAAGAGCTGCCCTTACCCTCCACAGGACCAACACCAAGCGCAGCTTCTGATGCCTCTTGCACAATCCACGGCGGGTGCTCGGTGCACAGGGACTTGGTGCTGCGAGGGAGGAGATCGCATCTGCAAAGAGACCCTGTTCCTCGCTGCAGGCAAACGCAAACCTCAGGGCTTGGCAACAGTTTGGGGATGTTCATTAGTCTCCACCTGGGCCTGGCCACCCTGCCGCAGCTTGGTGCAGTGCTTTGTCTCAGGCAGATGGAAATCCCATCAGTTTAGACCTTTCCCCAATCCATCACAGCAGGACAGGCAGTGCCCAGGGGAGCACTTCTGCTGCCCCTGCCCACATAATTTTAATCAGGGCCACGTTCTGCTCCTGAGGATGTCGTAACAGACGCCGTTCGCAGTGTTACAGCGCCTTGTGGGGTGGCTGGGATGGGGAGAAAGTGGCATCCAAAGGAGCAAGACATGGGGGCAGCACCAGGAGGTGCCCCACTGCTGGTGCCCAAACTGGGACCAGACTCCTGGGGAAGGTGCAAAGGCGGAGAGACAGTGAAGGGGTGAGGGAAGGGATGGAGGGAGAGCAGAGGGAGCCATGTCCATGCTGAGGATGAATGGCACAACTGAGGATGCTCTGCTGAGCTGGGAGTGGGACCCAAGTGTCTGGCCCTGTGAGGGCAGCGCCTGGCAGATACCCAGCAGGAGCTCACTGACCCAGCAGCAGCTGCCAGGGACACTCATTAGCACCAACTAATTGTGGGCAGAGGCGGCTGGCCTGGCAGCGGGCACCCTGCCCACACGTCCCTCCCAGCCTGGCTGTGGGCACAGCTCTGAGCTGAGGGGGGAATTATAGACAGGGCAACGGTGGTCATGTCCAGGGCACCTCCTCCAGAACGGCCTGGAAATGTCTGTGCCAGAGATGCTGTGGCCATGAACAATAAAATCAGTACTCCATCCCTCCTGCATTCAATTGTGTGCCTGAGCCAGGGCACAGCCATCCCCACCCAGCTCCTCCGCCAGCCCTGAGAGACCTCCCCAATGCCACCGGGCTGTTCATGCTGGCAAAAAAGGGGTTACCAGCCCCTCACTTCCCTACAGTTATTTAATTAAGCAGTGATAAAAGGAAAGATATATTATCTGGAGAGTGACAGCAGGCTGTAATTACAGCTAGGTGGGCTGAGAAAACAAACAGCACCAAGGGAGGCGCAGGGTGGTGTGGGGCTGGGGAGCTGGGGAGCCCTTGGGACCCGTGTCCCTGCCCCAGTGCTGTGGCCAGGGCAGATGCAGGACCCTCGGGTCTGTGGGCAATGGGGAGGGGGAAAGTCTCCTTCAACCTGATGGATGGCATCCCAGAAGTGCCTCCCCTCTCCAGCTCACACTGGACTGGGGTAGTCCCAGTCCCGGCCCCTTCCCAGGGATGCTGGGTTTCGACCAGCCCCAGGGAGCATCAGGTTTTCACTGAGTCACTTTGAAATATTAAACACCATCTCCTTCCTCCCCGAGCTGCTTTGGGGCAGCCCTCTGCACCGAGAGGACTCGCTGCCTGGCTGGGGTGAGAGGACAAAGTCCCCATTGGGACATGGCACCCCAGAGGGACCCTGCTTGCCCCTCACAGAGCCAGGCATGATGCCTATCCACTGGGTTCCTTCAGGCTTGGCTTTGAATCTTCTGCCCTGTTTCCCACTCCCACTAACAGTAAGGGGCAGGGGTGAGACATGGGGCGCAGCCACTGCAAGCAGGTAGCCCATGGCCCCCTCCCTGTCCAGCCACCCAGCAGCAGTGCTCTCCCTGGGGATGGGGAGAGCTTCACCCCCACGTCCCCTTCCAGGGGCTGGTTGGAGCTACTGGGCACCACCACAGTTGTGTCTGGGCAACAGCAGGGTGGCTCAGTCCCAGGGGGTGCACAGCCACCTCCTCCCTGCTGTCCATCCTGTGCTGTCAGATGCTGCTGTCCCCTGCGCAGCCCCAGCCATGTCCCTTCCCTTCACTAAATCCTCCTGCCCTCAGCGCAATCCTCTTAGGTTCCCCCTCTTCCACTGCAGCATCTTTAAATTAATGCCTGGCTGAGCATGGGGTAGAAGGAAATTAACCCTGGGCAGAGGTTAAAGCCTCCACAATGCCTTTTAACACCTAAAGCTCTCTTACCTGCCCTTCTGCCCCCTTGCCACGCAGGGGAGAGACCAGATTTGCCACAGTCACAGCGAGCATCACTTGAGCAAGGGCTCCCAGCAGCTTGCGCACCATCCTGAGCTGGGGTGGGTGAGGGCAGTGAGTCCCCCAAGCCCAGCCAGCTCCCTGCTTGGGAGGCTGTGAGGTCCCCAAGGAGGGACCCCCGGTCATACTTGGGTTTGCACCCCATGCACGGATTTGCTATTGCCAGCAGCAACACCCAGGTGAGAACCTGCTGCGAGCAGAGCTACCCTCTGGGGCTGCGGGGCCCTGAGCAATGCAGGGTCCCGTACAGCCTGCATGCCCTGCCCAGCACCTCAGGGTCCCCAGCTCTGAAGCAAGAAGCTGGGAGGGATTTGGCTGCTGATGGGAAGCACTTGTGACCCCACAGCTTGGGGAGCTCAGAGGAGCTGCAGCAGCACATGGCAGGTACGAGGCAGGGATGTGGCAGGGATGCAGGGTGCCGCAACACCCCCCCTGATCAATGCAGGGGACACTTCTTGCTCATGTCACTGCGGAGCAGCTGGGACGAGCCCCTTTTGGATGAGCAGACACCAAGGCCATGACAGACAGGTCCATCCCACCCAGCTGGGGCCCAGGTGGGACTTGATGGGTTTTGGGAAAATGCCTCAAGGAGCCGACACCATCACTGCCTGCATGGTGCGGCCACAGGACCACAACCCCAGCAAGACCTGGGATGCTCCCAGGCAGCGATCCCATCAAGCTGCCCTTTCCTGGGGCAGCGGTGGCCAGGGCAGCAGGGAGCCAGGGCCAGGCATCACCCACCAGAGCAGCACTGCCGCTGATCCTCTCCGTTATACAACAAATTATTCCACTTGCATTAATGACTTTGCGGCAAAGGGGGAAATGACATGAATGATCCCTGGTGCCTGGGAGTGACTCACTTCGCACGGTGGAGGGGAGGTGAGCAGGGAGGACGGGCAGGGGGGAAATTTGTTTGGGTCAGCACAAGCAGCACAGGGCAGGGACTGGGCTTGGAAGATGCAACTTCTGGAAGGAGAGTCAGGGGGAAAGAAGGAGGTCCTTAAGGGCAGATCCCACCACTCAGGAGAGGGATGAGATGTCCCCAAAGGATGTCATGATCAATTGTAACCACAGCATATTGCAGCATCCCTCACTGCACTACCTGAGTCCCCCACCCATTTGCCAGCCTGTGCTGCGACCCCAAAACCTGGCACTAGCACCTGTCCCTCCCCACTCTGGGGTCAGACAGGAGCTGAGACCCCACGTAGGTGCAGCCAGGGCTGGGGGTGCTGTGCCCTACCACTGGACTCCCCTGCAACTGCAGCGTGCCTCTAGGAGCACAGCAGGGTGGGTAGCTGCCACCACGGCCCTTGGGACAGGAGTGGGTACCCGTCACATGGGCTGAGCACAGAACCCAGTGTCTCAGCTTCTTTCTTCTCCCTCACCTCCGGGAGGCTTCACTAAATCACATCATTAAAAATTCATCCGTATTTCCTCCTGGAGTAAATCAAGAGCTGTCAAGGACTGGCCAGCCCAGCCAGCCACCTCCTGGGGACACCAGAGACACATGGAGGCACACCAGGGACTTCAACAACACACTGCCAAGTAGCCTCTGGGGGACCCTTGCAGTGACAGAGGGCCAGCTGGATTATTGCCTTTAAACCCATTCAGGGGCTTTCTGTAAGCGATGCAATTTTAAAAAATTCAATCTAGGAAGAAGTGATTAACCAAACAGGCCAGGAGCAGTGGCTCGCCTATTTAATCTCATTAGTGATCGGGACAGCTCTCATCTCACCCCGCCTTGGCTGGATGGGCCACAGCCATCAGGTGAGAGCAGCTGGACACCCCTTCCCTGCTCCCGCTGGGTCTGAGGATGACCCATGGGTGCGCAAGTTTGCTGGTCCCTCCCTGCATCCCACGGGGCTGCACCTTTCTCAGCCAGACCCCACACCACTCCCTCCTGTCCAGGATGAAGCCACCACTTTGTCCCATATACAGCCCAGGGCTCTTTAAGCGGAACATGGATCAGGCTCATCTGCATGGGGCATGGCCTCCAAAACACTCACTGTGGATGGAGCTGGAGCACGAATCAGATGGACACTGCAGCAGCAGCTGTGCTCAGAACTGGGGCACCTGCTTGTATGTCCCCCAGATCTGTGTCCCCAGGTTCCCCATGTCCCCAGGTGCAATGTATGGGAGCAGCATGGATGAGACAGTGACCATCTTGCCACAACCCAGAGCCCCCAGCAGCGATGCTAACACCATCCCGGGCTTGGGAGGGGTGCCAGCTGCCTGAACAGGGGGGGTCTCTAACCCAAGGAGTTCAAAAGCAGGGTGACCCCTGCCAAAACAAGGCTGGAGTCACCTAGAGCCAGACAGCTGAGCCCTGGGGACTGCCATCAGGCACAGGCAGGAGAGGCACGATGCCACAAGAGCAGGGCACACCCATGAACATGTAAGGCACCCCTGGCCACCAGTGTCCGTCAGTGACTCACCCTGTCTGGACCAGAGAGGAAACATTCAAGATGACCCAAATTCAGAGGCAGCAAGGTGACAGCCCTGCTCGCCCCCATCCCCATCAACTCCTGTTGAACGTGGCACCCATCCTGCACCCAGGACCTCTCCCACTGGGCTCTGTTTCCTGAATAACTCACACCAGTGCCAGGGGGCTGCACCACCCATTTTCCTTTGAAGCGGAACACAAATTTACTTAAAAGCCAGAAGCAGCCAGAGCCACAGCAGCTCGGGTATGGGAGGACCCCAGTGAGAGCCCCCCATCCAGCACAGCCCTGATGCCACACAGCCTTTGCGAAGCCACTGGTATGACCAAGAGCAGGACCACTCCACCCCCTGCATCCTGTCCCATGCACTGTCCTGCCACTCACCCCCACAGTATGGCACCCACCCGGCCCCGGCTGCTGGTAGAGCATCCTGGCACAGACAGTGGGTTGAACAGGACCCCTGCGCCCACCCGCAGCCCCTGCCCCATGGACAGGGGCTCTTCTCCCGCTTTGCTCCCAGAGAAGTCGCTTATACCAGTCCCTGCAGTTCACTTGCCTGGCAATAACCACCCCTGGCACTCCACAACCCCTTAAGGGAGGAGTCTGATACCCCACCACAAGCCAGAGCCCCTCACTGTGGCATCAGGGAGGCAGCCCACCTGTCTCAGCCCCCTCGGCGGGTCGCAGCAGGGAGATTCATTTCACTAGAAGTTCATTCATCCGCAGCACGATTAAAGCCCAGGGCTGGGATCTATCCCGGTGGCAGGAGAGCGATTTGCCGGCAGATGGATTTATCATCTCCCAAGCACAGCAATTTGGCTTAAACAAAACCAAACCACTTCTCCTAATGAAAACACCACTAATGAGCAGAGCCAGTGAAAGAGGGGGAGGGCAGCTCTGCTAATGGGGTCTCTCCTGTCCTTTGGGGCTGGCGCAACCCCCTGATGCCCTGGCTGCAAGGAAAGGGCATGAGGCTCAGCTCCACACGGGATGTATGGACCTCCTGTCCCAGCTCCCAAAGCTCTGGGGGCAACTGGTCCCAGCACAGCACACAGCAGGAAAGCAGCACCACCACGTCCAGACACCTTAACCAGCTGCATCACAGCCAGTCGCAGGGAAAAACTCTCCATGCCCGGACGCAGAGATGGCAAAAGAGCAAAGCCCTCCCTGCCGCGCATCACCAGCCGTGTGCAGCAGGAGCCGTGCACCTTGGCTGAAGTTGCGACAGCCATGAATTATGCATCGGCATCTGCAGAAATCAGCTGTTAACCGCCCGACCAAACCCACAAACTTCCTGTCAATTAATCCTGGGCCACCAATTCCCTGTGGGCTCCGACCTGCCTCTGCCTGAGGGGATGCAGCAGTGGCTGCCAAAACCTCACCTCCAGCCTCTCCACCTGCAAAATCCAACCTGCCCAGGGGCAGTGGTACCCAGCAGCACCAGCTGCTGATGGGGTCTTGCCCCATGTGCGGCTCTGCCCTGGCATAGGCTTGGAGCAGCACCCCCTCCAGCAGGGACCCCCAGAATCTCAGCTTCTGGTCAGGAGAGGCCACAACACCCGGTGAGAGGGGATTTCGTCGGCATCGCAGGGCTGCAGACAAGCCAGGACAGCAAAGAAGGAAGAGGCAGAGGGGTACAGATGCCAGAGGGAGGGAAACAGCAGACAGAGACGAGGCAGTCAGGCGACACTCCCATCACCCTGGGAAGGTGCAGCATCTGTCAAGGGCAGGGCACTTTGGCATAGAGAGGACCCCACGGGAGCCCCCCAGCCCCAGCACATGAGTAGCAGCCCTTTCCCTACCGTACCCCGCCCTGACCAGGGGCCTCCTGGGGACCTTGGGGACGTGGCTTGAGGGTCAGCCCGGCTTCCAGCCCAGCCTCACCGCCGGACTGCAGGCACTGGGAGCAGAAGCAGCAAGTGGAGGAGGGTCGTGTGGGGCAGCAGCAGCAGCATGGAGGAGGTAGGCTAGCGGGGGAGCAGGGGGACAGGCAGCATGCTTGGTTCCCACGGGCCTGGACTCCCCCGGGGAAGGACATCAGTGTGTGTCACCCCTCCTGGGGGCTGCTTGTAGGAGGAGGGGACAACCCATGCATGCTGCTGGCCACAGGGGTGCAGGCAGCTGGCCCTGCCAGACCGCCATGGGCAGGGCCGTGCACCCAGGGGCGTTCCTGTGCTGCTCGAGGAAGCTTTTTTCTGGGCATGGGTGAGGTCCTGCCACGGTCTTGGGCACAGTCCCCACCACAGTCCCCCTCCCGCAGATCCCCCCCCAGCACGCAGCCACAGGCACAACACACAACCTGCCACCAACGCTTGCAGCTGGGCCCCCCACAGGCCCCTGCGTGCCTCCCACCCCTGCTCCCACCCCACCAGCCCCATCACTCCATCCTCCAGCTGCAGACCCCAGTGCTTCCTCCTGCACACACTGATATTTGGGACAGGCCAGCACTGACACCCCCTCCACACCCTGGGAAGTAAATTATCCCCCTTGCAGGTGGAAGTCCTACACTATGGCAAGCTCGTGGAGATTTTCCTCCTGTCCAGCTGATCGCAGGCTGTGAGCAACCACGATGGAGCCGCTGTGTTTACTGGCAGCAGAACAAGCCCTTGGCGCAGCCCTAGATCTGCCCATCACCTGGGACTTGCCTGCAGCAGATGCATCGCTGGGGCATGGCTCTTTGGCTTTACCCCATGGCAGGGACTGGTCCCCAGCTCCCACTGTCCTCCTGGCAACCCCACTGAGCCACCCTCCCTTTCACATGTCTGTGTGGGACAGCTCAGCTCCATCTCTCAGTTTCTTACTGTCACCAGGAGAGATGCCTCTGAAACACTCTGAGCTCAGCCAGATGCTGTGCTGCCACTAAGCTGGTACCTACAGGTTTCATCTCACTGGGTGGGCTGCTAAAAGTGCTGACTTAGGGAGTCCCCATCCATCAGCCATGCGCGCCTCAGGAGGCAGGAAGATCCCAAAGCTCTGCAGATGGTCTGTGTAGCAATTGCTCACCCACTGCAAACACTGTGGCTGCCTTTGGGGTGCAGCAAAGTGGTTGCTCGAGACCCCACAACACGAGAACAGGAGGCAGAAAGCAGGAGTGAAAAAGCAGGGCTTTAAAGCAAGCCTCCTAACCCCTTTTAGGGAACCAACAGCCCTGGAGGTAAATCCCTTATCCTTCTAAAACGCAGCTAGGGGGTTTGACCCATGCCAAACAGCCCAGATCCAGACCCCGTGCTGGCACATGCCACCCCACTCACAGGATGCAGTATGGCTGGGATGGGCTTGTCCCACGGGGTGAGATGGGGCCCCAGGCCACCCACCTCTGCTCCCCAGCTGGGGCTGGGGCGGCCCCACTGCCCACACACCCCTGGGAGCAGCGGGCAGGAGGGAAAGCCAACTCCGAGCCCCCCTCGCCTCTCGCACTACCGGGGTTCTGGCTGGGGACGTGGTACCTGCGCTCCTCGGGGCAAAGCGGCACCGGGCTCCCATTTCTTCCACATGGAGGGCCATGTCCAGAGCAGTCCCGAAACACTGGCTCTGGGCTCTGCTTGTACACTAATTGCTCATGTCATTAGAGGGCTGGAAGAATAATGAAATTTATGGATGGCTTTTATTTCTCGCTAGCGTCATCTAAATACCCCAGAAATGGACCGATTTAATCTCCTAGTGGCGTAACCTAAACATTTCTCTCCTTAACACCCAGGTGCGCAGCCAGCCCCAGGCTCAGAGGTGGGCACGGCAGTGCCTGCTCTTGTCCCACTCCACTGCAGCAGGGCCAGGTGCCGGCAGGGTCCATCCTGGCTTGCCCCAGCACAGCCGGACCACGTTCCCCAGCCTGCGGAGCCGGTGCCTGCTCTCCCCACCGCACACACAGGGGCAGCTTTCTTTTCATTCACGCGCCCACACAGCTCACAGGTGGTCTGGCCAGGGGCTGGGGGTGCCAAGCTGTGGGGAGGGGGGGCTATCGCACACCCCCATTTTCAACAGCTCTTTAAATTTCAAAATCAGCGCGCCACCAGGGAAGGTGTGTGGGGTTTCTACCCTGCACATGACTGGGTGTCCTGCTTGCCCTTAGCATCTCTCCTTCTTTTGGAAGGGGGTATTGCCCTTCTCTGGGCATGCATGAATGGGATCTCAACACCCCCACCCATTTTGGGGGAGTGGTGGGGAGGCAGCGGGACTGACGGCTGTCTCCGTGCACACCAGCAGTCACTGGAGCTGCCATGGGGCTGTCGTATCGCCTGATGTCAAATCATCTCTCTCAGTTAACAGTGAGCATGGCAGGTGTCCCCCAGACCCTGATAGATCCTGATGGATGGGGGTCCCCAAGGCTGCAGGAACACCCCAAACTGCTCATGTTTGTTCACAAGCAGGGCTGAGCACCAAACAGTGGGTGCTGGCAGGGACCCTCCCAACTGCAGGGAGAGACTAAACCCATGCTGGCACTGCCAGCTCCATCCTGGGGCTTTGCTATGGTCCCACAGGCATCCCAGATCCTCACTGCATCCTCAGGGGACCAGGAGAGCCCAGGCCAGGTTAGCAGGCAGGGGCTTGAGCTATTAAACCCTCCCTGCAGCTAAGGCTGCATCCCCTCTCCTCCTGCCTGCATCACTTCCACACTCTTTCTGGGAGAAAAACAACTTTCCCTCCACAGGGAGAGACGGCTTCAGCGTATTCAGCCAATATGGGGGAAATTGGTGCCACCGGCACCAGCTGCCTCTGCTCCCTGGCGCTGCCACCAGCTCTGCCCTGGCAGGTCACTGACCTGACAGTGATGGCAGATGAGTTACGTGCCCTCCTGGGGCCTCTGTTTCCCACACTGGGAAATGGGGCAGATATTTCCAGCCTTACTCCCCAGGGGCTTCCCAGCAGGCCCATCCCTGCGGGCAGGGGCTGGCACAGCTGCACAGCTCCCCTCTGCCCAGGTTCCTGCTGCACACGTGGCTCGCAGGTAAGCCCAGGCATAAAAGGTCTCAGCCTCTGAGAGACTGGAATTTATTTTTAACTTCAGTTTGATTTAAATCCATATGGACATTTTAAAGTTACCGGAGAAACCAAAAGTTTTGTGTGGGTTCCAAGTTCCTACACAGCTCAAAAATATCTTTGCTGCAGCACGTTTGGCCAGGCAACAAGCCGCGTCTCCCATGCGTGGGGCTGCTGGGGAAAGCAGAGCAGGGGTCCTGCCCTGCTACCACCACCTCCTCACAACTCCAGAGCCAAGCCTGAAATCTGCTCCAGGCTGTGGCAGGAAAAGCACCACCGGGACTCAGGGGAGCCGCCTGTGCACGCACCCCAGCGCCTGCGGCACGAGGGCACCCAACCCCACCGGCTATGGACAGGTTCGGCTCCGTCATGGGTCCCGGGAGGCAGGCGGGAATTGCTGCCCCATTTCACAGCTGATGCGACACACAGAGGCTCTGAAAGGGGACAGGATTTGGCCTGATCTGTGGAAAGCACGTGGGGAAGGAGGGGTGTCGCCAGCTCCGGCCCAGCTGCTTTGCTATCGGGCAGTGGGGGATGAGGTGTGATGGATGGATGGACAGACGTGGTGGGATGTGGGATGCCAGGCAGTCCCCCGCTGGGGCAAAAGATGGAGGGGATGCAACAGGGTCAAGATGGGTCATTTTTGGCCACCCTGTCTCCACAGCCACCCCATCCCAGGAGCAAAGCATCTCCGGAGATGCTCTAGGGGACACCAGGTGACTAGTGGAGAAGACACCAGGCTCTGTGATGCCGCTGGGGTTTGCCGAGTGGCGTGAGCCTCTCCGTTCCCCAGGGAACCTGCTGCCACAGAGCTGCCATGCCACCCCAGGGTGCAGTGGGGGGTCCAAGACATGGCAGAGAGAGTCCAGCGCCAAATCCTGGTGTCCCGAGGGGCCTGGGAGCAGCAGTGAGGGAGGGTGCGCTTGGGGGCCGCCAAAAGCCATTCAAGCATCCTAACCCCTGGCAGGTCCCGTTCCCTGCAAACCTGCCCCAGGGCAACCTCCGCCTGACTGGGACCAACCCCAACCGCCCAGCGGAGCACTCCCCCCCCCGGGCCCGGGCCTGTCCCCCTGCTCCAGCGCCGGGGTCGCGGCCCCCCCTCCCCGGGCAAGGCGTGCGGCGAAGCGGGACGGGCAGGGGGCAGGGGGCCGGGGCTCAGCCGGGGCTGGAAGCGGGCGGGCCGGGGTGCCCGGGGTGCCCGGGGCTGGGTCGGGGTGCCCGGGGCCGCCCCCGCGCCCTGGTCCCGAGCGGCTGCTGCACCTTCCCCGGCGGGCGGCACTCACCCGTGAGCTGGTCGTAGGAGCCGTCCAGGTCGCGGGAGTCGGACAGGCTCTCCTTCCTGCCCTTGCTCCGCATCTTCCCGCCCCGCCGAGCGGCGGGGGGGACCGCGACGGGGCGCACGGGCTCCGCCGCCGGGCAGGGGGGGCCCCGCGCCCGCCGCCTCCCCCCGCCCCGCCGCCCGCGGCGCCCACCGCGGCAGCAGGAAGGGGCCGGCGGTGCCGGGAGCTCGGCTCGGCTCGGCACGGCTCGGCACGGCAGCAGGAGCGCGCAGCCGCCCCGTTCCCCGCCGCCGCCGCCGCCGGGGCTGGGCACGGCCGCCCCCTCCCTTCCGTCCTTCCCCGCCTCCTCCCGGGAGCCGCCGGCCCGGCCCCGCCGCCCTGCGCCGCGCCGCCGCGGGGAAACTGAGGCACGGCGGGGCAGGGGGCTCCGGGGAAGGGGCAGGGAGGGAGCTGGCTCGGGCTGCCCCGGGTGGGGTCTCCGGCGGTTTGGGAGAGCCCCGGGGGTCGAGGACCGCGCGGGGACGGCGGAGGGGACGGGGATGGAGCAGGCACGGGGCGGGGGGAGCGCAGCCTCCGCCCTGCTGCAGGGGAGCGAAGGTCTCCCAAGCCCTGCACGACGGAGCCTACGCCGGGCTGCGCCCTGGGACCCCCAGGAGCTACAGGGGAAGGGGGACCCGGCCCTGCATCCCCCGCTCAGGGGAGAAGCTGGGTGGGAAATCAGTCAGAGAAGGAGGGGACGTGTAACGGCCCAAAGATGCAGCGGAGGTGTGGGGAGGGTGGCCCAGGTCTGTCCGCTTGCAGCCAAGCACAGGAGCAGGACGCCCCCTGCCACCCCCCACCCCAAACACGGGTTTCCCATGCAGGGTTGGAGCCTTTAGTAGGATTTTTTCCCCCCATCTCCTGCCACTCCAGGGAAAGGGTAAAGCAGCAGCACAGCTTGGGGAGGCTTCAAGGGGCACGATGCTGCCAAGAGAGGAGCTCAGAGCCCCTCTGGTACATCTGGCACTGGGGGCTGCAGGTCTCACTGCTGCCCCCCGTTATTTGCTGCCATCTGTGCCCGATGCCATCCTGGGGGATGCGGACTGTGCCGGAGAGTCCCTGCCACAGGCAAAGTCAGGGCTTTTGTCATGCTTCTGCCCATGCATTGCCTTTTTGCACCATGACAGGGGTCCTGGGCACATCTTGGAGGGTGCCCAGTTCCCAGCGTTTCCCACCTCTCCTCCTTTCATCCTCTGGTCTGTACAGAGAGACAGAGGGGAGTAGGGGCTATGGGAGGAGGCAAAGCACCCCGTCCCAATCCCTGCACCCAGCCTGATCCTCTTGGCCCACGGGAGCTGCAGGACAGAAAGGGAATCCAGAGCAGCGAGGAGGGAGGGCCGCACTCACGAGGCAGCGTGTTGTCAGCGTGCTTTGGTGTCAAGCCATGAAAGAAGCCGCCTTAGTGAGGCAGCGATGCTTAGCAACTGCCTGGATCTAAAAATAAGAACCATTTAGTGAGGAAAATGCAGTGGAGAAATGCTCAGAGAACTAAACACATTCCCCCAGCCCTCTGTGTGGCCCAGCCACCGCCGCAGAGCCTGTTTGCACTGACCAGCTGGAGAGAAACTCCCAGGACAGCCCTGGTGATGCCCTCTCCACTTAGCCTGACAAGCAGAGCTGGAGCCCAGCCAGCCCACAGACCCCTCGCACTGCTGGGCTTGTCCATCCTGCTGCTCCTTGCCCTCCCCATCCTGCCTCTTCTATCCTCTCCATCACATCCTCAGCCACATCCTCTTGGCAGCCCCTGGAGACCAGCAGTGTCCCAGGAAAACAGCCTCGGTCGGGAGGGCTGCATGAGTCGTGCTCAGGCTCACCCACTCCATCTCCAGCATCCTGCAGGTCCATCCCGCTGCAGACATGGCAGGCCCAGCAGAGCTGCACAGGGAAGTTTTCACCTTCTGCCATCCCCAGTCCATTGGGAGGCAAACATGGCTATTTTTATCCCAGCTAAGTGCTCCTGTTCCTGCAGGCAAGTGAGAGATGCTTTGCCAGGCTGGGGAGAGGGGGGAAAGTTGAGCAATTTGGTGGGTACCACAGGGTAGGATGGGGCAGCCCCAGGGCTGGGCTGACACAGCCCACTCCCCTCCCCACAGTGTAGAAAACAGGGGACACAGCTTGCTTGCTCACTGGTCACAGCTCCTTTTCTTCGCAGACACGAGGGATGGGCATCCTGCCAGGCTTCACAGCCTTAGAGCCTTTCTCTGCTCACAAAAAAATGCAATGTCCTCCCCTAAATGTTCTCCCGGGCATTGGGGGCTGGGGGTCTGCAGGATGCTGCGTTGGGAGCAGCTTCTGCTGCAGGAACAGGTCAAGCCCTTGCCCACCCATCCAGACCCAGGCAGGGGTCCTGCTGTGGGTACACTGGGCGCAGGGATGCCTCAGTAAACACGTCTGGTCAGGGACTGGTATGGTGGCAAAGTCACACCAGAGTGCAGAGAGCATCCTTTGTGGCACGTCTCCCTGGGACGTGTGGCAGATGCAGAAAGGCTGAGCCAGGCTGAGGAAAATCACCTAAGCAGCATCCAAGGCTTTAATCAAGACTTTTGTGCCTTACACAGCCCTGCTGCTGCTGGCCACGTCCACCCCAAAAGCAATCAGCAGGTTGGGGCAGGCAGGAGCTGTCTGCAGGCAGAGCTGGTGGTCTGCACTGCCGCAGGCAATGCTGAATTAACTGTTTCCAGAGGATGGGAAGAGCTCTGGCAGCTCCTGCGAGCCCAGGTCCCAGTTACAAGGGGTAACTTGCTACACAGCAACTGGGGCACAGCTCACCATGACGCCCATACCCCAATGCCCAGGGCCAGGGAAGTGTGGAGGACAGGCAGGTGTCAGGATCCAGCCTGCTGGGGTGGGCAGGGGTCCTGTGGAAGCACCCTGGTCCCCGAGCTCATCTCTGGGAGAACAGCAGAGAGCCACAGGGGAAACAGGGCCATGTAAACCACCCCCAGGGCTTGGCACAGCCAGCAGCAGGGTGGGATGAGGATGGAGAGCAGGGGGACAGGTGGGAGATGCAGGGGTAGAGGTGAACTGGGGGCATGAGGGCTGGGCTGTGTGTCTCTCGGAGGCAGGGTGTCCCCGGGACCACCCATCCACCCTTGCCGTGATGGAAATCACCCATTCACATCAGCCGGGGCACAAGGCACGTTCCCTAAGTGGCCCATCTGTCACCTTGTCAGCAGCAGCAGCGCTTCGATAAAGGACATCTGCACAGGATTAACACTGCTCCCCAGGCAGCGGAGCTGCAGCCAGGGACAGCTCTGAGCCAGGACGAGAGAGGCTGAGAGGTGTGCACGGGGTCACACTGTCGAGGGGCTTGTTTGTTTCCAGGTCAGCGTGTGGCCAGCACAGCCTTGTCAGGAGTGACTGGGGAAGGGGACAAGTTTGGCGATGCTCCAGTGTTGCCCAGAGCG
Organism: Falco peregrinus; assembly: GCF_023634155.1. NCBI lineage: Eukaryota > Metazoa > Chordata > Aves > Falconiformes > Falconidae > Falco > Falco peregrinus. The sequence goes on along the minus strand of NC_073721.1, from coordinate 29,240,248 downwards.
CTGGATGCAGAGCCTTGCAGCAGGCAGGGCTGCGTCAGGCTGCCATCAGGCTCGTCCAGACCCTAGCTGGACCGAGATGAGACCACCTGCAACCACCCCTGTTCCTCTCCAGGACATCCACCCTGCAATATGAGGCCGATCCTTTTGGCTCATCCATGCCTCCAGCTCCCCGCTGGGACCCCCACGGCTCTGGGGGTAGCAGCTTCCTCTCAGCTGCTGCTGACGCATGTGTCCTCACGGAGCCCTGCTGAAAATCTCAGGCTTGACACAAAGCCCAAGACAATCCCAAACTGCTTGATCCACAGAAGGAAGAAGAGCCTGGAAAGGAGGCAGGAGTGCTGGGTCTACACCCCACCAGGCTGGGGTAGAGGGGTGCAGAGAGCTCTCCGCCAGGCACCAGCACTGCAAGCCCTCTGCAAACAGCCCGCTGTGGTCGTTATAGGGGGACAGGGAGAGGGAAAGATGCAATTTAACACTTCATTAGGTAACCACAAGGCATCGATCTGCCCTACCAGCCTGCACGTTGTCTAATTGCATATCTCCATTCTTATTAACTCTATCAGAAAAGCAGAGAGCAGGACTCGGGAGTCTGATCCTATCTTTAGGAAATTTCGAACAGAGATGTAATTGCTGAGCGCTCTAAATCACGGTGCTTTATCCACTGTTAACAGTATTTTAAAGCCACGGTCATCAATAGCAGTCCTTGGGATGTGCTCTCAGCAGATGCCATTAATCTTATTTTGGCTGCGGCCACCGGGTGCCTCTGGGCTCGGATTTACACTCGGCAGCGAGAGACAGCTCTGCCCCCTGGCAGCTCCCGGGCTGGGACACGAGCCGTGGCACCCAGGGTCTGGTGCCAGGAGCAGAGGGCAGAAACAAGAGCTCCTGAAGCCAACTTCACCCCTTGCAAAAGTGCCAGCAAACAGCAGCCGTAGATGGAGATGAGCAGTTTGGCCCTGGGGGCTGTTGCCCTCACAGGCCCACACAGCCCCCAGCCTGGAGGAGTGATGCTTGTGGCCATGCAAGTGGCTGGGGTGGGGGGCTCCAGGCAGGGCAAATGGCCTCACTCAGGAATAAACCACAATATTTACGACATCCACAGAGGAAACGGACCCGGATGGCACAAGACCTAGATAAGTCTGGGGTCCTGAGGACTGGGGGAGCAGCTACAGCAGATCAGCAGGTCCTGGGGAGGATCCCCCAGCAGGGGATCATGCAGGGGAGGACTGCTCCCATCTCTGTCAATCCACCCTGCAGAGACACACGGGTAGGTGGAAGCCACTTGTGAGATTCAGATCTGGGGGGAATTTCAGCTGCTGAAAATCTTGCAAAGCTAGAGAAGGAACAGATGCCTGCAAGCTGCTGGGCCAGCCTTTCGAGCAGGAATGCCGCAGGAGAAAGGGAACCTCCTTTGTCAAATGCAAACCAGCAGGTGGGAGAAATCTGGGCATGCAGGAGGGAGAAAGGACATCGTTGTTTCACACTGCATCCTCAAAAGCCGGTCACCGGCCTCTGCCAGCGCCTCCAGCAAGGAGGGACTCCCCGGCACAGCCCCACTGCTAGGCAGGCTGTGGGGGGCTCTGTGCCCACCCTGTTTCTCTGCCACTTCTGCAAAACAGATGCAAAATCTGTGTGAAGAAAAACACTTGTTTCAGAGAGCAGAGACTGGACTGGAGCATTCCTGGACTCGGGAGGTAATCCGAGTCCCACATGCCCTCCCAGCATTATAAAGCATCTTGTCTTTGTGTGCTCAGTGCCTGTGTATGCCTTGTGTTTGTGTGCTCAGCTTTTGTTTAAAGAGGAACCAGATACCATTTCCAACCTTCACTTACACCACACTGGATGCCACCCCAGGGGCCCTTTCAGCAGCTCAGGCTTGCTATGAAAACAGGCGCGCAGGTGTGCATCCCTGTCCGTGCTGTGGACTCGCATCTTCCTGCTCTGCCAGGGCAGAGCCCTGTGCCCCTCTCCCTCTGCGGGAGGGGATGTCTGCTGCGACGCGTCTCCGCTCACTGCTCTCTCTCACACATCCCATCCCACTGGCCGGGTAACAGCCACAGCAGAGGGGTCAAAAGCAGGGCATGGGGACTGGGGTGCCTGGCTGGTGCTGCTGGAGCATCACTTGCTGTAGGCTGGGAGAGCAGCAAGCTCAGAGCTGCCGAGCAGGGCACAGCCACAGCATCCTTGCCCCTGTATGCTGCCAGAAGGGCCTTGGCTGAACCACGGAGCAGGGGAGCTCCAGCTAATTAGTCATTAATGGCTTCAGTGAGGAAACAAGCAAAATCCAACCGATGCGTGCCTGTAGCAGAGTGACCTGTGGGCCCTCGGACCGGCCAGGCTGCACCTCACTGGAAAATATTTGAGGGTTCATCTATCAAAGCAGAGCCGGAGAACCAGCCCAGCCCAGCGGGTCTCCACCTCCCTGCAGCCCCCCCAGCCCCTTCATGCCCCCACAGGACTCCTGGGAGCTCCCAGCCTCTGGCAGCAGCCTGACAAGGCTCTGAGCTGCGCTGCAGCGAGCGGGCGAGCCCAGCTCATTTAATCTATTCAATTGGATTCAATTTCCAGCCACATGATTCAATTAGCCCTGGAGGGACAGCACTGGGGACCAGAGGCCAGCATGGCCCAGCCTGCGCTCTCGCAGCAGGGAGCACACCATGGAGCCACAGCAGCTGCTCCCACAGGGGCCAGGACCCTACACTTGTCCTGGCCCTCAGGGATGCAACGAGATGATGGGGGCTATAGGGGAGCCCCATTCTGGCAAGGAGAGGCAGGGGCTCGTCTGTGCGCAAGCTGCTGGTCCTAAGTAATGTGCGGGCAGCTGCAAGGGCAGAGGCTGGGGGGACCCCTGTCCCGAGCATCTCCCTTTGCCATCAGTCACAACCCTGAGAGGTAACAGCCACTCTGGGTCAAATCTGAGGTCTGCACGCCTGAGCACTTGCCAAGGGTGGCCTAAAGATGCTTTAAAAAGACAACAGGAGAGAGGCAAGCATTCTGGGGTGCTCTCCCAAGTGTGCTACCTGCCCCATTTATTTGGGGTCACCCCTCTGCTTGAGATCAGTGTCTCCTGAGCTTGCCCACACCATGCCGCAGTGAGGAGAACCAGGGCTCTGACCAGAACAAAGGACTCCCTGCAGCCCCAGGGAAGGTGAGGTCCCACAGGCCTTGCAACAGCCCTTCTCCAGCCTCCTGGCCCAGACTTCCATTTAGCATTTACGTTTCTGTCTGCCCTCCCCCTGACAGCATCCAACAAAGGCATTAATTAGCTTCCATTAGGGAAAGAGTACATCTTATCCAGGCCCCTCTGAATGTCTGCAGCTCCCAAAGCTGGGCTTTACCCCTTTCCTTTCAGGTTACTGCAACGGCTCATCTGCCAACCCCCCTCCCCCCATCACCTCCACAGGGACAAACTTCTGTCCAGTACAACCCTGCTTATCCCAGCAAGTACCACACAAGAAAACAGAGCCCAGAAAACAGGAGATGAGAATAAATATCCACCAGGCATCGGTGCTGACACCAAGATGGAGAGCTGCTGGCGAGTGCCAAGAGCCAGCTGTAAATCTTTACTACAGACTGCTGGCCACGCACCAGCCCCAACACACACAGTGGCAGCCATGACTTGGCAGGGGTAACGGCATCCCACTCTGCCCACCGAGCGCTGGGCCGGGAACTGGGAAGGATGGTGGCTCCACCCCAGGAGGGAAGCACGGGGAGGCAGATGGAAGCACACTGGCACTGACTGCCTGTGCAAGTGCTGTCTAGGAGACAGCTCTCCCCAGGATAACAAGCCTCCCTTCCTGATACCTACCATGCAACAGCCTGGCAGGGCCCCAGAGCAGAGCAAGAGCACGCAATTCTTCAGGCAGGGAGAGAAAAGCGCTCCAGCAGGCACCAGGACGCGCTCACATGGAGAGCAGCTTAATCCTGCAGAGATACAGCCCCATGTCACATAGATTCGATCACACAGCAGGAAGAGGATGAAGAGGCTTGCAAACCAAACAGAGAAGGTGGACAAAGGTGCACCCTATTCTGCAGCCACTGTAAGTGACACTCACGGGTCTGGTACTACCTGCTCCTGGCACCCTCAAGGAGCAGCCAAACCATCACATGGAGCTGACACCCCCCATTGGTACCCTGTGCCCAAGGCACAGTGCCTCCTCTGACAACCCAAAGCCCAGACAGGGGAAACTCAGCTCCTGAGGAGCTGCTTCTTTCTGGAGTCTGCATGAAAAATGGGACCTGTAAGAGCTAAGGAAGAAGAAACAATACCAAAAATCACAGAGGCACTTACAAATCAATTTTTAATAACTCCCTCCAAAGTTTAGCTCAAACTCAATTTTTCTCCTCCAGAATGTGGTCATTATTTTGTAAAATATTTGTCTCCCTGCAGCGGCTGCCTAATTTAAAGGCAGCAATCTGATTTCTCCCCACACTCCCCAAGCCTCAAAACCAGCTCTTCCAATAATGGACTGGGTTATGAATTAGATATAATAAAATACACCCAACTCCTCAGATCAGATACAGGAAAGTTTGGGGCCATCAGCCACATCCTGAGGCTGAATGTTAAAGAGTTAGATGACTTTCTGCTCGGTTCAGGCTGGCCTCAAAACACAAGTAGGTGTTGGGTGTTTAACAAAACGGGCAAATCTGCAGCAGAATCTGTGAACAAGAGTTTGCAGTCACCAGCAGCAGAGCACGCATCGTACCACGCACAGGTAGGTCTCTGCACCCCTCGCTCCCAGGTTCTCAGGCTGCTTGTGCTGACAGCCCCAGGGGCACCTGAGAGGCAGAGGGCTGCCGGCTACTGTCTGGTACCCGCAGCCTAGACCAAGGAGGGGGCATCGCTGAGGGGCACCACAACCTCCCTCTGCAGAGGCAAGAAGAGCCCAAGGGCAAGCGACTGCCCTGCTGCAGCCAAGTGTCACCAATTGGTGACAGGGCCACCCCCATAACACCGCCACTCTCCCCTCTGTGAAAGACAGACACTGCACGCTCTGGGACAGGCAGGGCTCTGCTATTTATTGAGCTCTAGGTTTGTATGTACATCCATTTACAGTGCTTGGTTCAGTGACAGCGTGACGAGAGGAGGTGTGTCAGAGTCTTCCCCAGCTCAGCCTTGGATGAGGGCTGACCTCAGGAGCTGCTCCCAGTCACAGCCTGGGTTTCTCAGTTCATCCCAGCAAGGGAATGTCCTGGGGGAGACGAGACCTCTGATGGCTGAGCCCAGAGTCAAAAGCTGAAAATCCCAGAGGCTGCTGAGGCAGACTCATCTCCAGCTCTCTCATGTATCTGCCTCGTCTCAGCCTAAATGGGATCAGAGGAAAGGAGGCATGCGGACAGCTGCTAACTCAGTGCTCTGACAGCAGTGACCGTGGGGCTGCACCTCCAGGAAGCAACTCAAGCCCCACCTAGAAGAAACTCCCCTCCTCAGAGGCGAGATCATCTAGCAAGAGCTCCCCACACATACAGACAAGTGCCATGTGCTGCAAACCACTGTTACTCATTTTTCACTGGAGAAGCTGCCTCCTGCACACCCTGGCCTGCTCTCAAGCAGAGTGATTTTATGGAGCCTGCTTGCTCGCCCAAGCACTGTCCCTCTGACATGTACACATTTCCACACACTTGCACGGCAGAAAGCAAGTGTCTGGCATGGCTGACAAGAGCCACATAATTCCCTGCTGAGGCAAAGTATCTTCTGTTGGAGAAGCCAGTGCTCCCAAGGAAAACAGACAGTTGTCTTAATCAGGTGCTGTGCCCAGTGGGTAGCCAAGGACACAGCTTCCAGTTTCCCATGCTCATGGCAGGTGAAGATGAAACATTAACACAATTAACACACATTAGCATGAAGAAGCCTTGCCTAAAAAATGGTAGTAAATGAGCATGACATTCACATCACTCACACTAATCTACAAGGCTAAGAGAGGGACTAGGCACTTTTTAAAAAAACAAACCTGTTTTCTAGAAAAAAAAAAAAAGTGGATCTGGGATGTAAATAATTTCTCTGCTTCAGTCCACCAAGTCAGGCAAGACCCTAACATCACTGCTGGGAGCTGAAAACACACAAGCAGGGAACAGGTGTTTATGCTGCGTATTCCTGAGTTGGCAGCCAGACACAGCACTCTGAACAGGCTCCGCCAGACCTGGGCACCTCTGGAAGACTGGCTCTGGAGCAGAAAGGTCTGCCTGTGCCCCAGAGCATCATCCCAGAGCTCTTCCTTTGGAAGTTCTCAGTGGACTGTTGCTGCAAGTTGCTTGGTGAAGAGAGGAGGGCAAGTGAAAAAGTGAAGTAACTATTTCTCCAGCTGCATCTTAATTGCATGCTACGCACAAGGGAAAAACTGGGGACCTTTTAATTCATGAAGGTCACCAGGCACTTGCAAACACATACAAGGCAGACGTTCCTGTGAGGAAGAGGAGGATTGTCGCAATGCAGTCTCTGATGGGCAGTAAGGGAGGGGGTAGAGGGAGTCAACCCATCCTCTGCCCCAAGAAAACAGAATATCTAAAAATGTCCCTCAACCCTAGAAACAGCAGAAATATGCTGTGCTACTGGAAGCCACCATGACCCCAAGCAGAGCTGGTCTCCAGTTACAAAGTGCTCCATACGATGACCCATATTCTTGCATACTGGCTCAGACCAGACTCCGTAAGCCAGCAGCCTTGGAGGCAAAATTTCTCCTTCTCCAGTAATTCAATGGCTTGGTTCAAGTGGCACATTCTGACATCAGGAGCCAGCAGTGACAGGGCCTGCTCCCTGGGGAAACTTTTATATCCCAAAACCATTCCCAATGGGACAGCAGTGGATTTGACCTACATTGTGTGAGGGCAGATTGATCCAGACTGATGGAAAAGAACAGCCCTCACTTGGGATCAGAGAGCTTTCCCCATAGAGCAGGTGAGCAATCTCAACCCAGAACTGTCCCACGCAGCTGGACTGGTTTTATTATTTTGGTTGTGAGCTCTCCCCAGCTCTGCCACAAAGGTTTCCAGTGCATCTTCCCTGAGGCTGCGGAGGGAATCTCCCAGTGCTACGTCATAGGAACGGCTGCCCACCCCCATGGCACCTTACAAAATTGCTTCGTCCTCCTCCTCAACATGCTGATCACCTCTCCTCAGCCCCAGTCCTGTCGAAACACATGCCTTTGGGATCAAACACACAGCAGCAAGGCTCTCCCCTAAAAGAAATGCAGTCCCTTCTGCAAGTGGAAGGCAAGGGGCGACCGGCTGCAGATCTGTAGTGTCCCTGCCCAGACAGGCCCATCTCTGGTCAGCCCTGCACAGCAGCAGCGTCCCCGCTTCAAGAGATCGTAGAGAATTCCTTCAGCAGCAATTCCTGGCTCAGCGTGTTGAAAGCAAGGTTCTTCCTCACATTGATGCTGATGGACCGAACCTGAGAGAGAAAAAAACCAAGATGTTTTAGCCGAGGGACTCTTCCTGGCTCCCCATAAGCACGGTGGCAGCTTTGACACTGCTGACCTCCAGGTTCAGCACGGACCAGCTGTGCACGCTGTTATACCTCCAGAGGACTTGCTGCAGCCAGCTCTCACTGAGAATCCACCTTTGCAAGAAAGCCCTGAGGATTAGCTGCTTCCTGGAATAACAGGAATGTCTATAGAGACATTCCTGCAAGGAGAGCAAATTCCAGATGGGACAGGGATGGGAGAGGATGCTCTGCTTGGATGCCTAAGCTATGACGTGTTTCCTGTTCTGGGGCAAAATGATGGGGAAAATGAGTACTTCCAGGCTGCAGCTGGAAAAGTGTTTTCTGTCAGTGCTCAGTGGAGCATCAGCCAGCATTCTCTTGGATGAGTGCAGTGACGTTACCCCTGTCCTGCTCCAGAACTTGCAATGCCAAAGTCAGGAGTTAAGGAAAGGACAGAGGCCACGCTACTGTGCGGTAAACACAAATTATCCCCCAAGGTGGCAGAAAACCATGGGTTCAGAGCCAGCTTTGTGTATTCTGCGCTGAGTGCCTTATACTTGAGGCTGGCTCACTAGATGCCTCTGAAGAAGAGACACCTTTGTCCCTTGGTGATGCCTGGACTTCTGGCCACCTGCAGAGTCTGTGAAGAAGAGCTGGGCAACCCTGTTGCGCAGCAGCTTCCCTTCCCCCCTCATGCCTGCAGACTCTTTGGCCGAACACGCAGGCCCCAGACTGGGCTCAGTCTCAGCTGCACTTGGCAACGAGAAAACAAAGTCAAACATCATCTGTGTCAGCGACTGTGCAGCAGTGACAGAAAGCAAAACTGACACAAGCTCATCCAAACAACAGGATTACAGTTCCCAGAGACTCAGAGCCTGTGATAATAACGTTGTTGCTGACCTGGTTAGCGTTTTGTGCTTTTTAAAAACACCGGGGGATGAATTATAAGAAAGCAAAACAAGGAATCCAACACTAGGAGCTGGAAGAGCAAGTTGCAGTGTTTATACTGCTGAGGGTCCCACGTGCTGCCCTGGTGAGACAGAAAGAAGGGAAGGGCAGAAAGCTCCCAAAAAGGCAGAGAGTGTAAGAATGGGAAGTAAATGAGAACATGGGAGTTTAATGGGGAAAGCTGTGAAATGAATCCTGGTGAGCCCCATTGCACAGACCCTAACAACAAGCAAGTTAGCAAAGATGTCTGCACAGAGACAGAAAATTTAAGTTTATGGCATCTGCAGAAACCACAAATTCTCCTTCATCAGGATGTTTGGCAGAGGCTCCATGCATCTTTGCTCCCTTGGAGCACCCCTCACCTCTCTTCTCTGGGTGTCTTTTGACTTAGAATCATAGAATCATCTAGGTTGGAAAAGACCTTTGATATCATCAAGGCCAAACATTAACCCAGGACTGCCAAGTCCATCACTACACCATGTCCCTAAGCACCGCACCTACATGTTTTATAAACACCTCCAGGGATGGCGATTCCACCACCTCCCTGGGCAGCCTGTTCCTCCAATGAATGACCACCCTTTCAGTGATTTTTTTTTTCCCCTAATATCCAATCTAAACCTCCCCAGGCGTAACTTGAGGCTGTTTCCTCTTGTCCTGTCGCTAGTTATCTAGGAGAAAAGACCTACCCCCAACTTGCCTATAGTCTCCTGTCAGGTTAAAGGAGGTTCCATACTAAAATAGTCTGGGATCATGTCCTGTAAAATAATCATAGGTTATAGTCTCCCTTAAACACCACTGCATGTGGTCTCCAGAACACCAGATTGTACTGGGCCGTCTCCCTGCCAGGAGACAGGTATCTCACTGATTGGATTTGGTCCCAGTTCTACCAAGTGCTCCCCACCTCAGTGATCCAGTCAGAAGTGAGAAGAGGGGAATGCCATGGCTAAAGAGATGTGGAGAGTCCTCTGCCCTGGGGAACGTGACTGCCTGCAGGAAAGGGGCAGATGCTACACGTAGTGTAAGCTCGCATCCTTATTCTGACCAGAAACATTTTTATGGGTCCCAGCAATAGAAGGAACAAGCAGAAATGAGCTCCTGGCCTCAGGAACTGCTGACAGGAGCTGGACACCAGCAGTAGATGTCCAAGTTGTTTACACATCAAGGTCTCCAAGCAGGATGTGGCAGCTGTACCTACAAGCCCAGAAAGGGAGGATGGAGTAGCACATGATGAGAACACAGGGTTTTGTGGAAATTGTAGCTATGGGGTAGAGCACAAGAAATTAAGCCTGTTTAGTTTGCAAAGAGAAGGTTTAGAAGGACTAGAGCAAACACTCCTCAATGTATAAAATGAGGTCAGAAAGAGAACAGTGAGTAATATTTCTCTGGCTCCCCAGGGATGGGGCAAGAAATACTCAGCTTAATTTAAGACAAAGACGACTTACACTGGAAAAGAGGAAATACTTTTAAATCTATGGGTTGTGAAGCGCTGGAGCAGGTCACCTGAGGCCAGCGTGGAGCTGTTTTCACTTAAAGACAGACACCTTCAGGTTTCAAGACGAGCTTAACCACAAACTAGTGAAGAGCAGTCTAGATGGACTTAGCTCTGCTTTAACACAAGTTGGGCAGGGGAGCGGGTATGTTAACAACACACAAGATGACTCTGACGTTTCTACAAATCTTTGCCCAGCTTTTCTTCTGCTGTGAGAAAGCAGGCAGCTCTGATCCAGCCAGCTTAAGAGGTAAGAACAGCTCAAATTAGAGTTAATTCAAGTTATCTCCAGCACCAGAGAGCCAGAGCTCATCTCCCTTTTGGGGTGGGAAGGCCAGACATTGACATAGGGAGGTGTCAGCCTATGACAAGGATAAACTTCAGAAGCTTCCTGCAGTCTGGCTGAGCTGCTCCATCCACAAGGCTACACTCCAGGGCTCCTCCTGGCTCGTGGTGCAGTGGGCAGCCCAGGCCTGGCTGCCAGCCTGGAAGCTACCAGAACTCTCTAGAGTGGCTTATATGCGAGGCCAAAACCAGCCTCAGAAAGCAAGCTCAGAACTTTAATATTTGTTCTGAAGGGAACAGAAGCAAAGCACGTCTTCCCTCTTGCTTCTGTGTGGAGCATGCTGGAGCACACTAGGGCCAGAAAAGCTTTAACAATTTTCTCCCTACTAGCAGCTTGGATCACATTTAACCCACAGATTTTGAAGAAATGGGAAATGCAAGAAATGCTGACATCACCTAGAGAACAATGAACAAATGAAAGAACGGATGAAGCAATGGCATTAACCACATGAAGAAAACATTATTCAGTTCTGTTTGGTGTCTTTATAGCTGAACGTGTGCAACACTATTTCACAGCAAGCCCCATCAATTAAACCTGTTTCCAATCAACAAGCAGCTCTTAAGAAATTTGTACAATGGGAGAAAGGTTTACACTGACTACTACATCTAATTAAAAGTTAAATTAGTGTAATTTCCCCTGCAGAAATCAATCCCTAATCAGATTATGTTGAGACTCTGCTGAAACCTATCCAAGTGCAAAGACAGTGAATGTTTTGGAAAGATGCTCTTTTCCACACACAAGGGTCCAAAAGCTCACATCCAAACCATTCATCCTATCAAAGCAGCATGGTCCTCAAATGACATCCCTGAGGGTTCAAAGGAAAAGAAATAAGAAGCGTTAGAAAACTTCCTAACTTACTTCCTTTAGACCCTCAAAGGCAGCACAACAGGCCAGAAAACCCAGCTGATAAAACACCCTGCACATCACCTTCCACCACAACGTGGCTGCAGTATCACAGGCCTTTGAAAGCTGCTTTGAAAAGGGAATGGGAGAAGAAAGCAGATTTTTCTTTGGGATTAGCAAGAAAGAGCTGCACTGAGGGGAAGCCAGAGAAGTGAAGCAGTGCATTAGCAAAGCATGTCAAAGGAGTGAGAACAAGATTTCTAAGCATAAAGGAGCCCAGAGAATGGCTTGGGGAAGTTTCTGCTCACCCACTTAATGGGAGCACAGAGAGATGAAAAGGTAGCCGAAAAGGAAAACGGCTCTTGTGTGTCATTCCCCACCAAGAAGGAATTGCTTCAATGCAATCACACAGAGATAAGAAAACCAGGCAGAATCTGGAAAGAATTATTTACAAACAGATCCGGTTCAGGAAGACCTGATGGGACCAGCATGAGTTTGGAATCCATACTGGAAACCTGTAGCTCACCACCAGCCCTGCTCCTCTGGCAAAGCCCATGAAGAAAACTGCGGCAACTTCACTCTGACCCCTCTATGAAATCCTGAGGATCTCAGCAGTTAAACATTACTCAACATCAGACCAGCAACAGAAGCTGAAGTAAAGACTCAGAAGCCTTGAAGAAAGGAAGCCAAGTACCTGCGCTTTGAAGAGGATATGGGGAGGACAGGGCAAACTAGGGCCTTTTTGATGAGTTTTCGATCAATTGATAAAGCCATCAGTTACTATCACCTAGAGGAAAAAACATCGTAGAAGATGGGAGGCCAGCTGGGTTTGCTGAAGACAAATGGTAACATATCAGGTTGATTTCCCGCTGTGTTGAGGGAACAGCTTAATGGAATGCAGGGGATTTTCTGTAGCTGTGAGTAAAGAACATTTAATAGGGTCCCAATTCTCAGGGCATCTAGAGAAATGTGGATTAAACAGATTCACAACTGGGTCAAATCAGCACATTTAGACAGTAATTATTCAGGCTTTCATATGCTCTTGAGAAGAGGGTCCCAGGGGTACCTGGACGGGCAGTTTTCAGTAGGGAGTTGAAGAGGGACTGGTTATGCTAAACAGATTCTTAAGTGATACAAAACTGGGATTTGGAAAAAAAATAAATTGGGCTAGGAAGAAAATAATTTTAGCTGAAATGTTTTGTAGCTGTGATGCTCTTAGGACTGAGAATGTAATTTTAATCAATTGGCATGATCAGCCTGAGCTTCTGCCAGGCCAAGTGGAAAGTGGGGCATGCAGGAAGCAGAGCAGTCATGTGGCCAAGAGGCTGGGGAAGGAGATGCTGGCTGAGGAGGGTAAGGAGCCCTTGGGATGGAACAGATGACAACAGAAACATGAATGCATCTTATTTCCAGGGTGCAGTAATAGGAGAAGCCTGTGTCACAGGAAGGCTATGGTCAAATTTCTTTGCGTGTATTCCAACTAACGTATCAAACAGCAGGCCAGAGGGACAAAAGCAGGCACAAAAGAGCACAGAAAAACGGCATGAAAGTGGTTGCAAGTGTTTTTTCCCCATATACTACCCAAAGGTAGGGCTGGAATGACCCAAAAAACATTAAAAAGCATTCTGTAGAAGGAAGCAAAACCGATTCAGGAGTGCTTGCTCTGCAGTAGAGTAGACAGAAGGAGGCGTAACGTTCCCAAACTCATGCAGACTCATGACAGAGTGGGCAGGCACCAATTACTCATCAGTCAGCAAGGACAGAGCTGGGAGAATCAGCTCTCAAACTGGCAGAGAAAGCTGCCAGAGTTAGAGATCGCTCCCTTCACTGAAGCTGTAATGATTCAAAAGTGAGAAAAAACAGGCTCCCCTCAGATACCAGCCACTACAAAAACACTCCTGAGCTATGTGGCTGGTGGACAAGAAATGTTGTGTCAGGGATCTCTGGAGCAGGGCGAGCAAGCTGGCTTGTTGAAGAATGTAACTACCAACCCAAATTATTTGGACTCAGTTTTGTCTTTGCTACATTATTTTTGTGGGTCTTTCTACCATTTGCTTTCTCTTCTGGCAGAAGGACACATTTCTAGGGAACACCTTTGCTTTCTTTTCTTGGGAACCCTATTTTGTGAGTGATGGGGAAAAGCAATGAGAGGCACATGCTTCACCAGCGTCACATATTCTGATCAGTCCCATACTTTGTGGTCTCCTTAACAACAACAAAAATACTAAGCTGCTCTACGTGATAAACCCATAAACCCAAGTGGGGAGCAATCAGCTTCTCCACCATGCAAATTTACCACCATCAAGCACAGTGGATCCCCATGGCAGAAGGGGCAGGGGCTGACTGACCAGTTGGCTGGCCCCAGTAGTCTGGTGGCTCCTCCCCAGCCAGGTACTGCTGGGCAGGGAGCTCCAGGGAGCTTCCAGATCTATTGAGACATGCAGTGTCTGTTCCGATCCCATTCCTGTCCCACCTTTGGAGGCAGCCCAATGGAGTAACAGGACTGCTCAGCTACACTCCAAATGCCTAGGTTGTAAGCAAAGGCTTTGGAAAAGGATTGTTGATTCTGCAGCATCAGGGCAGCTTACCAGCTCTTTGAAGAAGGCAGCCTCTTTATGCTGCTCCGAGTAGCGCTCATACTGGTCCAGTCCATCCTGCAGTTTCAGAGTCAGTGTGTCGTAGTTGGACCGTACCACTTCCAAAACCTGCCAGACACAGCCAAATACAGCAAAGTCATCAGCACCCACAGACACCCTCAGCACAGGAGGAACAAAGCGGAGATAGATCACAGCTCTGGCACCTATTTTTACAACATATGTGGCTTTGACAGCCAATATTTGGCTCATGAATAAAAACATGGAGGTTGGCACTAAAGCCTTCCTAATGCCAGTAAGGAACAGCCCTCAGATGTCAGAATTTCTCCATTCATGAGAACAGTGGATGAGCCTGTATCTATGACAGTAGCAGTTTTCCAAATACTATTATGTCACCAGGAGAAGTAGACATGATCTCATTAAATTAAGCAGCTAATTACCATGTGTACACCCAAATGTAACACAGTAGGCACTATGCAAACAGAGGTTTGCCTGACCCCATGGTCCTTCCAGTGCTAGTTTTGCCAGCAGACCTCCCTCCTGGCTTGCTAATCACCATTCATAATCTGCTAAACTGCCAGCCTCTTCAGCTGCTCAGGTCAGCTTCCATACAGAGCGCTGCTCTTCCCTCCTGATAGGAACAAGCTTCTGACAGGCATAAAGAGAAGACCAACCCCCATACAGACTGTGGTTTTGGGAACAGATGGAGACATGAATCCAGGTCTTCCTGCCCAGGAGATATTTTATTATCTGCCTTCACTGCAACCAAAGCACTCCAGCTTATATTACTGCCTTACTGTGCTCCCCGCACTCGGCTATGCTTGCAAATTCATAGTTAAACATCTCTGTCCTATTGAACTATTCATTTTCCTAACTAGGGAACACCAAGAGGCACTCCCACAATGCTTTTTAGCTTCAAAGCATTGCATGGACAAATGCATTCCTCAAAGCATTTTTTGAGATGGTAAGTAATGATAATCTTCCTACCAGGAACCATATAGCTCAGCACTCCTGGGCAAAGCACACGATTGAAACAATTCTCTCAAAACACATAAACTTCTTTCTTAGGCTGTTACCGTTTGCTCTGAGAGCTAAACAGAATATCAAAATCTCAGGTTTGCATTACAGTAGCCTCTGCTCATGAAAGGCCTCACTAAGGAGGACTACACAGTATAAGGTACAAAGGAAGAGGACTCTGCCCCAAAGCATCACAACCCCGAAAAGATCCTAAGAAAAGCATTGCAGAGGATTTAAGACAAGAGTGACCAGAACAATAAGGATCCCCTTCCACTTCTTTTGTCCTCCCAACAATGTAAACACTACCCTCAATTACCCTTTTAGGCAGCTGGCAGCTCCTGTCCTTGACAGGACTGAATCAAGTCCTTGTATCCTTTACTCTGGGAGACCGAGACTTGCTTAGGGTTCCTTCAGAAGCTTGTTTCCCCCAAACTTTGCATGTGGCAGGGGCACACAGACACTCATGCAAACACTTAGAAGCAGGCTAGGGCCTGAGGTGGCAGAAGCCACAGGGCATCAATCCAAATGAGAACTGGGAGTAAAAAAGTGGCTCCCAGATGAGACGGTCATACAGCAGAGTCTTTGCAGCTCACCTGTCCTCCAGCACTGCAGAGGCAAGCCAGGGGTAGGCATCAGCATTTTGCAATGTTATTTAAGAACAGCCTGTCAGTGTCCTGCTGCTGCAAAAGCACACAGCCTCCTCGCCAAGACTCATTCCCTAACGCTGTTTGTCAGCTCCACTGGCACAGAGAAAGAACCCCTGCAATGACAGCCATCTCCAAATTCAGTCGGGCCTTCTTGTTCCTGTGTGCGGAAGCTGCAAAAGTATCACAGAGCCAAAAGCAATGATGAAAGAAAGCTGTCTCAGTACAGGAATAACTTACTCTGGGATGCAACTATCCACGAGGGATGGAGAATAATAGTACAATGTAATAAAGAATCCAGCAGCTTGCATGAATCAGAGGGCTATCCTCCTGTCAGTCTGAGGAAGCCAAGTTGACCAAGATTAGTAAGGTGCAGGAGAGAAACCTTGTTTAAAGTGTGAGGAGTAGAACAGTCTTCTCCAGCAGTAACTCAGAGTGGAGACATTTAACTCAAGGCTACTCTACTCCCCAGGACCCTTCCCCTTGGGCTCCTCTTCACTCCCCTGTGCCTGGATACACATAGCCACACGTAGTGCCGTATAGATGTGCCCAGACAATGGGCATACATGTTTCTCCACAAAAAGAATGAGGATTCCTCCTTGCTAGCCGAGTAGTGAGTATCTGAAGATCCTCAGAGGCATCCTCAAACCATGACGAGAAGCTAATAGTAAACTCTGAGGGCAGCACTGAGCTCTGTAAGCAGTATCTTTATATCAGCCGTCCTGTCTCACCTTTGAAAGGCAGCTAAGAACTCAGTTTGATACTCTAGGAGGAGGAGGGGAGGAAAAAGAGGCCCCAGAGTTTCTACTGTGTTACCCACTACTTACTGTAATCTCTGCAGTGAACTTGAGATCAGCTTATCCCTTTAGCTATGAATTTTCATTGGCTTCCACTCCTTATTTCCTTTAATTATGAAACAGAACTTAAAAAGAAAGGGTAAGTTAAAAATAAACAGCTTCTCTTCACTGCCTGATAAATTTCCCTTTCTTGCTGCTGCTGAGAAAGAATACTATGTGGGATTTGAGATAAACCCACTCACAGATCATTTCACTTCATACTTTATAATGGATAGGCACCGTTACTGAGATTACGACCTGCTATTCTTGAGACTATTTAATCTGTTCTTTAAAGATGCAGCTGCTAGACAGAGGAGAGGTTAAAGAGCAGCAGAAGGTATTAAAACTGTCCAACAGGAAGGTTTGAAAGGCATCAGCTTTATACGCAGATGACAAAAACTTGCATCCTCTGTGTAACAGAAGACCTCATGTTAGCATCCTCTGCCCTTATTACACACTGCTTTGACTTTTGCTCAGGAGTACTGCCGGAAGAAAGCCCTTTTGTGTTAAACACACAAGATCTTTATCTGCACCTTTCTGTCAGATACAAAAGAACTAGAGGAATTTAATTTTGAGATTAAAGCATTACTCCTTCAAGGTCTTGTACAGTCTGGTCTTCCTAGAAACCTCTATGGAAGACCAGAAAACAAATTCCAAGACTGTACAGTATGAATAACTTAAAGGGACTTTTAGCTGGACTCTTCCACACAGATTTTAAACAGTCACTCCTTTTTTTAAAGTCTCGCAAGCAGCTGGAAGAACACCACTTCCAGTGTCAAGCAAGGATAGAGGAAAATTGACAGTAGATGATTTCCAAGGAGCTTGATGTAACTCTCAGATTGCAAGGATAAGCATGCAGGGAAAACTTTTTAAAAAAAATGCTTTACTGGATCTTCACAGTGGAAAAAAAATTAAATTAAGAGGAGTCACAACCTAAGTCTCTTTTTGTAGGTTATGTTAGGGGGATCAGAGTCTTAAAAAGCAGAATATGACAGAAATGAGCAACTTGGACATGGTCAACACGAGAAAAGTGAAGGCTGATGAATTCCTTTTTTGCAGCTACCTGTGTCAGCCCTAGAGGCTACATTCACTCATTTACTCCACTGCAACAAACCAGAAGTCAGGGGAGGTGCACCACTGTAAATGAAAGATAATTTGCCATTAAATTAACCCCCTGCCCCACCACTCACTCACTGACTGCCTTCCAGAAGTTCCAGAGACACGCCAGCAGTTCAGGTCCCTGCAGATGTGTCCCCAAACCAACCTTTCAGGAGCTGCTCTGAACAGCAAGTGCTTTCTGTAACACTTGGATTTCAGCTTCCTCCTGCAGCTACAACTGCCTGTGCCCCATAACCCTCCTTCCCCAGTAAAACTGACAGCTTACGAGTGGAGGCACCCCCAGGTAACACAGTGCGGGGGCTGGTTTCTTACAGGGGGGCTGATGCAGGGCTCAGCTCCCTGCAGCATCCCACCCATGCCATGCCACTGCACCCAGAGGAACAAGACTATTTCAGAGTTTTGGGCTCCTTACTTTGCTGCATCCACCAGCTTACCACTCCCTTGCAAACTGGATGGACAACCTCTGAAGGGTCAGTGGACTCTTATGGACACAAACTCTGAAACCAGTTCCCCCAGAACCAACTGTCCCTGCTCCAAAATTTTCCACATTCAAAACAAGAGTGTTTTGCTGTACCACTCTCTACGCGCAGGCTCCTTCCTTACTGCACCAGAGAGAACAGTTTCCCCTGGCTGATCTTCAACAGGAGCCAACTTGCTGCACTCTCCCAGGAAAGGCTGGGCCTCGGAAAAGCCTGTCTGGGGGAAACAAGGGCATTACATGCAGCAGTCTCCCATCTCCATCCTGCCCAGGAGAACACAGCAGCAAAGCCAGAGAGGGAGCAGAATCTTTCATCATCCGCAACTGCAGTCTCTGCCTCACAAGAACATCAAATTAGAGAGTGCCACCAATTCACACCACCCAGCAAAGGACATGGTGCTGGTGGGTAGGTTCTGGGAAGCATGCATGGGCAGTGGCAGAAAAATACAGGAAAAACAGAAACAAGAAGACAACAAGGTGTCTACACTGTCTTCTTAATCAGTGCAGGAAAGGACAAGAATGCAATCAGTCAGCATCACCAGTACCTTGCTAAAGCCCTTCCACGCCCTTAAGACAGTCATTAGTTACCACGACACACAAGCAGTTGGAAAAGGACTGACCGACCTCACATCAAGCAAAAGGCAAAAATACCCAAACACCCCAGCAACCCCCAGGTTAAAATACATCTGACCCCCACACCAACTCCATGCAGCTGACAAGGCTGGGCTGGGAAGAGTCTCTCCAGATCAGGCCCAGCAAGCCCTCACAGGACTTGCTAAGAGCCAGGCTTTGCTGTCCCAGCTGGTCCCGTGCCGCAGGATGAAGCAGACAGTCCTCACTGGCACTAGGGCACAGACACCGCATAGGGGCCCCAGGGCAGCCAGGGACAAACGTGCCCTCCATCCCCTCTACAGAGGTGGCAGAGTGCCTGTCACTGCCTGCATACCACAGAGGGAATTATGGCAAGTCCCACCTCTGAAACCTAGGCAAAGCTGAGGATACCACCAGCAAACCCAGCAGTCTGTCCCCTCAGATCAGAGGATGGAGGCTGTAGGAAGAGACATTAAGCTTTCCCTATTCTAGTAGAAGCCTGATGTGCATTTTACACTGGAGTCCCTCAAACTGGCTTGTTTATCCAGGTTTAGTACAAATCTTCCTCTTTTTCTCCCTCAAAGACCTCCACAAGCAACTCAGTCCCTGAGTGTTTCTCCTAGTGAATTCAATGGAATAGCAACATTTCTCACTGTAATGAAAAGGCTGCTGCCACCTGGACTATGAAGAGGCCATTGCCTCTCCATAATAAAGTGCCAGATAATTGACATAAATTTCACAGTACTATCTTCTAATTAATATGGAAAATTATTATTTTTTTTTTTTTTTCAAATGGCATCACACTTCTCACAAAGCAACTTAAAAGTTGCTGATGCAGGTTGGTCTTTGCTGGAATTAACCCCCAGAAGTGCCAAAACCAAAGCATATAATTAAATAATTAGAGGTTAAACAAAAACACACACACAGCTGCCACATTTCCCAACAGACTCTGCCCAGACCCTGGCTGCACTCATCTCCCTCTGCCTTTCCTCTTTCACTGTCTGCAGGAGCCAAGTTCAGAGAGAGGATCTACTAAGACGGCTGGTGCTACACACATGGGCTGGAAGCAGCTGTCATTCTCACTCGCTTCAAGAAAAGCACCCAGCCTAGGACAAGCAGCAGCACAGAGCTTTTGTCTGACCCAATGCTACCTTACCTTTGCAGCTGTCCCGGAGTTAAATGCAGCGCTGATGCCTCAACACAAGCCCCCACCCCCAAGCTCATCAAGCCATGGGTATTAATTCCATGCTCATGAATGCTAAGAGGAAGAGGAGGAGGATGTTGCTATGACAGTAACGACTCAGATTCCCAAGATATGCTGTACATACAGCACACATCTATGGATCCAGAGGATACAGAGTGGGGCTGCTGCACATGACAGAAAAGACTGTCTGGACATCTGGGCTGGAGATGCAAGCGCAGCCATGCCATGTAAATGCAAGATGTGCAGCACATTGTCATTCCCGCTCCAGTGCCCCAGATCGCCTCCATCAAGCAGCTGACATTCACACTACATGCAAGCGAAGGACCTCTGGCCCTCTCTTGCTGCAGGCTGAGTGTGAGGCTGCTCAGACTAAGCCTGTAAGACAGCCTCCACCAGCTCACACAACTGTCACCCCCAGAGTAAGGAAGCAGCATCCTGTCTGCTCTGAGGGCAGGAAAAATTCCTGGAAGGAGGATTTTTCCAATAGTAAAAAGCTCTGCTAGCCCAAAAGATTAAGTGAAAGCTACCAAGGGCAAATTTCTCCTCTGAGGTATGAAACAGGACTGCACCAACGCAGAATGCATCAGCAATGCTGGGAGGTAAGACACAAGATCTGCCCAGGTCATAGCGGGAAGAAAAGCCTGCAGAGGCGGGGCAGCTGCCCATGAGCCCCAGGATGGCACTGGGCCATGAAAACGTGCTTCTGTCCTGATTGTGGAGATACAAAAGCTGATGGGACTCTTGTTCAGTGCCTGAAGATGGACAGATAGACAAGGCTGAGCGGCACACAGCAAAGATGAGTGAACCAGGAGACAAGGAGAGAAGGTACCTCCCCCTGCTTTCCACTGCTAAGGTGAGTGCAGGACCCTTTGCACACAGCTCCCACCAGTTACTCAGACACCTTTTAGGTTGTGTTTGCCAACCTTCCCCTGCTCAGCTCACGGAGCGTTAGCCAGGACACATTGTGTCTAGCAACCTGGGAATGAACAGGCCCATCAGTTTGTCCTTTGCCCCTGCCAGTCACTCCTGGCAGTCCCGCTGTGTTTGCTGCACTACTCTGTGCCCAGCCAAGCACAAGGAAAGACTAACTCTCCACATCCCAAATCCTTCCTTAGGACTACTTTTATACATTCTCACTTGAGTGCTACTGAAATCCAGGCCTTGCCACTTCTCTACACAAGGCAAAAGGTTTTGATCATATGTAAAAGATGATGATGATGACACTTAGCAACATCAAGGAGGGACATTTCACAGCCTCTTCTCCTCACCTCAGCATAGAGCCATTCTGGCGGGCCCAGACTATATGCAGTAGCTCAGATGTTTGTTCAATGATCACATAGAGATCTGTGATCTTTAAACAAACAAGCCTACAAAGTTGACGGTTTCATCCATGGAGTGGGAGGGTTCGGTTACAGTCTTCCTCCTCTGCCCACAGGTGCCTCTTCTAAAGATAATTTATAAGCTCACTTAGAAAGTGACTGTCATTCTCTGAACTCTGCTAGCAGAAATGGCAACCTCTTTTGGGACAAGAGTTATCTGCGCCAGAAATGTTTCAAACCCACAATCCATTAGAAGCCTAAAGGTGTTCAACTCTATTTAATGATGGGAAAAGACTCACTGATCCAACCGATCGGAAAATCACACATCTTTCAGAAACATCCCAATGCCAAAACTGTTCTCCAGCTCCACCCAGAAGGAGCTGTAAATGCACAACGCAATGCCTGTTCCAAGCTCTCCTAGGACAGGACTTCCAAGATTCAACAGTTACTTTAAGAAGCAGAAAGGCTTCAAAGAATACAAAGGCAAGTAACAACAGACACACATGGTCACAGAGACCAGCTACGTGCACAGCTTGCAGAAGACTTAATTTGTAGTGGTATAGACGAATAGAAGATATTAATACGGTTGATAACCCTTGACATCCCTGTGTAGCCATCACTAGGGCTGGGGAGTCCTGTGCTAGGAATACGACACCCTCTGAGCTCCAGGAGTCAGGTAGCTGAAAGCCTGCTCACCTCACCAGAAAGCCTATGCCACCATTACTTTTTTACTACAGAGTAATTTCAAGAAGTCATGCCTACACATAAATGACAACTCCCATAACTGTTAAGTGCACTTTGCTCAACCACCCCTTTGGGTTTGGAGCACAAGGAGCAAAATGCACTTAATCCTCACACTGCTGCTTCTCAAGACCAATTTTCTTTTCTCAGTTCCAAAGATGGTCAGTGGGTTTATACTAACCTACATATCCCACTTGGCAGAAAGAACCTGGCACTCTCCGTGGGACCATGGATGCTCTTTCCCAGACTGCAGGGACAGGCTCCCAAGAGGAAATACAGGAGGCAATTCTGTGTCATTCAAGGGAGGAAAATGGGTTCAGTGGGTTTCTGCCAAGGGAACGAACATCCATGTACTGCACAACACTGGCACTTCCCAAGACCAGGCAGAAAAAAAGAAGTCAAAGACCTTGAAGCAAATTATCTTTGACTATATCAATTCATAAAATAAGCACCCTCCAGAGCAGACTTTTAGATCTGGATGGGGAGATCCGCCAGAAACTGAATGAGGTCCGCTAAGCTGGCCTGTTAGAAATTTTGCGAGGAAGGCAGGCAGCATAAGGAAGGCCAGGATGAAGGCAGGAGCATAAAACCCTGAGACAGATAGATAGATAGATTTGCTATTTTGGAGTTACAGCCCATTTTGGACTTGCGAACCCTTATCTCCAGCTGGTGGCATTTATGAAAACATTTCTCACTGCTAGGTACGTAAGAGCACTTGCAATTCTGCCAAAGCTCAAAATGCACTGCAGATAGCTATGGACTGGACCGTTAATTTTTTTATTTCCCCATTGTGCTTACAATTAACTTAAGTGCTGAAATGCGATGGGCTGTTCCAGGAGAAGCTTTTTATCTACCAGCTGCATTTTAGCACAGCAGTAAATCAACTGCTGTCACCAAAACATCAAACAAGAGGACAAGAGCATCCTTATGCTCACTGTGCATATTACCCATTCAGCCTACGTGGCTAACCAGCATTCAGCAACTGAATGCTGTGATTTGTGCACAAACTTTAGTGCAATTCTCTATTTAGAGAAGACCTTGTCCTCATCAAGGCAGAGAAAAGAAAAAAAAAAATATAAATCAGCAGCATCTCTCCAGCACCAGTTAACTGACCAAAGTAAGACCAGTAACCCTCGTGCCCACAACAAGATAAAAGAGTTTAAGTCATAAGCTGCTGCTCCAGTTGAACTGAGAATGCCAGGGCATACAAGGATGTTACAGAACTCAAATACAGCTACAAGAACCTAAAAAACTGTAGCTGAATATTTTAAGAAAAGGTCTGAAATAAATCTTTCTAGGAGCAGCAGCCAGAAAGCATCCTGGCAAACACTGAAACTCAAATACACAATTTCAGTTCACTCTGCCTCGACAAAGTGACAACAGGATACCTCATGTAGACCAGAGAAAACTCATTCCTAGGACAGAGATTCAAATTTGCCCAGAAGACAGCTGGCTCAGGAAATAAGGCTGTCTAGAGAACAGATTAAGACAGGGTATGCAACAAGCCCCCTTCCGTTCATTCAAACCCCGACAGAAGCAAGTGAACTGTTCCAGTTCAAAAGAAACCAAAACCTAATTGTGCCCAAGGGAAAAATCAATGGGGAGGCTTATGCTGGTTATGGTCTAATCAAACATCTGCAGTCACAGGAAGTTTCTGGAACTATGTCACCTGATCAGGTTCACAGCAATCAGTAAAGGATCCAAGAGAACTTGTGCTCCTCACACAGCCACCATTGACTTCTACAGGATATAATGATTACAGACTGACTTACAAAAAACCCCAAAAACTCAACAGGACTCTGACATGAAGACCAACATGAATGAAAGGAGAACACAGACACTCAAAAAATCTATGGAAGTTGCCATGCATTTGATTTTTTTTTTGTCTTGTTCTTTTACAGCAACTAGCAAGCTGGTACCAGTACAGCCCTGGGTCTGACACTTGCTGAGAAAAAGTATACTTATCTAGCTCATTTTTTTTTTTTCTCCCAAACTATCCGAAATCTTGTTAAATTTGGTTTGCACAACATGAATACACTTAAAGGAAGCAGCAAAACTAAACAGCAATACACTAAAAAACTGGCCACAAAGCAAGTGGATGTTGTATATTTAAAGTAAGTCAAAACGACATAGGACATGCCAGAGGAACAGCCAGCTAGGAGTGGGGCAGGAAGGTGTGCATTTGGAGGGGCAGAGCTCGGAAAGATCAGTTCCACAGCTCCTGCTCCTACTTACATTTAAGCAATTAAATAGTCACGATAGAAGGCCACCTCAATTAATTGCACAGTGGAAATGATAAAAGGCAGTAATTCAGTGGCCTGAGGAGGTGCAATGAAGCTAAGAAAGAGGAAATCTAGAGCTCACCTGCCTAACCGACCACATGTGGAAAATGAACTCAAGTCCATTCTAAGACAGGTACAACAAAACTTCTGAATACATGCAAGATGTCTGGGTAGCCAAGAAATCAGATGAGCAAATAACCATTTGATTTTCTATACTATTTTGCAGTTTTACAATATCTCTTCTGAAATACGGGCACTGGAAATTGACATACAAGATTTAAAACATGGGTTGTCACAGACTTACACAGTGACACCACAGTACTCCTGCTTTATTTTTGTTCTCTAACAGTTTCTAATTATCTATTTGACTTTCTAACCACTGTTGAGCCTTGAGCCAACATTTCCAGGTTTATCACAGTGGCTCCAATAGTCCTTTCCTGCACGGCAATATCTAGCAGACTTTCCTACAGCTCAAAGGCTTATAAATTCAATCTGCAAAATTCATCAGGAGTAATCGAGAAGGTAAGAAGGAGCAGAGATGACTGGCCCCTAGATACTGAGAATGCAGCTGCGCAAGTTATGTTTATAAGAATTGTGACAGTGATGAAATTCCTATCAAGACAATGGAATCCAATCTGTCCCAACTAAGCGTCTCCTCACAAATCCCAGACACACTTTTGGATCCTAATTGAATCTGCATTGCACAGCTGGAGGAAAAGGAAAGGTCAAAGTCTATGATAAGAAAGACAGAAAACAAGAGAACCAAGTAACTGCAGATACAACGTGCTGAAGGAGTGAAGCTTGTTAACATTTCAGTTTGTTAAATTGTTCCCTTTTGGGTTGTTGGAAAGTGTCACTCTCTTTGAACTCCATCTGGGCAATGACCAGAGCTGAAACAGAATGAGAACGTTTATGCTTGGAAGCATTCATGGCCAGCATAGAAAACTTCTTTTTGCCTGTACAAACAGAGCTGCCTAAAGTTGATGGTAAGTTAACTCAAAAGGAACATTTATTTAAATTGGGACAGCTGGTGATATAGAGGCTACTATCCAAAATAGTCACTAGCAAGGGCAAACCTAATGAGATGTTAAACGCCGTGGGCTGAGACACTTCTTGACTGAAATGGAGATGTGCAGGATAGCTGGCCAGCAGACAGCAAGGTGAATCTGAGAGAGAACAGAGACTTGGGCATGGACCCCACACAGAAAACAGGTCGGAGGTTTCTGAGAAATCAAACGGTCTGACACTTATTACAGTCCTTCTCAGGGAAAGTAGTGTATGTGTGTTCTCTGAAATAAACAGAGGCACCAAGAGTTGCTGACACTCAGTGACTTCTAGTTGTTTCTCCTTATACCCAACAGAAGCCATCAGGGCCCAAGACAATAGGTGCGTCTCTCAAGAAGGATTCCTGCCACAGTTAAGCAGCAACTTGCAATCCAAAGATATCTGGAGGATAAAAAGGGTTTGCATGCTTGGGAACTTAGTGTTTACCCCTGCAACATCTGTTCCACTTACATCCTTAAAGCATCAGACCTACCACCTCTTCAAGCTAACAGCTTTCTCACAAGTCAGATGCTCCCAGCAACAACCCCAAAACACCACAGGAGACAAACCCCTTCAGGATATAAGGCTGAGAAGAGACTGAAAAGAGGCACCTTACCTCTATGAGAGTGTGTTATCTCCACAGAGGCGCAGATGCTGGATGGGCAGGAAGGACATGGCACAAAGTGGAGGTTTATTGCTAATGGGCCAGATAAGAGTATGGTGTTGGCTGTATGCCTGCCATTGACATTCAAGGAAAAGGTGATTTGTGCTGGCACTGGACCCATTCTCTTCAAAGGACGAGAAGAAAACTTATGCTTCTTTTCCAAAGCACCTTTAGCTGTTGAATCCTCAAGTTGAGCTAATCAGTAAGCAGAGCAGCAAGCTGGAGAACTACTTGTCCACAGCGCCTGCCCTCTGAATCAAACACATGCACCCTTTGCTGTCACAGCTCTAAACTGAACCTGCTGGCTATAGAAATGGGATGTACTTGTACATACAGCACTACTGAAGACTTAGACAAAGATGATGCCACTCTTGGGGCTAAGGAGTTGATCACCAAGGCTTCCGCTTTCTCTCTAAATTCTCTTTTTGCCCTATTCCCAGATAAGTACCTACAGGATCTGTAATGGAAATATCATCTCCACAGTCATTTCTGCAGTGCGTGGAGGACACCATTGTTCTACAGCCTAAAAATCCCTGTGCGAGGATTTAGTGCTCCCAAGTGCCTCTTGGACATCAAACATTTTCAAAGCTATTAGCTCTGATGGGTTTTTGAATAAGGCTCAGGGAAGCCACTCACACAGTATTTCTCATAAGGAAAAGGTAGCTCTGACCTGGTAGAATAAAAATTACTGAGAAGGAGGAGGAGGAAGAAAGCCCACACAGCCCACATTCTGTGTGAGCAAGGAAATGAGATTTGATTTACTCCGTGATTCTGAGGTGCGTTCAATTTCAGCTTGAATTTCTACTGCATAAATTCAGCTTGGCTGAGCAATGTCCCCATTAGAGACCGTCCACAGCAATATAAGGTGATCCACACAGTGATCTTTGAAGCTGAAGGTTCAAAGCCTTGGTGACGGGGGTGTGTGTGTGTGTGTTAAGCATAATTTTGCACGTGCAACGCACAAACCTGTGTCTTCCAAGAAGTTAGAGGAAGACAATATAAAAAAAACCAATTAGATACAGTGCATACACAGCTCCTTATTGTTGCCAATTAATCTATTTATTTATTTAGCTCATTGGTTAAATTTCCTCTTACTACACAGCAAAGAGCAACTCGGGGTCTATGTTTTCCATGATTCAAAGGGATTAGATGACAAGCAGAAATCACTCACTAGAAGGACTTAAGGGCTTCAGTTCAGGGATTAATAACTCAGCTGCTTTTTCTCTAGATCTTAAACCCACTAATTTGTCCTGCATCAGCTGGTAGTTTTATTTGCACAACTATTTTTGTTTTAATGGGAATCTTAAACTCTGCTCTTCCCAAAATGCTGCTGCATTGCTCTCTTGATACTATTCTCACATCTGAATTTTTTACTATATTTAAAGAGGATTTCATGCTTGCTTAGCAAATTCCTTAAGAAATTGCGCCTTATACTAATACACACAAGTTGAAGTTCTGCTTGACTTTTCCTAACTAACCAGGCATATCAGTTGAGCAGTCCCCTCGGGAATTCAACACTACTAGAAAGCAGCTTGGGTGGAAGCTTTGGACCAGGTCTTTGCATCTCCAACTCCATCTCGTCTCACGTTTCAGAGCAGCTCTACAAAATCTGGAGTTTACATGCATTTGACCACATAGTAACACACCTTTAATGTGGGATAAACCTCGGGGGTCCATTCTCACCCTGGTTTAACACAGAGTAATTTGGTACCACACTTAACCTGCTGAGAAACCAATCAACAGAAGTTGAAGGGGGCCACATCTCATCTGCCTTACTCCGCAAATTCGGATCTTACAGTTCTAAAAATCATTCACAAGGGGGAGTTTCAGTGAAGCCGTGTTAATAGTTTAACCCCAATGCTTCTACTGCCTTGGGCTATGTGAATAAAACCCAAAAGCAAGTCTGCACGTTGGAAAATGCAGGTACTTTAAAGTTTTGGGATCTGTTGTAAATCTACAGCAGCCTGAACCAGCCTGATTCAGGAAAGGCTAAATTTCTTCCATATGCCTTTTTAAGGACTGACTTGTGACTGTACCTAGAGCTTTTGTTTGGTGCATTTATATAAATAGTAATAAGTAGAGCTGTTCACTTGGTTTACTGCTTCTAGACAAGAACTGCCAGCTCCAATCAGCTCAGAGAGAACAGGAGGGTAGGGCTGGCAGCAGCTACAGGATGCATCATAGCAGCAAGCAATGGCTGTGCATTAGGAAAGGTGCCATTGTTCTCCCTTTTCATCTCTCTAAAACACGTCAAGGGCACTAATTAACGGGGTATCCCAGGCACACAAAGGCTACAAAAAAAGATGTCCCTAGTGCCCTGTTAAGGCCCAATCCCAACAACTCCTGAGGCTTTAGGAGCCTGCTGAACTCTCCCAGTCATGAGTCTCCAAAACTGTCAGAGTAATATTCAGAAAGAATTCAAAGATCACAAGAGCTGCAGAACTGAGAAAAGCAGAAAGGAAATAAAGTGACCTACTTTATATTCTGCTATTACGCATTGAAAGAGACAGGATCGTAAAACGCCAGAAGAGGCACATGTGAAGGAATCCTCTCAAATGCGTATACTGTCAGCAGCATGAAGGCACACAGGCCCCCGTGGAAGAAACAAAGGCAGGGAAAAGCTCAAGTCAAATGCTGTGCCAGAACAACAATTTCAATACCCAGAGAGAAGGGAGCATGCAGCAGGAGCTATATAGAGTAAAAGCAGCCTGCAATCTGAAATGCCACCCACCATTACCCTAGCAGGCATTAAAACCTCTGCCAGGGAGGAGCAACTAGCACTAAAATGATCTGATCGCCTTTTCCAAGGGCAAGTGACAGAGGAGAGGTGTGATCTTAAATATTTTGTAAATATTTCTGCAACATCTGCTCTTGACTTGGTAATAAGAGGCAGGGCAGAAGAAACTGCAGCAGTCTGTGAGCGCCTGGCTACAACTATGTAAGACAGGGTTAAGTGGAGACAGGGTTAACAGTCCAGGCTGGAATCACCTTTAAAGTGCAACCCCATCAAGCACCGGAAAGTAAGGGGTTTTGTGAGAGTATGGGCAGGTGATTTTTTCCTCCCTTGTTTTTAAAAGGGGAATGCTATCAAAACTCTCCCACTCCCCAGATTTGATTTCTGAGCTTTTTGCATCATTGTTTTTTAAAACAAAGATCAGAGTCAAATGAACTGGCCATTTTAGTTCAAGCACCTTAACCTGACCTTTCCCAGACTCATCACAGAAAAAGATCTCCCTGACCTACGTAAGCTGAGGTCACACTGAGTTAGGATTTCACAAAAAAATGGCAGCTTCAGTCCAGGTCTCCCAACACTACAGTTACCTCAGTCTTCAAACACGCCTCACCAAAGTGAAGGGTTTCTGGGTGAGGATAAGGGACCAGGCTGTCTCAAGCTAATAGAGTAGCTGACAAGACCACAGGTTTCTGGTTTGATTTAACTGATTTCCTGATGAGCAACTGGGACAGGAACGGTCAGCAACCAACTTCTTTATGCCAGAATGTTTGGTATGACATTAACTGCCCAGCCCTAGCATCACTGAGTCCTAGTTCTAAAGTATCAACATACTAAATAGTGACAGATGTACTTTAGGACTCAAGCAGTCCTGGAATATTATCCCTCTGGGCACTACTGAGGGTGGAAAGCTCAGCAAGAACTGGATGATGTGGGAAACTGTCATCAGCGAGAGAAATTAAGTTCAGATCATGTTAATATTCTCCCCTGCAAAAAGTGTGTCATGCTCAAGTATCTGCAAAGAAGGCTGAGATTAGGCATTACAGCAGCTTTCTTATTCTTCTGAGAAGGGGAGTTTAGCCCAGCAACAGACCTAAGTTTCCTTTCTATGCCTACAAAGTGACTTGTAGGTGGTACTGCAATTAAATAGGTCCGTCACTTAAAATAGAAAAGCACATCTTTATAGCTGAGGTGAGAACTAAGAGCCTGCAGTGAAATGCTTCCATCAAGTTGTTGGTTTTCAGGAGCATTAATGACAGGGTAGAAAATTCCAAGCAAAGCAGCCTGGATGCAAAAACCAAAACAGACAGTCATGAAGTCTTAAGTTTCAGCATGACTACGTTGACTCCCTCACAAATCCACATTTCTGGTTCCATCAGCTGGAAGATTGCTCCTGTCTTAGTGTTGCAAGACGTTCAGCAAAAAGAGTACTTGCAAACAAACTGGAGCCTTAAAAAGTCTTTACTGTAGCTCACAGCTACCTTTTTTTAGGAAATGAAAGGGACAAAAAACCACTTGCAGATACTGTCACATGAAACTCCATCTAGATCCATGCTCTGTGTTAACATCCTGTTACATAAAATTACTGATAAACCTCAGGGGTCAGTAACAGGTAAAGTTTCATGCAAGTTGGACAGATGCCTCACTCCAGCAAACCACCAATATGACACAGTCGAGTAAAGGCCAGTATCTGGGTTTGGGTAGGAGTATAGGTATTTCTAGTGCAGAAGAGGACTGGAAAGGGAGACTCAGTCATTAGCCAGCTGAGCACACTCTTCCTTTAAACACCTGGAAGGAAAACTGCTGTAAGACACATCTCAGGGTAGGCTCTGCGTGACCTCCATCTTCACCTATGGATCGATTTGTCCCAGGTTTGGTACATTAATTTTCACAGAACTGGAAGAAGGCTGCAAAGGACAATGCAATGTCTAAGTCAGAAGGCTGGTGTCTTATTTGCAGGACGAGCAATGGTTTGATTCACAGATGTTGCGGAAGAAGTATCACAGAATGGCTGGGGCTGGAAGGGACCTCTGGAGATCATCTAGCCCAATCCCCTCTGCTAGAGCAGGATCACATCCCAGTGGGTTTTGGATATCTCCAGAGACAGAAACTCCACAGCCTCTCTGGGCAGCCTGTCCCAGTGCTCTGTCACCTTCAAGGTACAGAAGTTCTTCCTCATATTCAGCTGGAACTTCCTGTGCTGCAGTTTGTGCCCGTTGCCCCTTGTCCTGTCACTGAGTACCACTGAGAAGAGCTTGGCCCCATCCTCTTGGTGGTTGTCCTCAAGATATTTGTATGTGTTGATGGTCTTCCCCAGGCTGCGCAGGCCCAGCTCTTTCAGCCTTCCCTCATAAGGGAAGTGCTTTGCTCCCCTCATCATCTTCACAGCCCTCCAGTGGACCCTCTCCAGTAGTTCCCTGTCTCTCTTGGACTGGGGAGCCCAGAACTGGACACAGCACGGCAGATGTGGCCTCACCAGGGCGGAATAGAGGAGGAGGATCATGTCTATCATGTCTCTCAACCTTCTAGCCATGCCCACTGGCCACTTTGGCCACCGGGGCATGCTGCTGGCTCACAGGCAACTTGCTGTCCACGAGAACTCCCAGGTCCTTCTCTGCAGAGCTGCCTTCCAGCAGGTCAACCCCTAGCCTGTACGGTGCATGGGGTTGTTCCTCCCAAGGTGCAGGACCTTACACTTGCCTTCATTGAACTTCAGGAGGTTTCTCTTCACCCAGCTCTCCAGCCTGTCCAGATCTCACTGAACAGCAGCGCAGCCTTCTGGTGTATCAGCCACTCCTCCCAGTTTTGTATCACCAGCAAACTTGCTGAGGGCACACTCAGTCCCTTCATCCAGGTCATCGATGAATAAGTTGGACAGGACCAGATCCAGCACTGATGCTCAGGGAACACCGCTGGCTACAGGCCGCCAGCTGGACTCCGTACTGCTGATCGCAACCCTCTAAGTTCTGCCATTCAATCCACCTCCCTGTCCCCTCACCTATCCCTCACTTCCTGAGCTGACCTATGAGGATGTTACGTTAACAAAACCACAGGGGAGCTGATAGCAACGCTCAGAGAAATAAATTCTCACAGTACCACCATGATACTATTAATCCCAGCTTTCTACTACGTTAAACATGCTCATAGGGCTTCAGGACAGCTTAGTTTGGTCTGCAGTAGATAGTACAGACCTTCCTGAAGCCAAAGCACCCAAAGAACAGTTAGCTAGCCACGTCATGCCAGCTCCCTGATGCTAAATCTCATTGCCAAAAAGATGCCGTGCCCTTCTCTGTCATCACATTTCACTACAAGCAGCTGTCATAGTCTCAGAGATGCAATCGGTCCATTAGTAGGACAGAAGCTCACTCATGCAATTACAAGTGAAAGAAGCACTCAAGAACTTCTCCACCTCTATGGCTTCTACACAGGAGAACCCGAACCCAGCACCTTCTAAGAAGTCAGGAAGTCCAAGAATAAGATTTCAACAGCGTTCTGTATGTGTCTTTACATCCAACTCAGAAACAAATGCAGCCTGCCAAATTACAACTGCTGAAGAAAACACACTTGGGAAACCAAGATGGGTTTTGTGCACAAATAAGCCTCAAGCGCAACATTTCATTACTGGGGTTCTCCACACAGTAAGACTTAATAGCAAAGTTTTCAACTCGGAGGTTAAGGCACATCGCAAGGGCTACTGGAAACATTAGATGTCAGTCTGCAAGAAACTACCCTGCTCTCCAAATGTTAAGGATATAGCAGCAGGTTTTTCATACTTATTCTCTTACTGCCAAAGGTCGTCCTAACTGACCTGTGTTTTCATGGAAGAAAAAAGCTTCCTATTTTAAACTAACACTGATGTACCTGTGACACACCAATTAATATTGATGCAAGTGATGGTTGCTGGGTCACATCAGCTTATTTCAGAAATCCTACATACTTTCAGGAAACGGTCCAGGCCAATTCATCAGCTTCTTGTCTGGAAGACTAGAATGTACTTTCCCTGTTAGCAGTTCTTGCTGTGAAGCAGTTATTGATGGAGAACATATATCCATGGTTTGGCAAAAGTGAAAGAGGAACTCCTATGAACAGGTGCTCAGGTGAAAGCAAGCACAGGGCTATGAATTGCTACCCTTCCACAGGCCTATATTCATGCCAGCTATGAGGAAGATGCTGTTGCTGAAACAGCATGTGCTGCTAGCAATACGTAGCTCCCCTGGAGCTTATTTGTGCCTTAACTGAGCCATGGGGGAATCCAAGTGCCCTCTAAGGCAGTGGAATTGATTCATAGCTCCTAGGACTTGGCTGATGCAGAACCACCCTCCCCAGTTCCATCTCTCTGGACATCAATCCCCCCTGCACCACTTGCTGTCTTTGAATGACACACCTCAGCTCCCTGAGCAATCCCACTGCCTGCCTCTGATCTCCCATGAAGACAGGAAGAGTGACACACATCAGAGATGCCATCTTCTCTTCTACTAAAAGGTTTGCCTTTGAGCTCCCTACCACAGACAACAAATTTGAACTTACTGTCTTAACATCCAAACGCCAAGTGTTAGAGAGCCAAAACCCCAACTCTTCCAGCTGGCTGGAGCTCTGTTCAGGTGTGGCACCTTTAGGCTCAGCAGCATTTACTCTCCTGCTCTGGGAGGCATGGAGACTGCAAAGCTCAATTTGCTTCCCACTCTGAAATCAGAGCAATGACCCAATTTGTCACTTTTGGGAAACAGCTGCAGCTCCAGCTAGAGGATCCAGAGGAAGAAAGCAGAAAAACAATCTGTTCCAGCAGGATACTACAAGAGAGAAGGAAGAGTGGCAGTCTCTGAAGGCAGGAGTTTTATCCTAAAGAAGCCCCAGAATGAGCATGGCTGGCAGTCGGTGCAAAGCCTGTCCCCTTTTGTGTGAGAAGAGTTTGACTCCAGGAACGATTTCGCACAGCCACATTGCTGTCTGTAACTGGCACAGCAGGCTATAGTCTGTCTACTTTTAGGACTCCCAAGCAGAGCGATGACCGAGTGTAAGGAAGCTTAAGGTGGAGCTCAGGACCAGAGCAACAAGGTATACTGCTATAAATCCAGCTTTACAGAAGATAACGAAAGAAGTTTGCATGGTGTCTATACGCATTATGCACCTGGCAACAGCCGGCCTCTATTGTTCCTGTTTCACAGGGGATTAAAAAACCTTCCCAATCTGAAGTTTTACAAAATGCAAATTGAATTGTGCGTTCACACAAGCCAGCCATTGACAGCTCCTCCTTTAATCATAGATGTGCAAAGTTGTAATTTAATCTTTATAAATGCAGACTGTTTTGATCATTCTGTTGCAATCCTCTGCGGAGCTTTCCCTGCCCTATACAGGCGCTTAACAATGACAGGAACCTGTAACACTGCTTTGCACTTCCACAGCAGCCTTGCCCAGCAGATCACACAGCACTTCAAATGCTGCCTGGCTTCCCAAGGGCTCCACACCAGCTGCCCTCTCACTCAGGAGGACACAGGGCTCAAGGTTTGCTCAAGGCAGCACAGCAACAGCTAGGAAGGAGGTCAGACGCTGGTGCACAGCCCCTTCCTCTAGCTACCCACAGCCCCTTTTCCAGGTTTAGTTAAGCACCATATATATAACAAATCTGCAAAGCATCCGAAGTGTTTTTTGAAACACACTCACCAGGGGCAAGGACAAACACTGGAACTAGATCAACATCAGCTTGTCTCCACAGCAAATGTACGGCTCTTGCTCAGCACACTCCCCGTAGGGAATCAGGCTTGGCTCATAACTCACATCCCCAGGTGTTGCTTCTGTAGCCCCAGCACAGAAACTTTTCTAGCTCCAGGAGACTTTACCCAGTAGCAGCCTGCAGAGAGTAACAGCTCCAGAAGGCAGTTCTAAACCAAGTCCCCAGCATTCAGCGGTCACCTGCACTACAGCAGTCTTCAGGCCCTTATCAGTCCTGTAGCACTACTGACAGCCAGGCAAGGCTATGAAAACAGCTGTGAGAATGGAAGGCAAGCCTTGCTTTGAAGTTTAATGGCCTTATTTTGTAACCAGTTTGTACTTTGAGGCAGTCCCAAATCTGCCCAAGAGGACAGCTTACAGAAGTGGCAGCAGCCAGGCATGCCTTAGCACTTGCAATGCACCAAAGGGTAGAAAGAGTCCTCTGCTCCGGGAGCAGCCAAGGTGATGCAGGGTCACACTGGCTGCTGCCTCCAAGAGGCACAGAGCAGGTGACTGCCACTAGTGGCAACAGGCAGGACGTCTGGGCACCTTTGTGTCAAACCTGAGAGGGAATTGAAGGATTTCTCCCATTTCTTGTTGGGGTTCCTGGGACTGGATTTGGAACAGGGTTACATCTCTCCAGCAGCAGATGTTTTTAAAAACAAAACCCTTCTTCTGTCCCTCTAACACTTACCGTACGTTGTTCCCCCTCCTCCAATGACACACAGTTTATTGTATTCTGCGTGTTAATAAAAGGCACTACACAGCACAAAGTCACTGCTCCAAAGCTCACCTCCAGAGTCAAATCTCCTTGTAGCAAAGCTGATCAAGTCCTTGAAGCCTCTTCAGACCCGTTCAGTCTGGCACACTGCGTAAAGCAGTCTGAGGCACTAGTAAATTGCAGGGATATTTCTCTGCTAAACAAAATAAACCAAAACCAAAAGAAGTAAAAAGGATAGATCTCTAACTTGCCCCACCCCCACCAGCTAGGCAAACCAGCAATTAGCCAACTCCAGATCCCAAAAGGATCTATATAAAAGACTTTTTATGTAGATCCTTTTAAACCTGGGATTCCAATTTCACCTAGTGCAGCTCAGCTCTTTCTATTTAAACAATAAAATCTGTTTTCAAGCCATTAATCATGAGTAGGTGTCAGTAATGAGACCATGAAATCCAGCATCCCTGCCTCATTTGCAAAGATGTGATGACTTTAAATTAGGGCTTTGCCTTGGTGACCCCTCAGCTGGAGTTTCACATTCCTCCTACTGCGAGCAATATGGCACTAGCAAGCTTGATACTTCCTACCCCAAAGCTCACTGCATTTCATTTCAGAAGTGAAGAAGCATTATGCCAAAGCCATTTTGAAGTATTTCTGGAGCCCTCACAACATGTTATAGTCACATAAGAGATTAGGGGGAATTTTTTGTAGTAGTACCTAGCACTGACGGTATTCAGCATTTTAAAAATACCATACACATGCCAACAGGCTTTCAACGCCACTGCCAGCAGCGCTAAAAACCAACAAAGCATTTGGTAGCTGCCAGTAGTTTTGCTGTGGAAACCAGAACAAGTTGAATAAACAGTGACATCAATCGTTCAGAATTAGAATACTTTAGGGCATCTAAAGCCAACTGCACCCTTTTCTGACTTTCTGTGCAAGTCACTGGTGGAGCCTTCGTGAGCTGCACTTCAGGTTAGTTCCCTCAAAGCCCCACAAGGTAACAAAAGGGCATGGGGCTGGCAGGTCAGGGAGCAGCATTCAGCATCTGAGGTATGACCTCAAGAAAAGGGAAATGGCTTTGTGAGATTGCCTGAACAAACTGGATTGCAGCTACCTGAGTTATAAAGGTATAACAGTGTGGAACAACCCAAGTATTACACTCATTTGTCTCAATTTCAAAAGCGATACTGTTGTCCTGTTTTTCTATCACAATCTGTTCTGGCTCCCAGCACTTTTCACCTGCAGTTGCCAGACTAGTACACACAGTACAGGTGTTCGCAACAGTCTTTCACACTGAACTTCACCTCCAAACCAGAGCTACCTAGCATCCCTACTACACCTGGGAAGAAAGAGGGGCTTCTATTAGAAAAAGCACATGAATGTTCCTGAGTAGCAAGCATCATCAGTCCTATGTCTGCCATCTCAATTTTAAGACCCTTAGGGCAGAAATCAGAGAGAGAACAAGTGCCAAAGAGAAAATGCGACCTTCACTGGCACAAGACTTGCTTGGCATGCAAGGCACCACAAGAATTTCCTGTTCAGAGGAGACTTCAGCAAAAGTACTGGGTTCCTCTCACTACAGCCTCTCTACAATAATTGTGTTATATCACCATCAGGCAGAGAGTTTGCCTTCTTACTAGCAGCTGCTCTTTCACATCCAGAAAAGGCAGATGTGAGACCCCATCCAGATCGTTCATGCCCTGTGTTCTCAGTCTTTCTGTTCTGTCTGCGTTTGCCCTTCTGGACCAACTTGTGTTCTGTTTACTCACTGCCTTGACCCTGTTCTCTGCAACTGCTTCCACTAGAAAACATGCCGGAAGCTTCTCCGATCAGATATGGCACAGAGAAAGTCTACTGCCTCCAATGTATTAGCTACAAGGCAGTCCAGTCATCTGGAAAGTACAGATAAGCCTATGAATTCATTTCACAGGCGGCTATTTTGCCCTTTGACTTGTGAAGGGACCAAACCATCTTTGAAGACGTGGGAATAATCACTTGCATGGAAGAGCTAAAACTACACTGGCAGTTAATGGCCAGCCCTATCTTTTCGACTGTGTAGCATCTTTCAGTTCCTTAAAGGACATGCAGGCAGGTGCCAAACATGTTGAGAGGCAGAATACCACAAAAACACAAATTAACACTGAAGTCAGGTTTAACGAATTAGCAAGTGAGGGAAGACGCCAGTAACTGGCTAAGACACTTCCTGTTTCATGGCGAGGAGCTACAGCAAGGTCAAAATAGCTGACGACTAGGAAGGATTATGCATTTGCTTTGGCAAATAGACCCTCTGCAGAATGGCACTGGCCAGGATCACATGATGTTTATAGACTAAGATGACTCATCATCAAATCCCTGGCATCTGCTTGCCCCTTGGAATCTCCCACTCTTCACTCAAAAGAATATGGAAAGAAAAAGGTCGCTTCCCACTATTTCTGACCTAAACACTGGATAAACCCCACAACTGTCAGCAAAGCAGTACCATGAAGTCTTGCAAATAAGCCTGCCTACAGCACAGGTCTGGATATTCCCTGCAGTTTCTGGAGATCTTTAGGGCTGAAGATGTGCAGTGGTCTTAACAGTCTACCCTTAAAACAATCCCATGGCCATCAGTTTCAAGGGCCTACAAATCCCCTCAGCATATAATAACGTTGACATTAATGCTTATAAATAAAAAAGGAGAAAGCAATGAGATGACAGACTGAGAATGGTAATAAATGGACGTTAGTGATTAACAAGGTAATAAAGCTTTCAATAGGATTAGAAAAAGAAAAAGATAGAGCGAAATCTCTTTCAGCTGATTACTCAGCTACTTTTAAGGATATTAAAAATACAAAAATAAAATAATAAAAAAATCATCTAACACACGAACAGGGTGCCAGAATAGTCAGGGGGCAGCACAGTAAGTTTGACACAGGCTCAAGTAAGAGTCTGCAGGCTGATTAGGTTCAAGTGAATTGGAAGCAACTCGCAGCAGCTGGAAATCTCCCCTCAGATAGAGCTATGTCAAAGCCGTGCCCGCCTGATTAATAGGAGATGCTCAGATACCACAGAAGTATGAGCAGCCATATGAGAATCTGGCCAAAGGCT
Source organism: Falco peregrinus (assembly GCF_023634155.1). NCBI lineage: Eukaryota > Metazoa > Chordata > Aves > Falconiformes > Falconidae > Falco > Falco peregrinus. The sequence continues at coordinate 29,202,418 of NC_073721.1, read as the reverse complement.
AGTATCTGGGAAGGAAATCTTGATTAAAAGAAAAGTTCGATTCTCAAAATTGTAAAAACAAATGCTCTCAATAAAGAAATACCAGTCTCCTGAAACTACTCAAACAACTCAGAGAATGACCACCCTCAAATGTAGTATCTGCCTGTGGATACACAAGTTAAATGCAAGCATGAAATATTTCAATATGGTACACTTCAAAAACCAGGGCTATAAAGAAGGGTGTATTTTGTGTAGAAAATGTTTATGGAGAGAAGGGGAATTAAGTGAACACGCATGTAAAAACAAAAGGTACAGCTCAAAGAAAAAAAAAAACCACAACAAAGAGACACTGCAGCAGACAAAAAGCAAGATTGACTCCCCCCCACCCCGCCCCATGCTGAACAGCTAACACAGAATGAAAACAACAAATTCTGTTACCCCACAAAAGCCAGACCCTGGTCTTGATCTCTGGCATCCACCATTACCTCTCACGTACTTACCACATGGGACGGCTTCTGACAGAGGGGAAATCACAGTGCAACACACAGACCTGAGCTCACTGGCATAATTGAAAGTGGAGGCAAGAAGTCTCCATCCCTCTCCTCCTTGTGCAGTAAATTGCAGAGCTCTGACTAAACGCCCTCAAAGAGACCATACAGTCCCTCACCACAGTGACATCTCTGTCATTTCTTTGCAGTTCACCAGGGCCTATTATTGCTTTGCTTTGTTTGATGTTCTCCTTATGTTGAGAGAAAGCACGAAGGGAGACAAGAAAAGAGACATCTAACTGTCTTTCAACTTCCTAATCATCTTTCTCAAAATGCTCCATGCATCAGCACTGATTTCATTATCTGCTTGCTCCTAGAGATTTTATTTAAAGAATAACACACACGGAAGAAAGGATTTAACCTGACCTCCCTGAACTGCTGGGGGATGAATACTACACAGACCTGACTGTGAAAAGCTCATTTCTTTCCTCAGACTAACCCAAAGACTACACAACATTCCCCTCTATCCAAGCCTCCAGTTTTAAATTGGGCTATCAAAGGCTTTTCTTTTTTAGGGGCCTGGGTTGATGGCAATCAGTGCATCCTCAATGAATGAGGACTGCTAACAGGAACCACCACCAAGCACAGCTGTAGGTACAGTGACTCTCTGAGGCAGAACAATGCAGAAAAAAAAATAATCAGTAAATTAAAACCAGTCATCTTCTATCCAGTTATATCAAGAAGAGAATGAAAAGCAGTAAGGTCCACATTTTTTCCCCCCACTGCACCAGTACAGCATTCAACCCGAGACTTTGGGGTGTTACATATTACAGATCAAGTAGGGTAATAAATGAAAAGGTTAGTAGGAAGTATGGAAGGGTATCAACAAGCAATAAGTAAAGATATGGACAGAAAGAGAAATGAGTTGCAGAGCAAGAGACGCTCAGGACCTTTTAATAGGCACGAGTGAGGGATCCCATCGAGTAGAAGGAGTGATCTAAGGTGACTCAAATGAGGTCTGGTCTAGACTGCATACAAAGTATTTTCTCTGGAAGGTCCAAAGATGTTGACACAGCTGTGTCTGGGATGATGCCCCCAGTTCACACAGCAGTTCCATATTTTGTCCACCACAGGCTCCTGCAGAGTCATTTACCTCTCCAAGAATGATAAACATATAATCCCAATATTTTATTTTGGGAAACAGGCCATCTCCTCCGTTCCTGAGACCACACACAGTAGCCTATTTTCAAAAAGCCATTTACACATTTATGCAATACAAGCAGGACATGAAGAGAGCATATCAGGCTAAATTAAGGAAGGGAAACCCAACCCTATCACCCTCTTCATTAAAAACCTTATCTTTTCAAAATCTAACACAATTGAAGTCAATTACACTAGAAAATTTCTACCAGCTGTTGCCTCAGTTCTCATCCCCCACTATCACAGAAAATCAAGCTAGCCCCAACAATTCTCTGCCAAAAACTTCCTGCCCCATTCTAAACACCAGCACCCTCAACAGTCCCCAACCACACGTGCTGAAAATGCTGCCTATTTTCATTGTTTGTAACCATCTTTCAGCATTTGCTGGACCAAGATGCCTGTACGCAATGGTAAAATTGGCTAAGCCAAGGCTTCCTCTCACGCACATCTGAACACATCTGAACAAGAGTTCTGCTTTCACCCCACACACTGCTGCCACATCATCAGTGAGCACAACATACTCCTAAACACCTATATTCCAGAGGTCAATATGAAAGAGGTCATTGCACGCCTGGCTTACCTGATCCTCAGAGAGCTGTGATATGTGATTCACTGCAGCGTAAGACTCTATCTTCGGGTTGAAGTGATTGATGATGGCTCTGAAACAAAGGAGGGAAATTTTCAGAGGTCTCAGGAACAGCTTAGGAATGCAGCAGAAATTCACCACCAGCCTGACTCAGCACAGGTGGAACCTGCAGGTGGAAAGAAATAGTTTCTCCCTCACCACTCTATTGCCTGCTCTGCCGAAGGCATGCTCCCTGCTGAGAGGCCAATGCAGATTCACTCACAGGCTCACTGGAAACTGCAGGCACAGGCACTGCCCTAAGCATGGGTGCGCTCGTCCCAGCAGGTACAGGGCTGTGCCCACCGCTCTGGCAGAGGGAATCGCTGCCTTGCTGGGAACAGGCTGCAAATTGCTCAGCGTTCCAGCAGACACAGCACACCTGGCCATTGCTGCCCCATCCTGCTCAGGAACTGCATCTCTTTATCCCTTCCAAAATCAGTATCACCCAACAGTTTGCTCTATGGAACTTTGCTGCCTGATGTGTTGAAGCTGACGTTTTATTGCTTTGGATCTCTGCTATGTTTAAAATGTTGTAGTTGTCCATCACTGCAGCCACTGCTTTAGCTTCTTCCCATAATGACTTTAGACCTCAGTCCCAATTTAGATCCCTAGAGGTAACTTAATGCCAGTGTCCCAAACACAGCAGCAGTAATGCTGATAACTCCTGCTTCTCTGCCTCATTTCTCTCACTGCCTGCACCAACATACCTCCCTTCCCTTCTAGGTGAATCTAGAGCAGGGGTGAGAAATCTAAAATTGAAAGTAAAACAGTAAATGGGGGGGGGAAACTCCAACTGCAGCTGGAGTATTTCCTCTGGCTCTCCTCTGCTTGTCAGGTGCAGCTGAAAAGACAAATAGCAAGACAGTAAAGTCTCCCTGAGCTAGGGTTTGCAACTGGTCTAGTTGGGCTATTACTCACGAGACCCACTGCTGAGGTAAACGCTCATCACGGGAACAGCCCATGTCAGTGCTCAGCACAGATGCGTGCTGATGGTGCCTGGAGAGCACTTGCTCAGCCAAATTACACCGCAGCAGCAGTCAGGGCTTTCACTGTCATATTCATCAGCATGAAAATTCACTCCAGCTCCCTTTGTTGTACTCTAATGGGTTCCCTCCTCCCCACACCTCCTCCTGCAGAAGGGCTTTCAGCTGTTTTCTCCAGATCTCATCACAGCTAAGAGCTGTGCTGGGGTCCAGGAATAAACGCTATTCAGTAGTACCAATCAGAACTAGTAGAAAGAAAACCCACCTGGAAGCATCCTTACTTCTTTAAATACATAGATAAAGAAAAACAGTGTGCAAGGTGTAGGGAGTAGGAGAAGAGTGAAAAAAACCAAAACAACCACCACCACCAAAGAGAACTTGCAGATTCACTGCAACATCCCCAGCCACACACCTCACCAACACACCAGACTCTTCCCATTTTAATCCAACCAGAGAAGCAGCTCCTGTAAGTCACAATCACACTCTCCATTACACAGCTTCTCAAACACGGTGGCTTTCAAGTTGCATGTTTCATGCCTGGCTGGAGTTATATTTACACTCCTACAGGACATACTACAAGCTACTGAAAGAAAAGGGAACACAGACTTACAACTTCACTTCTGGCTTGACAGAAGGTTTGGCAGCTCAGAGGGGTTCAGTGCACTCACATGGTTCCAACATTTACCAGGGAACAGATTTAGCATTCATTTGTATCCACTGCTGTGAAGCACTTGAACATGGGCTGCCTGCTTACAAGTCCCTGCTCGGATCTGAGCTAGTGGAGCGGCACCTGCAATCACAGCTGGGATTCACCCAGGGAAAGCAGAACCAGCAACCAGCTGCTGCTGCAGCAAGAATCAACAGACATTAAGGAAGAGAAAAAATTCAAGTCTCCTTCCTCATTTCCCTAAAGGCAAATGGAGACAACTCCTCAGCAACCAGAAGACGACGTTCACCTGTTCAATTTAACTGAGCTCTTTCACTACAAATAATTCCTTCCCAACCCGACTCTCTACAGAGCTGTTTTCCTGAACCTGCAGCCAGCCTGGGGCAGAGAAGCATAAAGAGCTTGGATTGAACCCTGGCTCTGTGTAGCCAGCTCCTTACTGCCCAGCATAAGCTACACCAAGGCCAGGCTCTGCACATGGTACAGCTCCTCCTCACAGATCTGCTAAGAGAAATTCCATCGCTACCCAGCCCAAGCTGCGATGCAGAAGCAGCACCTTTCTGCATCAGCTGCTCTGATATGCCTCTACTTCTCTTCCATCTCTCAAAATCCATCTTGTCCCTAGGGCATACTTTGAGGCAACTGGCCTCCTGGGCTACTGAGTAACAGCTGGAATTTGACTTTGCAAAGCTGTCACTCCACAGGCATTTGATCTTAGAGACAAGAAGGGACCCGAGCTTTTAAGCACAGTCTCCCCCTTATGGACGATAGAACAGCGGCTTTGCCATCATTAGTTCACACACCAGAATGTAACATCTGAGTCCTTGCAATGTTTTATTTTTACACTGTGATTGCCTTGATTATTGGGATATCAGCCAGTACCTTTGGGGAGAGGGAAGGGAGTGGTTAAATCACTTGGAAAAGATGTGTGATATGCTGTGCTCTTCCGAGAGCTTCATATCAATCATGAAAGAAAAAAAGAAAAAAAATATAAATAAAAACCTTGTGTTTGGTATTTATGAAGCACTTGCATCTTTAGTGCGTTTGTAAAGCAAGGAAATGGTAAAGAGTCAACTGAAAGAACACTACAGCTCCCAACTAGCTGATAGTGTGTACACTTACCTATTTCTACACCACAAAGTCCCTCAGTGGGGCTGGCTATCATTTGTCATACAAGTTTCAGAGTGCTTTCGGGACACAATTCTCTACAGACTAAGAGATGTATGGAGAGATACCACTTCAGAAATGCTGCCGCCTCTGACAGATCCACAGTTCAGCAGTCAGCTGGCAAGAGGAGACTGTCACTGAACACGGGAAGGATGCTGAACAGGCAGAAAGTGAAACAGTGGTTCAGAAATTAAAAACTGGCTCCCAGCAGGTTGTCTTGAGGTTAATGGTCAATACTCAAAGGCAGGCCACAATTGATCTCCACATTCTTTATTCCTTAATCTCCCAGTGACAGTTATTTACAGACTAGCATACCAGTGCTCTCAGAAAAACACACATCTCCCAGGACCTCTTCATGCTCCTCTTCACAGAGCAAGCTACCCAGACACCATGATCCCAGAAGCCATGTAGAGACACATACGAACAAACCTGTATTTTCCTCGGGATGAACAACCTAGGACACTTGCATTTATGTATTTATGCATTTATTGCATATTTGTTGCATTTGTTTATTCCTTTGGGAAGAAGAGAATGATTGCAGGAAAAATACAAAGTTTCCACCCTCATTTAGGAACCTAAGTGCCAATGAATCATTTATTTGTACTAGCTGTATTAATCATGTTATTAGACAATAAAAACAGGTCCCTGCTGTAAAAGGTATTGTACAAATACAGAGCAGTGGAAAGCCTTTATCCCAGAGAGCTAATGATCTCAAATGCAAGGGAACAGGGAAAGCTCAGAGAACAGCGGTGGCAATAGAAAACCCAACAGTGCTGTTACTTACCGAGTGTCACAAAAGATTTCGGTTAGCAATAAACCAAGGACAGAAAGAATACTGAAGGAAGAAGTACAGAACTGGGAAAAAGGAGACTAAAGGGCAGACAGGATCAAGAAAAACAGAGGTGAAAAGACTGCAGAACAAAGATGATCGGAGTAACAGCAACTGACCCTAGCGTAGTCTGTTCCCTGTTAACTGGAAAACTCTTGACTGGTGGAAAGTTTCTACTTTGGCTGTTGTTGAGGCTGCAATAATTGGCCAGTCCTGAACTGACTGCTACTAGCCCCTTCCTCTCCCCAAAACACACAGGCTGAAGGGTGAGAAGCAGGGGTATCTCCATGTGGGCCCTATTAGTTGTTTGGTTTTTTCCCTAAAATGGGGACAACTCCACTGCAGCTCTCACCTTGAGCTATGGTGAGAGAAGGTATACCTTCAGGTGAGTTGCATTCCCCCCTTGCTGTCTTCACTGCAACAGGGCTTGCTTCTGCAGCAGCTGTAGTAGCTCTCCAGCCAGGAAGTAGCATTTAAAAAATTGTTTCTATAAAAATCTTTAAAAACTACCTAGAGGTACTCCTTGAATAACAGAAACAACCAGTGCCGTCCTTCAGAGAAGCTCAGAGTAAAAGTTCCGCAGATTCAGAGTCTGCTGACAGGAAAGGGTTCCTATGAAAACCAATATGGCATGCATAGAAGGAAAAGATTGAATAGATTCCTCAATTTAATTTGCTACTAGTTGTAACATCACATGTGAGAAGTGAAACGCATCAGCAACACTAAGCTACTGATCTCGTAATTCCTAGCATCTTCCAGCCCATGTGCACCCACCATGGCAAGGAACACCACCCTGCCAGCCTTAACTTCACAACAAGCTGGTCTGAGTCCAGTGTGCAGGGAAAGCAAAATCACTATGCTCAGGCTGGCAGCACTTCTTCAGCATGTTTTCTCTGACCTCCAAAATCTCCCCATCAAGTTATTGCAGATGAGCTGTCTAATACCAACTCTTGCTTGACAGCAGCTACATTTCCAGAGTCCCATAAGACAACACTGTCCTCTTGTCCCGAGTAGTGAAATTAAGCACTCTGGAGGTGCTGAAAGAGGGCTAAAGGAAGAACAAAAAGGTTGCAAAGCTTATTACAAAGATGGGAATGCTGAGCCATCATTCACTGCATGAACCTGGTCTTTGCGCCTACTTTACTGGTCTGGTATGCAGTGCCTGGCATAAAAACGTTCTTGTGGATACACAAACATTTCTTGTACAATAAAAGCAGCACCACAAGCTCGCTTCCTCCTACATCCTGTTACAGTGGAGCAGATAAGCAGCAACATTTCGCTGGTAGTCCTTCACAGGAAACAAAGGGTGACTTTATACACACTTCATCTTCTCAGCTGAATGCTCATGCCTGTGCGGTGCACTGGGCAGCAGTGGGCACACCTCTGTCTTCATTGAGTAAAGCTGAATGCACGGCAAAGGCAGCCGGTTCACTTTCCCTTGGCAATAAAAACTGACAGTATCTTAGATGGATAAATACTCAGCACGCACTAAGTTTATAGTGCCACAAAGGCTAGGAACAGGCAGAAGCAGGAAAGGATGTAGCTGTAGTAAAGCAGCTTTATGAAGTGGAGTGTGATAAGACAAGAGACCTGAGGTACAGTGGTTATTGTTCAGGAACAGGAATCAATAAATTACCAGTTTCTCTGATTTGCCACGCTAGTTCCCTCTCCCTTTATAAAATGGGATTAAGAACAATCACCTCCACAAAGTGTTTTAAACCAACAAGGTGAAAAAACCTCAGAATGTTTTACTATGTGGTATGTTGGAAACTGCTCAAGCACAAGGCAGCAAGTAAATTACACATAACACAGAGACCAAAATGAACACAAACCACCTATCCCCTTCCCTCATTCATGCCATCACGATCGTGGCTGCTGGAGACCTGTGCAAACTCCCAGCCACAAGCCAGCCTTCCTGCAGCAAGCTGTGTCTCAGCAAGCTGCTGTTTGGGGCAAGGATCCTGCTGGCATTGCTCTCTTACGCACTTCCAGCACTCAAGACAATAAAACCCCATCTGTTCAGTGCCTGCAACAATTAGATTGAGTTACTCCACATGTACAGCCCCACCTGGCAGGAGGTGAGAGGGTTTAGATTAATAACACATGTCCATGAGGCACTGCTATAAAGTACACATACCTGCCATACCTAAGCTGTGTGCATCAATTAAAAGCAAGCAAACCCCCTGGAATGGTGCACTAAATTCTTCCTTCTACCGTGGTTTAGCTCCAGTCTGTTAAATTTTTTCTGCTCCTACAGTTTAATGAGTACTGACATTAAGCTGAAAGTCCACAACTCACAGTGGGAGGCATCTTCCAGACACAATAATAAACTGCAGGGAAGAATCCAAGACAAAAGGATATTTTAGTCAAAAGCGCTTGCTTTACAGCTCACAGAAAATATCCGAGTCAGCACTGCTGCAATTTCACAGAAGATACAAGCGTGCTACACCTGTTCAGTTCTGCCATACTGAAACCTATTGATTGCGATGACAGGCTCCATGGCAGGGGGAGATACACGGTCTATTTATTTAATAAGGAAAGACAAAAGAGTGCACACACCCCAACTGAGCATCCCTCAATTTTTGGCATAGTTTTACCAAGGCTCACTCTGCAAGGGCAGCAGCAGAGGATGTGCTTTCTGATCCGCCATGCAGCTCCACAGTGCCTCTTTCCACTTGTTTGCTGGATACTAACCTGATACCATCACGGCTTGCAAGATATGCTGATTTTATCTTTATACATCATGTCCACCTTGTCTAGTGGAAGGTGTCCCTATCCATGGCAGCGGGGTTGGAAACAAATGATCTTTAGGGTCCCTTCCAACCCAAACCATTCTATGATTTAAGCCAAGCAAACCAAATACCTCCATGCTCACACTTAAATGACTTCTTGACTAAGTCAGTCCTAGTGGGTGAGCAATTAACTCTTTTGGGACAGTCGCACAACCTCACTGGACACTACAACTATGGAAATTTATCCACTCACATATTTTCACACAGCCAGTGATCACTGGAAACTAGTCTAGATGCATTTCTGTTCCCTTTTCACAATAAGTAGGTATCAAAATTCTTTAAGTATACATAACCGATGGCACTGCTAGTTGAAGTGATATGAATGACAAAGCAAAAAGTATCGCCTAGGCACTGGGAATGAAGCACCGGGCACCAACCTGATCTGTGTTTCCAGTCTTATGCTAATCTGTTATTGACTGTTCTAAAACAAATCTTAGACTTGGTAAGTAATACATTTCTCATCTCATTCACGTAATTTATGAGAGATCAAATGACATATTTTATGGCACATTTCATTGCTGTAAAACACCTGGCTACTAGTGAGAGTTTACTTTTACCAAAGTGAAAGCATTAAAAAAAACAACCCTCCATTACACCTCAATTCCAGAGAGCAGCAGTTATCCAATACCTGCTCACCTCTACCTACAAACAGAACTGGTGCTGTTTGACAGAATACGGAAACGTCACAGATGCAGAGTCTGCCCTCTGGGCTTGGGCTGCTGGGTGCTAGGAACCTGCAACTCAGCCTAAGACATTCAGGATGTGAGAGCTGACCGTGACATGCCAGTACATGGGATTTTGGGCACAATGGCTATGCTTCCACAGTTGTGTTACCAATTTTGAAATGTCAATCAGCTTCTAAAATGAGCAGCTCTCCTTAGCAGGTTTCTTAAAATGGGCTTTTAGAAGGTGCCTACTGCTCTAAGGCCATGGTCCTTGCCTCAATATCTGCACAGAGCCGTAACAAACAATATTAATATGGAAATATCTTTTTCAGAGTCTAAACAACCCTTTCTGCAGCATGTGTTACCCAGTCCTCTTACCCCATATATATTCATTTGTCCAGACTAAGTTCTTCAAGATGTACCAAACAAGCAGAAACAGTCCACAGATCAAACAGGCTGTGGTCTTTCAGTATCTAAGCGCTCTTTGATGCAAACAGCACAATACTCCCTAGTAGCCAGGTGTTTTAGAACAATGAAACATATCATAAAAACACTGCCTCAACAGCAAGCACAGCCCTTCAGCTACGACCACTTTTAACTCCCTCAAGTACAAGGCAACCTGCTCTCCAAAACAAACAACAATGTATCCAGAAGGTAAGGAAAAAAACAAAACAAGGGTGTGTGTGTGTACATAACCATTTGACAATGGCTTATCAGACAGGTTTGCAGAGTCACCCTCAGAAAAGAACTTCTGGCAAATATTATTCTCTGCAAGCACTGTAAGTGGGTCAGCATCTACCCATTACTTCATAATTCACGTTAGACTGCCATCCAGGCCTCCTGAGACACAAGACATTGCAAAACCTCAAACAGGATCAAAACCTTAAATATTTTAAATTACTTTTATGCTCATTAGTATCTTAATTAGTATTTTATCACAGGATGTTTAAGGAAGCAGACAGTCCAGCTTCTTGTATGTTGCATTTAGTGCAGAATGCCGTATTGACTACACACATCAGCTTCCAAACATACCAAGCAGACAGTGAAATTTAAAAAGTTTATGAAGCATCCCACTGGGACCTTTTAAAGCTCTCTGAAAAAGGCAGTAAGTATGGCTGCTAGTCTAATTAACGTAGTGAACACTTGCCATCAGCCCCATATTATCTACAGTGTGCAGAAACAACTCTCATTACCCCATTTCATCAGGCATGAGCCAGCAGGTATCGCATGTGGCCCCGAACACCCTGTTTGCAGACAGTGGCAACAAGACAGCGACTTCTCTCTTTAGGTCACATAACACCTTATTCTACCGACTCACAGTAAAACCTGTGCCTGTGACAAAAGGCCCAGAGGGAAAGGCAGGCACTGAAGCATTAGTCTGGATTGAGCGAGTAAAGGGTTAGAACAATACAATCTAGTCGTGAAATAGCTGGATATCGAATGACATTAAGAGAGAGGGGAGAAGGAACATTGCCTAAGCAAGAACCAACTACGGTCCAATCTACTTCACAAAGGAAATGAAGCTGAGCGCCACAATGATATTTAATTAACTTAATTACACCAAGTGTCAGATATGGCTGTACCTGCAGAGCCACGAAGATTTGAAAGTGTTTACAATTTTAACCTTTCAGACACTACCAGCTACCATGGCGACCAAAACCCACTATTTACAGTCCAATCCTCTGAAAATAGAAGTTACTGCAAACCTCACAATATTTTCTTATCAGACAGGTGCAAATGAGAATCATATTTGTTGATAAATGCCTGATGGAAGCAACTAAAGCAATGCCTTGCCTTCCAAAATCCAGAACCAAGACTAAAGTACGGACTCTGATGACACCATCCCCACACCCCAAGTGAATACCACGTCCTCAATAAGGTGTCACCACACATCACTTGGGACAAGGTGAAGTTGGTTTTCAATGCCAAGGAAAGCTGTGGAGCCAAACAGCATTACAGTGGAATGAATGGTACTCTTGTTATGGTATTTGTTTCACGTCTGAAAGGCTGGAGGATCTGTAGTTGATTAAGATTCTGTTTTCCTGAGATAGTGTGCCTGGTTTCCAGACCAGTGGAGAGCTTCACCTCACCATAGATATATAACTCCTTTGCTGTAAGTATTTAATGTGCACTCATCTTCTTTCTTATTTAATTCCCCTAACCAGACCTGCCTCCCTGAAAGCCAAACTCCCTCCATCCCCCTGTCTGCAGATCTCATGCTCTGCTCCCATTATCTAACGGGTGATGACCAAAAGCAAGTGATTTATTGGAGCTGAACAAGTTAACAACCGACTTAGTGACAACAGGCAAGTATTAAATCCATTGTGACTGCAGAGTAAAATGCCACACTTTAACGAGCCTGTGTGCATGGACTCACAGTTATCGGACAACAGTGGGGACTAAAGGAGAACTGGACATTAACTCATCGTTTGGGCTGTGATAAGTGGCAAATTTTTTAATTGCCTGCCTACACCAAGAGTTTTTCAGAAGCACTTCAGCAACGTTGGGTTGGGTTTTTTGTGTGTGTTTGCTTTTACTTTTATTTTGCACATCCTATCCTGCACCAGATTTCAGGCAGATGTGGACAAAACCCATTCAGGTGAATTGGCTGTTGAAGGACAAATGTTTGGGGACAAACTGTCCCATCTCACACAGAGGAGTAGAAAATTATTTTTTTCTGAAACACCCACACTCCCCTCTCACCCATTATCATACCTGACATACATAGCTGTGCTCACCTCTCTGACAAAGCTTTGGTTTTGTAATTTATACCAACATTTATTTTTTCTGCTCTGTTCTTTGTATGGGTGTGACTGAAAGCAAGGCCAGTGAAGTGCATTTTCTATTTCAAAAGTGAAGTACGGTTCTCCAATCTAAAACAGTGGAGCACCAAACATTTTGAAGTTAATTGCTGATGTTTTCTTATCAACTTAAAGAAAAAGCCCAACTCTTACAGTGCTGTTATTGATATACCTTTTATGCTTTAAAAGTTTTAAAGTATTTTCCAAGGCTCTCACAAAAACACAAGGCAAAATCAGTTACGTGATATGAAACAGGTGGCAGAGGATCTGCAATGAATAAAAGAGGCCTGGACTTTTTGAAAAGCACTAAAGGTTTGCCTCTGCTTTTTCCTTGCAATAGCTAATACACAACTACACACGGGACAGGTCCATTGGTTCTAACAGGGCAGTAACTTTGGACAGTTCAAGCTAGTTTCTTTGCAAAGCTTAAGCTGCACAATTCTTAAACCCGCACCTCCAATTAAACCTTCCAGATCTTGGGCTAACCTGCGAGTTGTGCAACCCAGACAGTGTTTTATCACAGCCCTTCTCTTTAAACACAAAGCATCCATGGATTCAGTTGTCACTGACAAGGTTGTTAGACACTCAGCAGATGGGGAAGACCGCACAACTTCCCAGATTCAGCAACTACAGCTGGGGTCACATTAAAAAAATGTTACCTATAATCAAATGAAAATCCTGGAAAAAACAAGCAAACGATGTAAAGAGTCAAATGCGTTGTAGCTATTTGCAAAGTAACTAATACCAAAGAGGAAGTCACCACACTTGATTGAATTAATTTCTGTAAGCTCTGTTTGATTCAGAATTGCTCAAGCGAACACCGAAACAATCCAAGGATTTAAAAGCTGTTGAAATCTGGAATTGTCATTTTATCATTGCACTTGTATCGGCAAAAATGCAGCAATGACTACTTGTATTAAGATATTTGATTCTTCCTTTTTTAGCTCTTCCATTCAAAGACCGAAGGCAATGCTGCTTTCCTGCTCTACTGCTGCTGCAGGCTGAGTCCTATTTCTGAGCCACTACACCAGTCTTCTGCCTGCATGCAAGGGGCCAGGATCTTTTTTCCTGGTGTTGCTTGTGAACCAGCATTAGCAGTATGATCTCAGCACTAGACACATTTGAGGTAACAGTGCTGCCATACGTTATGAAGGGAAAGCTGCTCAATTTAAGCATTTTGTGACATATGGAGGAACGAGCATACCTTACAAAAAAAAGGCATTCAGCATATATACAGGTCACTATTGCAAAGCTTTAAACTGCCAATAATTATTGCACATTTCTGTGAGTGATACTGCAGATTCCCCCACATTTAAAGAGAAAAAAACCTTGCATTGCTTCTGTTACCTTGGCTAGTATTCATTCTGAGCATATGCATAGTTACTTAATATCGATAGGTGCACACTTCAAAGTTTCTGACAATTTAACACAGATCAAACACTGCTCTAGCCTAACTGATACAGCATTTATTGCCAGGTAAAACACTATAAAAATCTTGCTCCAAAAATACTAGTCAAACTTGAAACAGAAAACCTGTTAGTGCAACATAAAGCAATCAGGCTGTTTACTGTTCACCTACCAAACCCTGTTTTCCCTTCACCCACAATGCACTTAAGTCATCATTTTCCTGACTATATTTAAAAAGCATTCTTCGCCACCAGCTCTCCAGTGCTGTGTAAGTTAGCTTGCATAGCAAAATTTCCTCGCCTGCTGCAAGACTCCTAAAGGAATTAAACAATGGAAGTTAACAGAGAACTCTATTAAATAACAGGTCACATGATTACAAACCCATTCAGTATCAAAGGGATTAATTGCTGCTTTAACAGTTGTGGTGGGTTGACCCTGGCTGGATACAGGTGTCCACCAAAGCCGCTCCATCACTGCCCTCCTCAGCTGGACAGGGGATGGGAAATATAATGAAAGGCTCACGGGTGGAGGTAAGGACCTGGAGATCACTCAGCAATTATTTCACAGGCAAAACAGATTTGACTTGGGAAAATTAGTTTAATTTATTACCATTCAAATCAGAGTAGGACGAGGAAAAATAAAACCAAATCTTAAAAACACCTTCCCCCCCACACTTCTCCCTTCTTCCTGGGCTTAACTTTACTCCCAAGTTCCCTACCGCCTCCCTGGAGTAGCACGGGGGGACAGGGAATGGGTTGGGTCAGCCCATCACAGCTGTCCCTGCTGCTCCTTCCTCTGCAGGGGGAGGGTCCTCACACTCTGCTCCTGCTCCAGCGTGGGTCTCTCCCACAGGAGACAGTCATCCACGAACTGCTCCAGCGTGAGTGTTTCCCGCAGGCTGTGGTTCTTCACCCACTGCTCCAGCGTGGGTCCCCCCCATAGGGTGCTGTCCTTCAGGCCCAGCCAGCTCCAGCCTGGCCCCCCAGGAGCTGCTCACTGTGGGCTGCCACCAGGTCACAGCCCCTGTGGGCATCTACCTGCTCTGGTGTGGTGTCCTCCATGGGCTGCAGGTGGGGATCTGCTCCACCATGGACCTCCAGGGGGACGACGACAGATCTGCTCCCCCATCAACCTCCCCAGGCTTCAGGGGGGGATCTGCTCCACCACGGACCTCCACGGGCTGAGGGCACAGCCTGCCTCACTGTGGGCTCCACCACGGGCTGCTGGGGAACCCCTGCTCCAGCACCTGGAGCCCCTCTGGCCTCCTCCTGCACCGACCTGGGGGGGCTGCAGAGCTGTTGCTGTCACATATATTCTCACTCCTCTCCAGCTGCAGAGCAATATTTTTGCCTTCAATATGTTATCCCAGAAGACGCTACCACCATCGTTGATAGGCTCAGCCCTGGCCAGCGGTGGGTCATTGTTGGAGCCGGCTGGTGTTGGCTCCATCAGACACAGGGGAAGCTTCTTGCACCTCCTCACAGAAACCACCCCCCATAGCCCCCCCTGCCACCAAAACCTTGACACCAAACGCAATACAAACACCAACATGTGCTAGCTGAGCAACACAGCAAAAGGGATATGGCTGTGCCATTTGATGCTAATAAGCAATGACACTTACCAGTTTGAGAGCACCACGGCTTGGCAACATGTTTACCATGCAAAAAAGAAAACTGCATAAACCACTTTCTGAAAAAAAACCCACACCACCAAAAAGCAAAAAACAAGGGAGAGGGGGGAAGAACCCTGAACGCTACTTAAAGGGCAGAGCTGTATTTGGCTTCACAGACATGCCACACTGTGATGCTCAAGAAGATATATGATCAAAATTAGAACAGAGTTGAAGATCCCTTTCTTATAAAGGATTTCAAATTTAGAAATCTGGCTTTGTTTCAAATTCCAAATAAAACTGTATGACCTTTAACCTCTCCATTAAAATTTCATATTTATCCTTAACTTGAATTGATCAAAAACTCTGGAAAAAATTCAAGATTTCAGTTCAATTTTGAAACAGATTATTTAGGAGAAAAATTGTAAAAAGAAAAATAAAAAAAATCATATGTGTTGAAAGCATCCAACTATTAAAAAAAAAATGCAGTGAGGATATTTCAAAATAAGAATTGGCAAATACTGAAAAGTGGTTTGATTTCAGCCTTCCACTGGAAAATGGCTACATCCAATTTCTTTCTAATCTATCTCTAAAATAAACCCCCTGGCTCCAGCACAGAGTATTTCATTGCACAGTGCACATATACACACCACAGACCCACTACATGGTCAGGACTAATAGTTTGCCACGGAGTAGGAAACTAATCTCAAGATTTATGGATCTCTAAGCCTTCAGATGCAGCATCTCTGCATTCAGCGGAGACACACAAACTGCTCTGTACAAAAAGTCACTGCAAGATAAATGTGGCCACAAGCCCCTGACTTGAGGCCAGAGGTGCTGACAGCAGGACCAAGTCTGGGGTGTATTATTCCAGGCTGGCACACCTGTTTGTGGCTCAGCATGTTTGCCATTCTGCCCTAATAGGAGCCAATCTACTTTCCCTGACCTTTACTTCCCACAATTCTCAGAAAGCCTGAAAAATTAATATTCAGGTGACTTCTAAGGCTTCACTCTGCATAGTGATGAACAGGGAGAGACCGCAGAGAAACGAAGCACCTCTCAGCCTCAATGCAAGTGGCACTGGAGAGCAGGAGTAAACAGAGTGCTTAACCTCCTGAATAGCAATAACAAAGCTGAATATCAACAAACCTTAATGACTTACTGCCCCAAAACACCTCTGCCATTATTCAACAAGCAGAATTAAGAGTTGGCATGAAAAGAGCAAAGACAGAATTGTAGTCCCTACAAGACTGTCTGCAGTCACGCATTGGGGCAGCTAATGAAAGCTCCAAAATCAGGCTGTACTGGGCTTTTTTATATCCTCCCTCGGACTAGCTCTTCATGACCCAATCGCAGACCCAGTAATAGAGTGCTGCATCAAGTATTGACTCCCTTTCCTGTTTACTTAAATGGGTTTTAACATATCATCAATCATACCATCATTTTTAAGTGTTTTTAGCCGTTTCAGGGAAACCGCAGTCAGACAGTTACCTGCTAAAGGTCACGTTCTCTTCCAGCTCGAGCAGGAGATGGGATTCACCACAGCCTGCTCGACTGGGGCAGAGTTCAGCACAGTTTACTTTCTCCTGATGGTGAGCATCATTAAGATTCAGTTCCTGCCCTACCTTTACACGTAAAGCGCCAGTCACAAATTGCAGAGTGCCTGCACGCACAGGGATGGTAGCCTCTTTGGAGCACCAGGCTGCAGACCCTGCAGCTGACTAGCAGGGCCTCTTGACACCCTGACCTAAAGACTCAAGCATCCTCAAGATCCCAGTGTTTAAGAACACAAACGCTAAAATAAACACGTATTAGGGGGGGGGGGGGGAGTTGCCAAAATAAACAGCATATTTAACCCTTCTCTGGGTTTGAGGCCAATTCCCAGCATGATTTTCTGCTCCTGTCCCTTAATTCCACGACTAAATACGGAAGGCTGAGAAAACCTCATTCAGTAAAAACTTATTTTTAAAGTAAGAAATAGACTTAAAAAACAGACTCTCTGGTGTCAGAGGCATTCAGCTTTCTTTTGCTATTACAACTTAGTAAAAAACTCTTGCCATTCTGAAACCCATTGGACAAAATCCCTGCTCCCATATAAAAACTGAAACGTGTATGGCTGAAAATATAAATCACGAAAGTGGTATTCCTATCAGGAGGTTAAACTAATGAGTTACTTCTCCACATTTCCTTGCAGCACAACTCCTCCATCCTGGCCCTTACTCACTGAGCACAGCCATCATGGTGACTGAAAACTACAGAAAAATTAAAAGCTTCCAGCCCACTGACATCTTCTGGAATCTCGTCCCTGTCTTGTGGTCTTAGGGGCAAAAACTCCTCGAAATAAGTCTCAGGACAGCCCTTCTGTTTAATTGCTACATGGATGAATGTCAGTACGTCTAAGGCTGGTGTACAGGAGGAGAAATCTCTCAGTGCAAAAATACAAGCCTGAAGCATAGGAATCCAGAGTGAATTTGCCAAGTTTTAAATGCAAAATGAGATCTTTGATCCGGTCTGTCATGAAACTGCAAGTCAGTAAATCAGCTTATTTGAACTTCTGTGTATCACAGGCTGTTGCATTTTTCAACATGATCCTTGCACTATGTAGTCTCTTGCCAGTAGCTAGCTAAAGCATCTTTCACAAGGGTATTCTGTTGAGATACAAACAGGGGAAGAATACAATTCCTTCTGTTGTTTACCACATTGGTTAATTACCTATTAAAAAATGGGTACCCAGTATGCAGTTCCAGCTTGGTTTCAGTTCTAGACTTACGTTCCTTTTCTGTTTTGGCATTTTGTCTTCTCAAAGTTCCTCAAACACTTTGAAGAGCATACCTCAGGTTTTGTTTTAAAGATTAAGATACTGAAATCTTGAAAGCTTTTTTACTACCCTCTCATAACTGAGGCTTCTCTGTCCTTTCTCCAATTTTTCAATATACTTTTTGAAATAGACACCAGGCAAAAGTGCAAAATATATATGATCGTAAAATCACTTTCTGCTCCTGCTATTTTTTCAAGGGTCAAATAAACCTTTTTAGCTGAACATTTCATGAGAGACCCAGAGTAAAGCTGCCAGTCAATGCTTCATGAGTCACTGCTTTTCAAGGAACAGGCCCCTTTTGCAGACTGGCACTTGCTTTTTCATGAGCTGCACTGCCTGACAGGTTAAAAAGCAATTCAGATCACATTGCCTCATCCACTTCCATGATTTAACCTTCTGCCAGTCTTCCAGTAACTTGAAAAATTTATCAGAAATTCTTTTGTCCTTTCTGATCATTGAAAAAACATGTAGCACTATTTTCATAATCACCTAAGGAAGCCTACCTTCTACATCCTCGCCTTCTGGGATGCTCCGTAACAAGTGCTTTATCACATGATTTATTCTGCAGCATTGTTGTTGATGCATGCTGCTAGCTCCAAAAGAGACATTATAAGGTTCACATGTTCATTAAACTTCAGTAACTCGTGCTATAAAACTAACATACAAAGGTTCTTAAATACCTCTTCTCTCTACTGTCACAAGTTTTCTGGTTGTGCAAATAAGCTATAAGGTATGCATGTCAGCGAACAATACTTGGAGAACCAATGGGGAAAATTTAAAGCCAAGTCTGACCAGCAGCAATCTCAACGACTTCTGAAGTCTCCCCCTGCACTGACATTCAAGAGCTCTGCAAGTTCTTGGTAACGAAGGCCGAGACATGACCCCAAATTCCTAAAAACTCTCTGCCAATGGGCAACATGGTTCATATGGTTTGTCTGCTTTAGCCAAGACAACGTGCTTGACACTGAGCAATTTGAAGCAGAACTAGTGAGTTCTGAAATTGTCTTATAGCTGTAGTCTGCAATATGGTATTTGATCACATCAGCAGTTTCGGGGCCATCAAGTGCAGAAAAGTGACAGGAAGACAAGTCCCAGCTCTGAAAATAGGCTGTATCCATGTTTCCTCTCAATTAACAATGCTAATAGCATGTAAACACATTCTTCATCTTGCAACTGTGGTAACTAACATCAAGTAACTGCCAGGGAAACATTGATTAGATTGAATTTATGAGCATACAAATACATTCTGTCTCCTCTGCGGGAACCACTGTCCATCAGTTGATCTCTCCAATGCAGAGAACCCAAGCTGCCATGACCACAGACCACGTTGAAGAAAAATCAGCCTCGATATTCTGGATATTTCTAAGAGAACAATCTAACAAATACCACATCCCTCTACCTTTTTGCTTTCTTTACACATAGCAGACAAAATAGAGCAAAAATCCAATTAAATTTCTAAAACCAGGTCACCTCTAAAACTCCCATATACTTTGTACAAGATTGCCAAGGAGTTCTCATACAGATCTGGACCTAGTCCAACCTGAAATACATTTTGGTGCCCTAAAGCCCACAGAATCTCAAAAGGACAAATTATTCATCAATGTCCCCTACTAAAATGCATTCTGCAACGTTGCTAGCACAAAATGGCTGTTTGCTATGAGTGGCTAAAATTATTTATTTAGTATATATACATATAGCCTCTGAAGCACTGCAATCCTTCTGACAGAGGCATACAAACGTGAGGATTATGCAGATAAGTCACAGGTGCAGGGCTGGATTTTACTGTACTTCTACTGGGTGGTTAGATATATATGATTTAAAATAGTTTCACATGAAGTTTTGTAATATTTTAATGTTAAAAGCTCTTGTTTTATAAAGTTGATTACCACTTGATTAATACCTTCCCACCCCTGTGTACCGAACTAATACATTAAGCTAGACTAAGATGACACACTTTTTGCTTCACAGGTATTGAGAAACTCTTAACTACGATTAGATTAGCTCAGTTCAACCCAGATCAAAATGATTTCTGCGATGTTCCTACAGCTTATTTTACCTAGTACATCTGCATTATTTATGGCATTTACACAAGGAGATTTGAAGGCTTTCATAAACTAAGACACAAATCAATACAAGCTCTTAGCAGATGGGGCCTTGGTAGGGTTCCATAGCAGCATCGTTCCACACCGAACAAACGCTTTCAACTGAATAACTGGTAACACAGGAGGAGAGGTTTGCTTACAAAGTTGAGAATTGGAGGCACCCGCAGCACCCAACCTTGCAGTGAGTACTGTACCTGCCTCATTGAGAGGATAAACAGCCAGGGCTAGGTCTGCATCCAGTAGGTCACTTAAACTACTTCACATCAGACTGCAAGCAATACCATAGCTGTTTCATCTCCCTCCCCAGGCTAAGATGAAAAGGCCGTAACACAGATGGCTTTCCCTGTCAGAGGCACCATGGACTGGGGAAGGAACGGATGGGAGGCAAGTTCAGTCTGGCACTCAGTCAGGTCAGCAGCGTACTCCAAAGACGACGCTACTCAGCTTCTGCCATGTTGGTGCTTGTTGTAGGCAGCACCCATCGAGGGGCAGAACTGGTGTGCAAAATCATCACCGGGCAGGAGAACCAGCTGGAGACAGAAACCCTTAGTTCCTCAGCGAGGGAAAGACCCTCCCCACCTCCATACAGATGTAGCCCACAGCTGGGCCCACATGGGATGGCAGGTGACAGTAAGATACATGGTTTCACATCTGCCTGTTTCCAGATAATGCTCTTTGAATTCACCTTGGCTGATCTTTAAATGCTCTTCACATGGAACAGATCATTATTTGAGGCACTTACAGCAGAGATCTTCCGCCCTGATCTGTTTGTTTTCCTAACCCATCTAACTTGTGCACTGAGAATTCATAATTGGGTGGTTTGGGGTTTTTTTTGATTTAGTGAAATTGAAGTTTGTCTTCAGAGATTTTGGCAAAAGAACCTTTTAAACATCTATTTATAGAGCAGTGCATGGGGATCTGCAGTAGCCAGAAGGAAAAAGGAATGAAAGATAAATTATCCAACATGAACTTCCTTTAGAACAGTCACCTGCAGAAGAAAAGGATTACATCCCTGCTCAATTCCTTGCTCTATGAAGGCTCAGTAAAAGGATTAGTTCCCTTAACAAAATTTAAACCCCCCTACACCCACAGCCTTTAATTTTTTAATTTTTTTTTTAAATCAAGGAAATCTCAAAAGGTCCCACCAACTCAGCCTTCTTTAGCTGACAAACAATAAGCTATTGAACTTATGAAGACCTTTTTCCCAACTGTTACATTTGAAACAGGGCTAGCAAGCAAGAAAAGACAAAAAATCCTGTTAGTCTTGATTAAAATCATGCCTTGCTCAGCTGACACAGGTTTTACTTTCATGAGACTTATGAGTTCATGATCCTGACAGCTCTCTAGGAGTTCTTTCTGGAGAAAAAAGGAACAGTGAAGATGACAACTGAGATTCTAAAGTAAAATCATGAGGGAAGAAAAATCATCCATGGTTAAACATCCTCTCCACCAGTCCTCCAGAAAATGACACACTTCTCTGCCACTCCCAGAAAAGAGCAAAAGGCTGCTAGACAGAAGACTAGCTCATAAGAAAGTATAGTCTTCTTCCTTAGACATCCCTCTTCTAAATTACCAAGGACAACATTTCCTGCGCACACACAAGCAGAAGCAGAAAGCCACAGAAGGGCTTGGAGATGATCTCCTCTGTATACAAAGCTGATGTGGGTCAAAATGTAGTGACCTTACAGACACCTAAAAAAGTGGGAATTCCGCCTTTTTGACTTGCAAGTAGTAACAGATTTAACAAAGCACATGTATAACCTAGAGGGGTGATTGTAAGTAAAACGCAATACTTCAGTCCTGAAAGTATGTTGCCTTACCCTTGGTAAAGGCTCTGAAGCAAACAGCTGATTGCTGAGAAGCTGCTGATGGATAAAATTTATGCAAACATTAAAAATTGCCATACTGAGTCAGGTAGCAAAGGCCAGTTCAGTGTCCTAACTTCAGAAGTGTCTAGAAATGGGATCTCAGGTAACAGTATAAAACCAGACAAGAATAAAATTATACTGCCCCAGAAAGAACTCCTACTTCCAGCCACATGCAGTTCAAGATGCTATGTAAGGCAGAGGTGATTATCGGAATGATCAGTAAACCATGATGGAATTTTCTTTCACTAATTTGTATAATCATTGCTTTAAATTCACATAACCTTTTAGGTACTCCACAAACTAAGTTTTGCATGAAGCAGTATCGCTCTGGTTTGAGCTTATTTGATCTTCTGATGCACCCTCTTCTTGTAGCTCCTCTTCGTCTTCTCTATGATGTTTAGTATTTGTTACAAACTGGTATATTCTGTGCCATCTCTCTTCTAGCCTGAAGACTTGTAATGTATATAAATATTCTTTTTCACATACCTGTTTCCATACCTCCAGTCGTTTTGCTGGCCCTTTCTGAAACCTGCCTAGTTCTGCCACACCTGTGTGAATTTTCTAAGCTCTGGATACACAGCAAATAAGAGACTAGGTTAATTAATACAAAAAATTATCTTGCCTTTGGGAATCAATTCCAAAGGAAGATAATACACTATTTACTGAGGGAGAGGGGCAGTGAGAAGTAAATTAAAAAAATAAAAAGATGATATAGCTGGGTAAGAGGGAAGCTCCACTTTAGACCCAGACTTGAACTATTTTAAACCACAACTAACAGTTTAGTTGGTGCATATTAAATATTTCATCTAGAGTGGTATAGCAGCATAAACAGGAAAGAAAGAAAGAAAATAAAGAAACCCAAAAGCTTTACAATAAAGCCGCTGTAATCTTGCTGTGGGGAACATTTGGTTATATGCGAATCCCAGGCTCAGCATTGCAAAAGGATAGGGGTTATTTTGTGCACGTGTGTCGGGGGTAGTTGTACACATGGTTGAGTCCCTGACTGATGAAGGTAGAATGAACTAATATCCTGAAGGCTGGGGCAAGTTTTATAATGAGAACTTAAAATATCTTTTTCTTAAATTTTTCTTAAGTTATTTACTGTTGGCCTCCTTCAATAATTTTAGGCTGTTACCACAATTCTGGTACTGGTCAGCTGCTTGTGTTTCCATTTCATAGGTTTTTGGGGGGGCGGGGAAGTCTTGGGTATGTACGGTCAGCAAGTACAGAGAAGGTGTCTGAGAACGGGGAAAGCACGCATGGGTCTTGCCTCCAAATCTGCCCTGAAACTTCACCAGCACAGAGAATACTGAACTGCTATAACATTGATTTTTCAGGTGAGACAAAAAAGCAAACATCCTGTTCACTCTGTGAGCTTTACACTTTTCAGCAGAAGCAGAAAGCTGAGCTTTAGTACCCAGATAAATCCCTGTCTGGGTGACAACTCTGGAAATTTGCCTCCACAGCTTCAGTTCAGGTGTTTCTCATTCCTCACCCTAGAGTGTCGCATGGTGAACATACGCAAGGTTAGTATCATTCCTGTGTTCCAGCAGCACTCCAAAGAAAACACAGAAAAATCTCAGAATGTATCCTCTACAGCACGTGATACTTCTATAAAGGAAACCCAGAATACTGGAAAAAAGGGTATTAAGATTATAAAACAGTGGTCAAAAAAGAAAAAAAAATACAGATATCTTTCCTGAGGCCAGGAGAAAGCATGCTGTGCTAAACAATTTAATAATTAAATTGAAGAAGAAAATACCATTGTAATTAACATACAAAGAACCAACATAGCCTAGCTAATCTCATCATGATGAGATCGAATAAAGTAGCATGCGTTTTATGGAGCAATTTAATCTGGCAAGCAATTAATCGTAAGAGCACTAAGTCAAACGAATAGATTTCCCTTTAAGGAGATCACATTCATCATCTGTAATGTACTCTAAACTGCAATTTGTCAGCCAGCCCCTGAATTTTACAGAAGACATTTACAGTCTTCCTTCAGTGTAGAAGTGATCCCTGACTGACAGGAGGGAGTGGCATCAGTCTTTTTGAACCAGCTAGCCTATTAACACTAATAGGTTCTGAATCATTGATGCAGGAAGCAAGTAACTTACAAAAAGCAACTACAAGTTTTTGCAAGCCTTATACTTTAGAAAACACTACAATGGTATTTACCAGACTATTTGAATCATGTCCTAATCCACTGACCAATCCGATCTGACTCAACTCTGTAATGCCCTGGGTCTGGTAACAGCAGTGATGGGGCTAGGGGGGAATATAGAAATAAAGAAAATAAAATATATAAAAAAATATAAATATCAGCCCTTGCTCATTGAGAGCCTTACCAGTCATCTCTTACCTGGGCTCCTAATGGTGCAAGTCTGGGATTCTGGCTCTCTCCACCCTCTCATACTCTCAGCTACAAGATAATCCTTCCCTGACTAGTCTTAAATTAAATTAGATCAGTTTAGATTGCATCATTCTAACTGATCACAAGGCTGCCCCAGACCCTCAATGCTTTTTATGTTAGAAATGTTTAAAGTTTCACTTCCAACTTTTATTTATTCATGATACCCCCTGCCCATTCCTTCACATTAAAAAATGCCCTGTAGCTTCAGAAACTGTCCTAACATCGCTTCTGTTTCCTGCTACATTAGTAGTGACCACGCATTTTCATTTTGCTGGATTGTGTGTGCTTTGGAAGGAAATCATGATTCTTGTTGCTTGTGTCTGCACCTGTCTCCATCTAGGTTTATCTTTCTAGAAGATGAATTTGAAGGCCTCCTTCTCTTCCTAGGAAAAGCTTTCTATTGAGTATTTTCCCATCTTACTGTGTAGAGGCTGTTTCTGTTCTTCTGCTTGATGCACAGTTTGGATCACAAAGATTAGCAGGCTGAAAGCAATCAACGCTCACATCCTCTAGGTATCCTCAGGCCCAAACTGATTCCCCTCCAAACACAGCACATGCTTTAAAAAAATAAAAAACTTATCAAACAGAAAAACAGGGCCCTAAGAACCATTCAGTGCATCTAAATCTTAACAGGGTCCACTAAACTTTACCAAAAGATGTGTGACAACATTTCACTTCATCTAGAAACCACACAAAGTTCACTCAAGTGAGGCTATGGGCCACATGTGAAAAAAATCTTGCTAGAGATGTACAGGTTCTGCTAGTGCCTTTCTGCCACACTGTCACTCCAAATCAATTCAAAAGACAGGTTTCTTCAGAGTAATGACAGGATGAGACATATGCCTGGCTGCTTTCAGTCCTCTTCCATCCTGATAATTTTCCTTATGCTCTGCTCAGATGGAACGCATGAATGTAAAGTAGCCCCATGCCACGCTGAAGTTAAATAAATAGTCCTGGATATAAAGGGAGGTAAAAGAATAATAATAAAAAAATAAAACCATGAGCTATGATCCAGACCAGGTTCAGTTAGTGTCATCTCATTCCAAACACACTTAAAACAAAACTCACATGAAAGTGATTACGAGAAAATACTGCTTTACTGCACTGTCAACAAGAGCATGGGAAAAAAAAATTCTTATAAAAGCAAAATTAATCAAAGTACAGATTTTGGTACTCCAGAGGAAGGGAAAAAAAACCTCACACAAACCCACAGCAAAAAGATTGCTACACTTGAATAAAACAACCTCCTGATGGCTAAGCCTTTAAACTCCTCCGACCTGAACCTAAGGGCACAGTATTGTTTCCTGATGCCTTCCTGCTATATAACATCATAGTTACAATTACACCAATACAGTGTTAAATGACAGCAAGTGCAGGCACAATTCATTTAACAATTAATCTACCCTAGCTATCATTTTCACTTGTCATTAACTGCCTCTTAAATGCCCTCAGTTTCATAACCATAGACTCTTCCTTTAAACATACACACAGGGGAATATGCCATTATAGGCATTATCCAAAGCAGCGCTTTCTGTCCCCATCATCAACCGCAGCATTAATCATACTGAGAATGGTTTCTTCTCACAAATGACTGAGTTGCATAGTTGGATCTCATCAGCAGGATCCAATTTACTGGTAAGTTCACAGGCAGCAGACAATACTGGGCATCTGCAGCAACACATACTGTGAGTCCTCTAGTTTTGCCGAGCACCACAAGCTCCCACTGATTTAAATAAGTGCTGTACTCAGCATCTTTAGCAGTTGGACCTGGAGTTAACATATAGCACAGTGCACTCAAAGAAAACAAGGTTTCTTGCTTCTTTTACCATTTGACCATGCAGTGAAGAGACTGCTCTCTAAAATCAAATGGGTTAGGTTGGAAAGGACCTTTGGAGGTTAGTGGTCCAACTTTACACTCGGCACAGGGCCAGTTAGGCCAGTTGCTCACAACTGTGTTCTGGCAAGATCTGACTAACTCTGAGGACAGAGATTGCTCAACCTCCCTGAGCAATCTGTTCCAGTACTGGATCACCCATGTTGAGAAGAATTTGGGAAGAACCTCCCTTACTGCAATATGACTTATTTTACTTCCCTGCTAAACTTCAGACCTTGGGGCAGTCTTGTTTTGTGGCTTTTCATTTCTGACAGGAGTTTATGCTGAGAGTAGAAGTCACCAAGCGAGGAAAAAAGCAGGTGCTATACAGTGAGAATTGCACAGTCTGCTCCTTAAGGCTCAAGACATCACACATGGGCTAGCCTCAAAGCAACCACAGCTTTCAAATGCTAATAAGCAAAGGAATCAAGAAAAACAGAAAGGTGTAGATCTGCCATATGAGTTTAGAAGGCAATGCCTACCTCAGACAAGCTCATCTCAAATGTCCATGAAAAGTTAATGTCAAGCTCAGATTCCAAATCAGTGTTGCAAAATTATAAGGAGGACATGAAATAATTACAAAAAAGTATAAGTAAAAGCAGTTGGCCTTTGCTCATGTACACTGCCCTGCTTAAGAGGCTCTGGGTTAAGCCTTTTCAGCCACCCCATGAAGGACATTATACAAAGTATATAATATTTACACCCCTCTGTCAGCAGCAAGAGCTTTACATTAATTAACACAATATACAACCTTCTAGAAGAAGGATCCAGTTTAAAATTCCTCATCCAAAGTGTGGGCATCATCACAAGTTTGTTTAGAGTAAAAGACATTTATCCTACCCTCAAAGCACTTACCAGCTACATTTTCTATAGTGGATAGAAACATTTTTTCCACAGTACCCAAAGCCATCACTGAAATCCAGTGTTCTAAAGTTTGAAATCATCCTTCCCTTGGCCAAAAAGGTTGCATTACTTACCATCCCACCCAGACTCAGAAACTTTCCATAATCCAACTAATGAGCAGAAAAATGTCACTGTAATTAACACACAAACTGATGAACTAATTAATCACTAAAGCAGCAACATGAAAAAGCTTTTGGACTTTCCAAGTCTTCTAGCAAGGTCAGGCAAAAGGATGGCCAGGGACCTTTTGAGGTCATTCCACTTTCAGCCACCCTCAAAATCAGACACATTTGAAACCATGCTTTTATATCCTATCAAACAGGACTCCACTGCAGTGAGATGCCTTCAAGGTGTCAGTGATCTGCCCAGCAGCACCCAAGTTCTCACTTCTTGGTCTTGTGGCAGTACTGTCTCGAGCCCAGTACCCAAAGTGAAGCTTTAGGCAATGGTTATGTTGGTATTTCTCTTAACAGCGAGAACAGTTTGCAAAACCCACTCTGCACTATACCAGCACAAGCAAGAGAACATGTGCTTAGACCCCAGCAAAGAGTCACATCAGTGACCACTGATGACAGTGGACAAACTTAAAAAACACTTTACAGCATATTAGCCTAAAACTGGTGTAACAGGTCAGTGCTGCTAAGAGAGGCTGTCCTGTTGTCCCTAATGCCGAGCTGCTTGTACAAATACCTGCTACAGGACTGACACAACCACTCACCTATCAGTATGCAATGAAGGCTTGAGAACTGATCCAGGCTAAAACACATTGTTTTGTTCTTTTTTTGCCTGCCTAGATAGTTTTATCCTGGGTCAGGTCCTCAGTCTCATCCTTTACATGCAGCACAAAGCAGGCTCCTCCCCACAGAAGAGAAGGCAGCAATGAATGGCAGGTGAACCCTCCTGCTCAGCAACACCTCAGTTCGTACCTGCTGCAAGCAATCGTAAAAGCACAGGCTGAGGAAGCATGCGGGGGCAGTTTTGCCAGGGAAACATTCTTCAACTAAACAGTTATCAGCAAGATATCAGAATCAGATTAATTCTGTCATGAGATCACTGTTGATCTGGTTGGCTTTGATTGCTGGGAAGCAGCCAAGCACATGGCCATTTCTGACTGCCAAACCTTCACAGTTAGCACCCCTTAAGACAGGCAACAAAAATCTGATCTCAAAGCTAAGGAAGAAATGGTTATCAGAAGCGTTATATCATCATTTTCTGAATTAATCTTCTAGCTATATTAGAAAAAAAATTAAAGACTAAAAAAGGTAATAACAAAAGGTTGTATTCTGGGATTCCTGAACAGCCAATTTAATTAGAGACCCTAACATAACATCAGTGCTTCAGGTGGTCTGATCTGGACACACAGATATTAGAGTCCAAAATATTTTCACATTTTGGAAGAAAAAAAAAAATAATAAAAAAAATCACACCTCACTTGAGCTCCCTCCTTTTGGGAGCTTTTGGGTGGTTTGGTTTTTGGTTGTTTTTTTTTCCAGGCAGCATTTTACTTTCACCTTAGCGTTGGCTATACCAGCTGCTATTTACTGACTGCTGCAAAGCTAGCTCCTGTGCTGGTAAGGCGAGACAACCTTCTCTGCCTTTGGTGGGAAATGCTCCTAAAAACCAAGCATCTTAACTTTGGTTTTTATGAGCTCTTCCCACCAAAGCTAGGATGCACAATTCTTTCAACGAACAAAGCCTTAAGATGCCCTCCTCTCACAGTTCCCTGGGAACTGAGCTCCAGACTGATGCAATCTCCAAACAAGACTGCAGTTCTGCAGTCATGCTAAATGTATTATACTCCTTGCTTTCAGTTCAAGATAAGGTAGGTCCTTCATTACCTTCATGAGCAGATGTACTTTGTCAATTTAGTCCTAAAGGAAAAATTAAGAGAATAGGGCATTCACATTTCTGGAGCAAAACCAAATTTTAGCACACACACCACCCCACCCCACCCCCCCAGTATAAGATAATAAAAAAATACACATTGGATTTTGAAAAGCTTTTCTTTTTTTTAAAGTACACACCCCACAGCCCAGACTTTCAGAGGGAATAATAATTCTGACTGCTGCTGTGAGCAACAGATTTCTTTTAAACAGAAAACCAGCATTATACTACATTATTTTTCAAGGGATAAAGTTATTATTTAAGCTCACAATTATTTTTACATTGTTTGGGTTATGAAGAAAGCTGCTTAATGTTTTCTCTCCATTAAAGCAAATCTTGAAAGCTAGATTTGAGACCAGTGGAAATCAGACCCTTGTATTTACCCAAAGAATAAAAACAGCATGGGCAAAGTTTCGACAAGCTATAAACAGCTGTTTCAAACTGTGCTTCAATCAGGTTCCAGTAGGGCCAGTTCTTGGGGCCAAGAGAATCTGGTTGCTTCCTGGCTGCATTAGGGCTGCCAGCGAAGATGTTGACTGTAAGGTTGAAATCTATCAATTAGGAATTGAACTCGGGCCAGGCACAGTACCAGAGAAATAATTAAGATTGTTCTCATAAACGAGATGAAACAATACAGCCATTCAAAGTGAGAAACCAGCAGACCTTTTTGGATTTTGTGCTGCAATGAAAACCCTGACATGTTTACAAGACTGCACCTCAGCTTTGCAGCACATGCTTTAATGCATTACTGAGCTCATACTTAACTTGTCTGTGCCCAGCAAGGGGATTCAAGACCAAAATGTCTGCAAACAAGTCAGAAAAATAACTTCTGACCAATAAATACCAGATCTACTTCTGAAATAAACCAAAACCATTCCCAATGCTAACACATTCTCCAGTATTTTTCTTTCTACAGAAAAAGGTATTTGCCAAGCAAAATGAGAATTTCTTGCCTAGTGCCACACTTCTTCGGACCAGGCAGTACAAGTCACATAAATGAAGAGGACATCACAATCACTCTGAAGAAGCCTCTTTCACTTTTCTCCTCTACTGACTGTTCTCCCAAAGCTCCAAACCTGAATTTACCAGCACAAAAGCTGAAAAACAATATAATTCCAAAGCTGAATGAACTGCTTTCAAGAAAAAAATTGCTAGCAGCTTAACTAACTCCATCTTGTAAGCCCACAATCTGCACCCATGAATCCAGTAAATGAAATCCACAGACAGGAATTCCCCTACTCGCAGGACAGTTCTGCTTCATACAGAGTAGATGAAATCAGGGTTGCAGTACCTCAGTAATGGAGTAACGTTTCTCAGCACACTTTGCTAAGTAGCCGACAGATCTGGACTAACTTTCCAAAACTTTCAGTTTTCAAGGAAGAAATGTTTCCCACAAAACGGCCAAAGGTTCAGAAGTGGGTAAACTCTGCAGTGACACGCCCACCTTATGAGAATCACATAAACTAAGATACTTGCTGAACTTAGGAAGAGACTGCCAAACAGTGACTGCTGCAGTTTCCTTTCTGCCCATCAAACAATCCTCCCTGGAACAGATGCCTCACCTCTACAGCAATCCTTGCAGAGCAGCTGAAATACAGAAGTGGATCCTTCTGCAAGTTCCCTCTTAAAAAGCCAACCTGTTGGTTTTTTGACATGAAGAAAGGAGATGAAAGTGGACGGTACAATTGCAGACATTGGAAAAAAAGCTAAGAAAGTCAGTTAAGCAAGGCTGCCATCCTGGGAATAAATCACTTCAAGTTCATCCCTACCCCAATCCAAAAAGCATTGCTTGCTTTGAGGATGAAATTTTAGAGAGAAAGCAATCCCTGCAGCATAGCTATCAAGTGCATTGAAGAAAGCAAGCCACAGCTATGGCATCTCAGATGGAGGCATTTATTTGCCATACAAACACCTTTGCTCAAAATCAGCATCTGCTCCAGAATCTTCAGTCACCACACACAAAAAAATACAACTAAATTAATCCTCAAAAAAACCTGCTGCGGGGTGGGAAGAGTAATAGTCTTGATGTTGTCAGAGTCCCTTCCCAGGCAGCAGTGACTGAAATGGATGCTACTGGCAGAAAGAAGGAAGGTGACCTGGGTTGCACCTGACTTGCTGAACCACACTGCTGTGTTAGTGGAACTGGTCCATACGATGCCACTCAACAGATCAGCTTTCTGGATCTGGGCCAGTGGCAGAGACAACATTTAATTAAGCCACTGCATGAATGAGAAAGAATGAAGGAAAATTATAGCAGAATGAAATTGGCTACAGCTCTGTGAGAGAAACAGACCAAGATGAATCAGCTAGTAAATAAAGAGCAATAACTGAAAATTAACACCACTGTCTCAAGAAGAAATCAGCTGATGTAAAAGAAATGAATCACTTAAGTTACATGACTAGAGAAAAGCCCTAAATATTAATAAAAATACTGGAAGCATGGGTAGAGTGCCGTGAAAAGATGAAACGATGCACCCTGGATAGGATTGCTTCTTTCTTTCTTTCTTTTTTTTCTGTTAATGTGTCACAATGGCCTGGAAGTGAGGTCTTTCCCTTTCAATCCACCTGCTTCCTCTGTTCAGGTGCCAGCTAATGCTGTTACATCAAAATCTGTTGCTCCTCGGAAACAAACTTTCCCCAGCAGAATACTGCAAGGTCAAGTAAAAAACAAGCAGTGGTAGCAGATGAACTCTGAGTAACTAAGCTCTGCTGTGACAACTATGGTATTCCAGGAACAGTTCTGCTGTGCCAGAGTCCCTGTGTGACAAGAAAAGCATGAAACAAGAAGCACATGAAAGGACAAGAAGGATCTACTACCTGTGCTCTTTCAATGAGTGATGTGATTACAAGTCACTAGAAAAGGTCTAGAACCAAGCCAGAATCCTCAGCTACAATCCACTTTCAGATTTTCAGCATCATAACTTTTTCAGGCTATCACCTGAAAACTGTGATGAACTAATTCTTCAAATAGCTTACATGCATAAAGCTTGGAAGTTTTCTTACAGCTTTTTAGTAAAAATTTGACCCTTAATCTTAGCAAAATTGTATTAGGATTCTAAAGTACCAATAAAAAAAACACCTGAGTTTCTCTTTGGGTTTTGTTGCCTTTTTTATTAAAAAAGTAATAATAAAAAATTGTTGACTGTCTTGTACTAGCCTGTGAGCTGAGCTCAGATTGATTAGCAGTGACAGCATGTCAGAGGTCATTACCATTAAACACACCTCAGTGAACAATTCAATGGAGTTATTCCACCAGTGGTAGCCCTCACAAGTGGGTGTAAGAATCACAGGGAATGAACTCTGGGCTAACCTGCATGCCTGAGCACCCTCTGCTGCTCAGCAACACTGACCTGAGACAAGCAGTTCTGCACAGTCCCTTAGTCCCAGGATTACCTACACACCCAGGGCAACACTGCTGCTGGCAGCTGCTGCTGAGAGGAGTAACACCTGAGCACCCTTAACCAACACTTGGGGTTCACCTCCGAGACCTTGGAAACAAGCAAGTGGCTTGGTCTTTTCAGCTTGGAAATTATGGCTTTAGATCAGCCCACTGTCAAGGGCAAGATGCTTGTTTACGTGGGATTTTTTAACATATATACACATGCATATATTTATGTATAAGTATTTGTATATACACATATTCATATACATGATACACATTCATATATGTGCGTACACATATAGCATACAAATATCCACATTTTATATATATATACACATAGATTTTCTTGACCATTTATTTTCATAAACAGGCTTTAAGCCTGCCCTCCCTTTTTCATTCTCATATTGGCAAGAAACGTGTGTGTGTGTCTCTATTATGTCTGTACAGAGCAGGAGAGGGAAGAAGTATGTATGTGTATATATATATAAAAAAAATACATATTTTGTACAGATTCTCAGCTGACTGTAATCCATAGGCTTCCACGCCATTCAGAAGCACTTATCTACTAGCAGGTCCCCTTTCAGGTATCCTGTAAATGCTGCAGCCACCCATCACAGTATGACTAGGTCAGCAGCATTTAGCTCTTCTCTCCCCATGAAGAGATGCTAAACTCCTTGCAGTAAAGCAGAACAATGCTGAAGGTACTACACAGACGGCTTGCAGCCACTCACTTTCTAACAAATATCTGAATGAAACCTCCTCCTCTGTCAAGGTTTTCAATAAGTGCAGTTCTACGGAGTGTTGGTAATTTAACATGAGCTATAGCTTCAAAGCAAGGATGCCAGGTATCCTGCGACAAACAAGCACAGCCCAATCTGGCCTTCTTTCACCTAAGTAAAATCATAAACAAGCCTTCAGAGTGTTCCTGCCCAGACTGGCAGCAAACATAACCACTTTATACACATACACACAATGCTTTAAGTGCTCCTCCCAAGTGCCCAGTCTCTCCCTTATGACCCCAAAAGCAGCCTTGGGAGAAGCAGCACCTCCTGTAAAAAAAAAAAAAAAAGGAGTATCACACAGAGTGGCTTATGTGAAACAAAAGTAGCTGCAAGATGGAAGAGTGACTGAAAGCACCCAAGTGAGGATTGCAGCATATGCTACTACAGCACATAAACACCTTAAAAAAAAAAAAAAAAAATCTATCACCCAGTTCCATATTACAAGCTTACTCTCTGCTTGTTAAAAGCATTTCAGTGAGAAAAACAAAATTACTTTAAAAATTATGATGGGACTCAGTTTCAGACAATGAAGAAATTAATCTATTTATTCACCTTGGAAAAAAACTGATCAGGATAAAGTCTATTAAAAGAATACAGGGATTCCGCTGCCACCTTCCTCACTGTGTAAGCAATCAGAAGATGCCCCCCTGAACCCTGCATTAATAAAATTCTCATTAAATTCAAACCTGCACAATGTTATCTTAAAGAGGCTCATTAGCTTAAAAAAAATTACTTGTCTCAAAATGTGCTTATTTCCTCATAGGTGAGAAGGTGAGTTTTCAAACCACTAACTGCTGCAGCTTCTTATTTCAACCCCATCGGTGCTGCAGCTATATCTTGCAGTCCATCATGTCTCAATTATTTATGTAAACCACAGCCACAAATTCACAGATAGAAGTTATAATCACTATTATGGGATAGGACAGCAATAGGAAGCACTCATTCCAGTATGATATGGAAGATTTCAGACAGGTTAGGCTATCATTACTCTGTCTTCTTCAAATTTTCATTTTCTTTAGGTCAGACAGAAATTATGAATAGTCTGTAAAAAGGAAAGGTATGAAGAGAAGGTAGGAATAGCCTCCCCATCTCTTTATACTC
Organism: Falco peregrinus; assembly: GCF_023634155.1. Taxonomy (NCBI): domain Eukaryota; kingdom Metazoa; phylum Chordata; class Aves; order Falconiformes; family Falconidae; genus Falco; species Falco peregrinus. The sequence goes on along the minus strand of NC_073721.1, from coordinate 29,168,080 downwards.
AAAAAGAACATTTGTGACTGCTCTTTTCACTGCAGTAAGGACTAGAAGAATCAGATAATCAGCAACAGCAAAACTCGATCAGAGTGCCTAGTGGAAAATAGGGTCCAATTTAAAAGTACAGTTAATACCATAATAGGATACACAAAGTGGGATCTCTCTCTGCAGTTGAGTCTAAACAAGAATGTGTCAAAGATTCTCCAGGTATTACTCATCCTGACTCTGTATTACGACCTCGCCAAGCCAGCACTGCAGGGTGCAAGCAGGACTGTTTTTTGTCTCTCCCCAACAGTTACTCCTGTAACATAAATGCATTGCAGCCTTGAAAAATTGAAAATAACTCACCACTCCTCTCCTGACAGAAATACACATAAGGTTGTACGCTAGGATTTAAAACACTTGCTAAAGCCCACCACATGCATGCACACACAGATGTTTTTACATTTGTAATCTTTCCCAGCAAAAGCCTTGGGATAAGGAAATGACAATTTTGATTTATTTCTTTTTAAATAGCTGTTGTAATGAGATAAAGATATAAACCAAAGCATGACTTTGCACTGCACTGTTACAGCAAAAAGCAGGTAACCATGGCTCATAAAAAACAAACAACTTTCCAGAACGATGGAACAAGCTGAAAGAAAAATCCAGTGTGAGATGGACTGCTCTATACTCACTCCCTTCATGGCAAAGGCATCCCAAAAAGAAACAGTACACTGAGACCACTCTAAGGGGAAGCCAAAGGGGCATAAACAAACAGCCAATGGGAAGCTAAGCCCGATTCAAACCGGTACACCTTTATCAACGCATAAAATAATTACAACTTATGATAATACTATCATTCAGTAATATACTGTGTTCCTTTATGAAAGCCATCAGTCTGATAGCCTCAAACTGTTTCTTCTTCTCAAGCATCCTCTCTTCCTTTTCTCATTGGTGATTTGGGCTTGCAACATCTCCATGACTCTCTGCAACATGGTGTCACAAGTGTGTGCGCACAAGGCTCCACTTTGTACTCCTAGTCCAACACCAGAAGAAAACACACCAGCCCTAGTATTAAGTGCTCCTACAAACACTGCTGCAGAAGTGGGACAACCAACAGACCAGGACAAAATGGTCTTTCTGAACAGACTGCAAAAAACTTCAGACCTTGAAAAGCTCAAGGCATTCCTCGAAGAATTATTATCTTGCCCTTTTGCTTCATAAATTCAGTCTTTAGGCCAAAATGGGAGTATTACATTATCACAGGCCCTTCACTTCATCCATTTTCCCTGTATTGAGATGAGTCTTTTGGAACTTTCTAAAGCATGTTCTTGCAAAAAAACAGGCATCTAGTTGTTCTCTAGTCACCACTTCGAATCATCACACTGTCAATCACCTTCACAAAAGGACAGTACCTCTGGATTTCTCCAGCTTCCAACAACTGGCTGCTCTAAAACCTATTCACTTAAAGAACCATTCAAATGCAGTATTTTTACTGTGAGAAGAAAACAAACCAGTAGACAAACTACCTGCCCTCTCTCCCCACCCCCCTTTTTTTTTTTTTGAGGGAAGCAGGGAAATGGGGCAAGTCAGACATGCTAATCCCTCTCTAGGCCTCAAATCATCTCTAATTTAGACCTTTTCTAATTTCACGGAATTAAAAGAAGTCATTCATGAAAACTTCTAAGGCTAGTGGAAGACTACATGAAATTTTAACACACATGAGCAGCTGGGTGGAGCAGGGGACAGCTACCAGAAGCCTAGAAGACAAACATGTTATAGGGTTTGCTAGTTGTAGGCAGCACCATGCACTTAACATGTATGTTACATGCTGCCCAGGGAGAGTTGTCACTGTGCCAGTTTTTTGGTTTTATCTTGTCTCAGTTGCATGCTGATCTTTACAAAAGTACCTGTTAAGCAACAGAACATGAGCCAACGCAACAACTTGGCTGCACAAACCAGAGGTGAGCACAAACCCTCTGTGACCACTTGCTTTTTTTATCTCTTTCCTGTTTAGGCTTCTCTCCCTGGGTGTACAGAGAATTCCCAGGGCAGACAATTTGTGTCACATTAAATGACATTAATTTGCCAACAGCTATCTGTTCTGCTGCTTCACTTTGAGTGCATTATCATCCCACAAACACTCATTTATATCTGTTCACAAAAAATAAAAAGACTAGTAGCAAAATAAATCTGGAACCATATGTGGCGTTATTAAGCTTACAGACTTACTAAGGGAACCTTTAAGGTGGTTTACAGACACATAAGATGTATATTGACTTGCAAGATGCCCTCAGAGAGTTTGTCCTACACTATCTCTTTTGTAGTGAGGAAAATGACAAGTACTAGCAATGCAGCAGTACTGAGCTATGTGGTGTTGCATAGACACCAAGTGTCTGGAGTGACAAGTGATAGGTATTTTTTCAGTATAAATAATTTTATCTTTTATGGTTTGTTTACAAGCCAGAGATACACAGTAAATTTTCTCTCTCAACATTCTTCCATTTTCCAATCAATCAGATCCATAAACCTCTTGCCAAGTACCCAGCTTGGTCAGTACTAGCTGCTTCAAGAAGCCAGGAAAAGAAATTATTGCTGTCATGAAGGAATACAGCACATACGTATTCTTTAGCCTTACAAGTAGAGCATAACTTCTGCCCTTGAACACGAGGAAGGCGTTTAAGAGAATATTGAAATGTCCTTAAATAATCAGTTTTAAACACACACAAAACCCTTGCAATGTTAAAACAGACCTCAAATCTGCTTATTACAGCTGGCTTATAGTTCACTTCCTAGCTTTATAGAATTGCAGTAGAATCACACAACAGAAATCCATTAGGTCTGCAATTGCTCTGCCAGCACAATATTGTTCTCTACCGTATAACTTCTCCCAAGAATGCTGTGAGGATTAATTCATTACAGCTTGTGCCATGCTTTGAAAGCACTCGGTCTACAGAAGAGCAGAGAGAATTATTAGAGAGAGGACAATCAAACCCTGGTGATCCTCTTTTTATCCCAGTGGGCCCCGTTTAGAACAGCAATTTAGCTCAACAAAGAGAACAAATTCAAAATCAAATTCAATACAACAACGTGAAAGCGTCACGATAAGAATGCAGTCACACAGGACACAAGAATCTTAAAAATGGTTATTAACTTCTACTTCTTACCTAATATTGACTAAGGCATGGGTCACCTTGCTTGCAGGCTCTTTCCATTGACCAGCATTGGTAGACAGCCTTAGAACTGAAAGGAAAAGAGTTAATCGTGTTGGCACAGAACTGGAATTTTTCTAATCCAAAATGTCAAAAAAATCTGATTTGGTGAGATGGCAGTCCAGGAGCCACATCAAAACAAGGTAATCTTTGAGACTATCTGTGATCCAGGGCACAAGTCCCCTTCAAAGCCCATCTAAGAAACATAAGGAACACAGAAGAGGTGAGCAGAACAAAATAATAGCTGGGAGGCAGGAAGCAGGGCGAATAGAAGAGCCTAGGCTCTTCTGCTTTCATCACCACATATTAAAGTTCATTTCCCCCAGAAATAGGGCAGCATCCCAGGTCTAGGATACCTTTTATTCCACACACCGCTGTCCTCTGGCTCCTGTTTATGCAAGATTCCATCTGAGCTGGACTACATCCTGCAATTTAAACCCATCCCAGCAGCGAAAGATTCTTTACCTCCCTGTTTATCTGGAATTGCAGAGAGGAATTACACACCAGCCTAGGGAAAAACACTCCCTGTAGGAATGAGGGTGGTGTTCTGTTGCACAGATGGTTGCTGACAGACTTAGGAGGAGATCTTAAAACATTCTGCAACAGGAAGAAGTTCTAGGGAAGCCAATTCTTTTCTGCCAGAGTACCAAAAATATTTATTTTGGTCAGAATGTGTAGCGTGTCTATGGTGGCAGTTACGTGCACATATCTTGGTAAGTACCAAAACAATAACAGATCCTGTAGTAAATGTTTGGATTAATTTCCATATTGCCTGAATAGAAAGGAATTTTCTAGGAATTTGTATATACAGGATTTTCCACAAGAAACATTCATCCTTGACTCAGAAGCGAAGGAACAACACATCACCCAAATTTAGGATTGTCTAGAAACACAGATGCTACAAGTGAGTTCATAAGCACAGTGGCTGCAGACTCATGCTTATTATTGCATGACAGAAGCCTTCAGTCATGCAAATCTGGATAAAGTTCAGATTCAGGACAAGAAAAACAAATAAAAAAGGTAATTAGATTCCACCTCCACTCCCAACACAGGAAGTTTTAGCCACATTAACAGGAACGCTAAAGGACTGCAAGTAACTTTCTCATCTGTGCTAACAAACGTTCCAAGGTTAGGGGACGGTAGTCCCAGTGATATGGACTGACAAGCAAAGAGAATTTGTCAGGACACCTGGTTAAACTGTGGCGTTCATCAGCTTGAGACAGTGCTACCTTCCTTCTCACTTCCTAGTGCTACCACTACATGCCATCTGCAGAAAGAGATGTCAGCTCTGAGTAACATTATTTTGTCAAACAGTATTACAGTACTTTAATATCTGAAGTAATGTATTCAAAGAAGGTTTCCATTCAGGCATCTACAACATTAATCCAAAGGGGTTTGCTCTGTGTAGCAGGATAGAAAACATTCATGTGACAAATGAATTGTTTCAACAGGTCAGATGCACCTATAGCAGCCCAGCTGGTAGGTATTTGAGTGCATTACTCTTCCATTCCACTTTCCTTCAGCTTCCACAGGAGATGGGTTTGAAAAATTGCAGGCTAATAAAAGAACCTCATCTTACTAGTTGCAATTCTGGGAGTAGGAAATGGGTTAGCAAAAAATCTTAGTTGCTCAGCGAGCACGACAATGGCCAAGTGATCCCTTACATAACAGATGAAAAACCGCAGGAAGTTTGTACAAAAGGGCATTTTTGCTTGCAGTTGGCAGGGAGTACTTGGTTACTTTTATTTAGGTGAGGATGGTTCTCTCGCATGTCAGAAGAGTGCTGTGACCAACTCTGTGTCTCCCAATGCCCTTTCACTCCCCTTACATGCTTATATTAACTCCTGTTGTTCACTGGGGATCATGCTGAGAAGGGAGCAGGGGGTGAACGGGAGAAAGGTCCTTCTAGAATAAAGCAAACAAACAACAGAGCTATATTCTTTTCTTCACACCTTCAAGTATGCTGGCATTACAGCAGTGCCACTGCAGCTGTCCTTGGCTGCAGGCTCCTGTGTATACGCTGCCTGATTATGTGTCCATGAATTCCTTGCTCTCCTTTGTTCTTCTTTTCCCTGCTGGGTCTCACTTGATGGCATTCCAGCATGCCTGCCTCTCTTTGAAGGATGGCAGCTTCTCCCTGTTTTGCCAGTAGGCACATTCTTCAGGCCAGTGATTCACTTGTCATTGCAAGCAGGTTTATGAGGGCTGTTTTCTTGGTTTGTTTTGGCAATGAGAATAGTAGATGTAATAATGTCTAGCACAACAAGCTTCTTATTGTAAGTTTATCAAATTCTTTTCCAAGTTCTTGTTTGCATTGAGTGTTTCTCTGTGCTGGCTGGTTCTGTAGCATGTACCTGCCTTCTGACTTGAAACTGTCCAATGTAATAGACACAAATTACATGAACATGCTTAAAATACCACATTACCCAGTTGTGCCTACAAATTTGTGTTTCCAACCACAGTAACTTGCTGCTAGAGATGCAATGGGTCTGTTCCTGTTTTTTTCTGACTAAAACAAGAAAAATTATCCCTTTAACAGGTTTAGCCCTCTCTCAGTCCTTAATTTATATTAATAATTAATAACTAGGACAAAACATGTCCTAGTACAAAAAAAAAACGTGTCCAGTCACCAAGACACACATCAGTAGCAGTAGGACAGAAAACCACCCAACACAAAACGCCCCTCCACCACCACCTCACTTCCAGTCAGCAGTGGTCCTGACCAGTCAGGAGGTACTCACCCATAGAATAAAGGTTGTCAAAATTCTGATGCATCCGAATGATTTCATAATACAGCTCATCATAGCTGCTGGGAGTGGGAAGAAAGGTGTCTCCGTAAGTGATGAACATGTTGAACAGGTTCACAACCTATACAAGGAAGTGAAAAATTACAACAGGAGTATTTAGCCAAAATCTGTTCTGCAACAGAAAGAATACAAACTATGTTCAAAACCTTCAAAGAAATAGCTCTCAGGTGCATTACACAGTATTGCATTACTTCATTGCTTTATCTATTATTTTCCTTAATAGTACAGAAGAGACAGACGAGAAGCTTAAATACTGTCATAGCTGGGGGGCCAGGAAAACAGGTTCCTATTCTTTTTTTATACAAAGGGCCACAGAACAAGAAAAAACATTACCAAGTCTGGAAAATTAAACTAAGCCTTTCCCCACATAGACTTGTTTATTTCAATAAGCAGACCCTACAGTGAGTCTTAAGCACTTCCCTTTCCAATCATCCAGCGAAACCAACCACAATGATATTCCTCCACTGTGTGGCTTTGTTCTGCTATCTCCTTACCAGAACCCTGGCTTCTTTCTTAAGATTCATTCAAGATTACATTGTTTAAAATAAGAGGATGTTTTTTCTGTACTCACCATAAGTGCAAGGGTGAAGATGTTGTGCTTGGCAAGCAACACAGTCTCATTGGACATGAGGAACTTCAACAAGTTGATCAAAGCTAGAAGAAAATAATACATGTTCTTTAAATAAAGTTAAAAGCAAAGCCATTCTTAAGTCAAACACAGGTGCATTTTCATTATCTAGTATAAACTAACCTAAATGCCAGCTGCTTACCTCCCAGAAATATATCAATTTACAGGGATGGGGTGTGTGATGCTTTTTGTGGCTAGAATACTGTGCTGGACAGGTAATTGACAGCCATTTTATTGTCCCACATTTATTCTCCTTCACTGACTTCCCAATCAAATCTGCTCAGGCTCAAGTTAAGTCTCTTGTTAGCTTAGTCAATTCACAGGAGATTTTTTCTGTGCACCAGATCTTGAAGTGAGCTTTGGGGTTGGAGAATTCAGCTGTCTCATTTCTGCTTCATACATCACCAACATGATGTATGCGCAGTCAGCCCCAAACTGTCACTCCTGTTGATACATGCAGTTAAAAAAAAAGTAACAAAAAAACATGGCATAGCTTTTCTGTAGCTCTATGTCAATGCTGCTGCAACGGAACAAGGAAGGATATAGTACTTTATTGTGTCAGTTACTGAGCACTGTGCAGTAAAGACTACAGATCTGGCTCACACTTGTCTTAAAAACAACAAAAACAAAAGCTCCTGCTGTAACCACCCAAAATCAGCTAGTGATAGTGGGAATTAACAAAAAGGTTGGCTAAAAGAGCTTTAATCAAACAGACTTTACAATAAACAGTTTTATTCCATACAATTGAGTAAAACGGAGAGTTCAAATGGAAAGTTCTTTATCTTGGTTTTTCTAGTACCTGAAAATTTCAAAATAGAAAACTATTTTCTTCTGCATTATAGCTGCTCAGAACTGAAGGCTGATGACTGCCTAGAACAGATTCTTAATGTACCCTCTGCTCTGAAGTCAACAGATTTCAAGACTTAAGACATCTGAATTAGATGGCCTGCAAAGTCAAACTGGAACACTATATAGACATTTTAGAAAAGGTTTTTAATTACCTACTAATTGGTAACTGCATCTAACAGAGCAATGCGAGGCATTACTTCAATTTCTTATAGGTACAACCAGTATTTGTTGATCTGTTCTTCCCCACACCATAACACAAGTGTTACACACAATTCAGTAACCTGTGAGAAAACTCCCGTTTCTGAGGACCCCGTAGCAAATACAGAACAGACCGTTCATCTCAGCCCAAAGGTACAGGCTATAAAATAGGAGAAGATAAAGCACAGAGAACAAGAATGAGCTAAGGGCAAAATTTAGATACACCCCCACCCACCACCCCCACCCCCTGCTTCAGGATTACAAAGTACTCAAAAAAAGGTAAAACCAGAAAATCTACAGTAAAAAGACAGATGTGAAGAGACTGATAAGATCTGGAATCAAACACAATTGTCAGATTCTGAATACAGTCCTCCAACCACTGAAGTTTATCAGGAGTATCAAAAGTTTATATATGCCCGGCAAAAGAGAAGCCTACAGCCCTAGTGTGGGCATTTACTCATCACAGACAGAAGCTACTTCAGTGTAATCTACACTGGTGACTTGATGCTGAGCCACAAACCAGAATGAACGAAGTTCTCCGCAAACTCCAGGCAAGCAAGTGATTTATCTTTCAGAGCTATTCCAGGCTTTAACAAGCAGCAGTAGCATCTCTCCCTTCCAAGACAGCAGCCCACCTCATGAAGCAGGTATATTAATACCTTTTCAATCCAGCCACAGAACTCCCCATACCATCATCACCTCATCATCAGACAAACTCCTGGGACCAAAAGCAGAGCCTGGATTCCACAACAATCCAGCTCTGGAAATACTTCTGTCAGATATTTTTCTGTAAAACAGCCGTTTCAAAACAAAGGAGTAGCAGGTACAGATGGGCTCTCCGCCAGAGCAGAGATCCAGCTAAAAACAGGTTGCCAAGGTAACCAAGCCTCCACAGCAAAAAAGTAGTCTCCCGCAGTCCGTGCCTTGGACTGAAGACAGCTGCCCTGCAGCTCTGTCATAGCAGCTTACTGGCCATCTCTATTTAATAGTTATAACCATGGGTTTACCTCTTTCCTGGCCACGCAAGTCCATGTAGCTGCATCTCATGACCAGGTGCTGCTGTTCAGCTACTAGCAGTTGAGGCTTCTGAAAGCAGAGTAGTAGTGCACTGGATTTCCTATAACAAGTGATGTGAAGCCTCTTGTTGGTCCCATTACCTCTCACTCTCCCACCAGAACCCTTCTGAAAGGCCCCTGCAGGTGGGTGATCACAGAGCACCATGAGAAGCCACTGAACATCCAAACACAGTGAACATGAAAGCCACCCGTGATGGAGACACACTATTTTTAAAAGAACAAGTGTAACCATTGCTTGTCTAGATAGAGGTCAAGTACTCACCAACTGACAGAGACAAACAAGTGCCCTACAACTGCCCACTGCAGTTACTTCTCAGCTACCGCCCTGAAGCACTTGCACTGCTCTACATTAATGACAACACTTGAAGCAGAATGGTTGCTTTGTTTTACCCCAACAGCTCCTATGTTCGTTCCAGCCATTGTGATGGATTTGCTCATTTAATTTTCCTGTTCCAGTTAGAAAGAAGAGATTACCACTGCTTGAAAGCAATCTTTATACCTGAACTACAATGCCGTCATAGCCTACTCACAGTCAGTCTGTGCTGTTCCTCCCCCAAGAACCAGAAGGGAGAGGAATGTGCTTCACATGAAGAAACTCAGTGCTGGGCTCGGAGCTGATCAGAAGAGTTAATCCACCAGGTTTACAGTTACTGTGTGTACTGCACAAAGAAATTTCCAACTGTTTGGAAACACACATTCCTAAAAATGTTGCAGTGCTCCTAGTTAGGTTATACGCTGTATCAATGCTCAAAAAGCAATCAACCTTCTTCCCCACCAGCCTCTGCTTAAGTGGCTCTAAGTAACAGGAACCCTGCGGAACACGAACTCTCAAACCTATGGCTACATGCGTCTCCACAGTTTGCTTGTAAGGCAGACCCTGTACTGAAAATGAGGACAGCTGTGCCCTGCAGTTTTCAGAATTAACAACCTTTAGATCTAGCTTCATATGTCCAGTGCCCTTCAGTGACAATTACACAAAATAAACCTCCAGAGCAAACGTCCAACTGGCTGACACCCCTCTGCCCCCGAGCTCCAAGGGAACACTGCTGCTACTACTCCTGAGCAACCTGAAGCCAAACCAGATGCGTTAGTTCTTCCCTGCTGCAATCAACTGTTTGTCTATGGTATCCCATCCGCAATTATCCATGTTTTTTCCCAGCGGAGGAGCAGTTCAGTCTCTCAGCTGCACAGGCAGACAGAACAGTGGCCCTTGCTTGGGCTCAGCCACATTATCCCAATTTGTGCTCCAGGATTTAACAGTGATGGACAGTTTGGCCATGAGATCTATTTCAACATTAACTGGAAAACAGTACCATTTTTGCAATAGCCTCTAAAGCCTTTTTTTTTTTTTTTCCCCCTAAAGATGCTTGTCTTTGGCATCCCTTACCAGGTCAAAATACACCCACTACACTGAGTCTTGAAACATACATAATTTCAAAATACAATAGTGTCACTGGAACTTCTTTCACAACAAAACCAGGAAGCTGTAACAGAAGTAAGCTAGCCGCCAGCAGTATTTGCATGCAAGCTTCTCATTTTGTGACCTAAGCTGAGTGCACTGGCTATGCTTCTTAAAATAAACAAGAAGAGAATGCAGCCTTGAACACCTACATTTACAGCCTCAAAACCAAGTAGAAAAGCATGTTAAGTGGAGACTTAAATTGGACACGAAGCCGTATGATTGGCTGTACGTGGAAGCAGCGTAAAGCATAAAGGCTGGTTTTTAGGCAATTTTCTCTCCCAAGGATTATTACAGTCAAAGGATGAAAAGTGATATCACCAGCTTTTACAGATACCCTCCCTGCTTTTTAAACTGAAATGACTGCAGTGAAAGAGGCTCTTAGCTCTTCCACTGCAATGCCACTTTTCAGGACAGACCCTTTCCCTTATCAGCTCTCGTGGTCAGTCTGTCTGCTGAGGACCAACAGTACTCCTGCTCAGTTATTTGCTGCCCTTCTTCAAGCCAATCCTCTGTAAGACGACTGTGGGCAGCCAGCATCTCTTCTCCTCTTCTACCAGGAAGGAGGTAATTCCTGTTAACAGATAGATGCCCTTCTCTCCCTCCTTCCCCTGTTCCTCCTTCCATAGCAGAATTACTTTCTCTCACTGTAAGCCTTGTTTTAAACATAAGTATATTTAGCCCCAGTTCATTTGGGATTCACACAAAGTTTCCGTCCTATTTAATGTCTCAGTGTTCACTGTTTGGATCATGTGTAATGCAACAGGAGCACAGAGGTAAGTTAAGTAGAGAAAAGGCGGAGGGAAAGGAGCAGTAGTACCATCCCTTGGGCAAGTCAGAATGCAGCACAGACTCTGCCAAGAGCATCATAAGGCTCTGATGTGTTATTGCACAACAGAGCAGAAGAGAACAGCCCTGAGACACACATCAATGAGAGCTTGGATGGGTTGAGCACAGCATGGAGGCCACTGTCACTGCATCTGCTGCGCTTACAGGTCAAAAATCTTCTAATGGTGCATATAATGGCCCTCAACAAAGGAGCAAGGGAGAAAAAGATGTGAGGGCTCCTCAGCTGCAGTACAACATCAGTTAACAGGATCCCGTACTCTAATAAAATCCTACAATTTTCTACACTCCAACTCTCAGGGCACACTGTGAAGAACAGTGATCTTCCCATTCCCTCTGGAAGTTACCATTGTACCAACTGAACATTCCATGTGCTCCTTTCAGTGTTTAAACTCCCAACCCCCTTAGGAGGATCCCCTACATGTCACTGCAGGGCAGCTGATAATGACATCTGGGCAACACTTCCATGCTGCAAAGAAATCCCCCGCCTACGAGCGCTTCAGCAGCACAGTGACTACCTGGACCTCTGATAGCTGGCCCATTCATATATACAAACTCCCAAGGCAAGGTCCAGACCACTCATTGTAGCACACGGTAAGCCAGATCTGGTAAGGATTAGCACTAAGAAGCTGTATTCGATTCCTCAAGAAGCAGCACTTCTGTGCTTCAATTCCTCCAACATAAAAGAAAAAACAGCACCTTCTATCTGCAACAGCACTGGAAGTATAAATAGAGCAATGAGAACAGCCCTGGCTGTACCCAGTCTGACCAAAGGCCCACTCCACACCCAGTATTGTGTTGCTGTCATCATCAAATTCCTGTTGAAAAGTAATACGTCAAACAACACTTTCTCATAATGCTTTTCCAGATTCCAAAATTCAGCATGACCCCCTTACACAAGGCGAACTACAGCATAGAGTGTGGAAATAACAGATTCTCACAGCATGAGAATACCATAACCACAGACCAGTACACTCTCCTATTCCAGACTGGAAGTCATACAGGCTAAGCTAGGATAACCATATATCCCACTGTGCTGTTAGGAAGAGGAGGAGAGACCCCAGAACAGAGTAATCACCTGTAATAAATGCTATACCTAAAGAGAAATTCAGAAGTAGGGAAGCAAAAGGCTCAAATATGATATACTGAGATGGCCCGCATGTTAAGATGGTGCAGATCTGGCCACGTTCAGCATGGGCAGACGCTCAGCAGAACAGTGATCAAAACAAACTCAGCAGGAGCTTAATATCTACAGACAGGGTTTGACAGAAAAGAACCAACAGAGGTAGTTTCCAGATAGAGCAGTAGGAACAGGCAGCGTGTCCAAGAAATAGCTATGTTGCTATTACAGACTAATGCACCAGAACCCCCCCAAGGCACAAATGATCCCAGCATCCTTGGACAAGTGAACCAATTACTGGGACAGCATCTGCAGCTTTCTGTCAATCAGTCAAAGCACTAGAAAACAAGACTGTTGCACCATTGCTGCAGTACCCTCCCAGGGAAGCAGGGGAAGCAATAAAAGCTCTGTCAACATCAGTATTCAACGCGCTTCAACTCGGCTCTGATAAGGAGGGAGCACCCTGCTCATAGTTGTAACAATTCACTGGCTGGACGGCTCCTCTCACTGCTGCCTCCCCACGTGCCACCACAGGCACAGCCAAATTTCTGCTCCTGGCCACCAAAGCTCTGTGGCAGGCAGCAGCTTGCTGTTGGCAGGCTCCCCATCACCAGCATCTCAGCACTCTACAGCTGTTCCCTCTTCTCCCCATGACTCCCAGGGTACAAGCAAGAAAGCAGCCTGTATTCTTAATGAGAAACAACAGCTTGCCAGAGGGCTGGAGCGCACAATAGCATATAACCCATTGCTCCCAGGATCAGTCGAGTAGGCCACTTCACTTCCAATCCTTTCCTTTCCTTATATAGTCTCCATCCCTGGTACTCACTGTTCCTGCCTAACCACAGCCAACGGTGTGAAAATTGCAAGCTTAAGGGAAATGCTGATTGCCGATGCCAGCGCAATGCTGCTTGATAGCAATCCAGCAAGCAGTAAGAAAGAAACCAAAATTTCCAACTTTAAGCTAAAGCTCACATGGAACAATGCACTTTTTTCTCAAAATTAAAAAATAAAAAAAGCACACACCCACAAACTTCATTCCCCTTTAGAGAAAAGGGAAATACTGAGCTCAATTCTATTCTGTCTGACAATGCAGGTTCACACTGTTAATTAAATAGTAGTCTTGGGAGTTAAGGTTGCACATTTTTGCTTGGGGTTTTAAGGCAGAAAAGGAGGAGAATTTGGAGAAAGGGCAGAAATATTGTGTGAGAACATGGAAAGACTGCAAAGCAAGGGACCCAGGAGTGCTGCTTCTTGAAAACAAAAAGGGGAGAGGCATAAATCACTGCATTCTGAATGATGCAACCCCTACGTGCAGACAAAGAAATGACTGAACAGCTCTGGCTGTAACACTTGTCATCAATGGAACTGTTTCCCAGGAGAAATTATCACACTATCTCCACTAGGTCACAACAATCTGCAAACTGTTAGGGATTCACAATCAAATTCTCCAGTGTTAGCTAGCTTTATTTAAGGAGTAATTTGCACAACAGAGCAACATATCCAGATGAGACCTGCCAGCCTGAGGCAGGATGACCACAAGGTTACTAGACTTTTGCCCACCTAAATGACTGAATTCCCTTTGTGCTCATCTGAGCAAGGCCCTGTTAATTTCCATCCTGATCCTACTCGGTGATCAATAACAGCCACAAAACTTGTATTATTTGTTTTCTCTCCACTGGCAACCGGGGTCAAACCCTTTATCATCAGTATTACAATAGGTCAAAATAAAGTGAAGGTATCTAGAATTAAGAAATAGAATGCTAAGATGGATTTAAGCAAAAGCAGATGCTTCCTAAAAATGCCCCAGGTGGTGAATTTAGAACATCCTGTTTTACAAGACCACCACTGAGTTTCTGCATTTCTTACACCATCTTCTTTAGGAGATTTACACCAGTACATTTCACCAAGTGGCTGTGTGCTCTTACCCTAAGTGTTTTTTTTACTTTTGGTTTGAAGGAGGTAACGTGGAAAGGTTTACATGAAATTGAAACACTAGTTGAGAATGGCAGTTCACAGGTCTTCTGCCTGCGAGCTTTGTAAGAACTGGGGGTTTCTTTGGGGCAACAGGGAGAAGCACAGAAGCACAAATTCAGTAAATCAATTAATATCAACCCACAACATACATCACAACTACAAAGTTTGTATTTTAGAAGTATATTTCAACTTCAATCCTTTCCTAAATTCACTGAAATAGCTAAGAGAAGTAACAGTTGCACTCCTGTACCAAGTTTGTGCCAACGTGTCCAACTAAGCACCAGCATTCCTATGAGTAAAGAAAATGGGAGACTCCAAGGGTTGCCAACTCCCACTACCTATTACGTGGCACATAACTGTTACAGTTTTTAGTTTGTGTAAGAAACTACATTCTTTCCAATAGATTTTCAGAACTATTCTACCTCCTCTGAAGCTTCGCTAGAGTCAACAAGCACAGGCACTTGTGAACGTCTTGGGCTTCCTACTAAAACAGCTGGCCAATATTATCTATTTTCTTTCAATTTCAAAGATTAAGAACAGAGATAAAGCTTGCTGGTCACCTATCTACAAGTAAAGGTGAGGTAAGTTGCCATAGACAAGGACACTGCACAAAATCTAAGTTAATCATGATTTTAATACTTACTGAACTTATTTAATACTTGATGAACCACTTAGAAATAAACACTAGTTCCAAATCTTCAACTTAATGACCCAGTTCTCTGGAATACTAAAGGACTTGCTGGTTTTTTGCAATCCTAGAGCTAAGCACCTCTACCCTCAGGATGCTAATACAAGACCTGTGAAGTCCTGCCCATGTCCTTCTTGGCACAGAAAAATAGTCATAAGCGTGGCTGAAAGAAGAAAACATTCTTTCCTCTTTCAAGCATACAATACATTAAGAGGCACTGGGAAAAAAAATGCACCCAGGATACACACCTAAGTTAGATGCTATTTCTCATTCCTCGGTTTCCCACGCTGAAGAATGGTCCCCAGGAAGGCATTTAAATAAGAGAATAGGAAAAGGATATTTAGTTCCATCCTTGAGCATTAAAATTGCTGAATAGCTCCCTTTCCAGACCATGCAATGATTTCTAACCCAAAGTTTCTATCCGATAACACCTCTCCCAGCCTGCCTAACACTCTAACCCCAGACCTCATCCTGTCTAGTCTCTCCTACACTCAGGGCTTCCTACTCCTCCTAAAACACTATCACTGCCGATTCACCTTAGGCTCTCCATCCTCCCAGGTCAAAAATCTCTCTCGTTCCAATGACCTACCCTCCCCATCAGCTCAGAGCTCCCATTTCTGTTGCAGCCGCTCAGCATCTCAGCTTTAACCAGCCTGGACACTGCTCCTGCTTCTTCCTCAGCTTCTGGTGCTCCCACTGAACTACCACTGGGAACTGCAGAGGGAGCTCATCCTTTCTGCTTCCAGCCCCATTCCTCAGTGAGGTGGCACTCACTTAAAAAAGCCACCATCACCTTGTACTTTAACAACTCATGAGATCCCAAATCTCCAGCATGGCATATGGCTGGGAGCTCTCAGTCACATAGGGGTTCTTATGTGCAGCTTTGAAAAGTTGGGTCAGCCTCCCACTATCAAAAGGCACGGAGAAATGAGAAGGTAAGCACCAGGTAAAACCTGCATTAGGTAGAATATGTTGACCTACACAGGTGTTAAAACTCTAGCATTTGTTCTATAGTTCTCTTTACAGT
The DNA here is from genome assembly GCF_023634155.1 of Falco peregrinus. Lineage (NCBI taxonomy): Eukaryota > Metazoa > Chordata > Aves > Falconiformes > Falconidae > Falco > Falco peregrinus. The sequence goes on along the minus strand of NC_073721.1, from coordinate 29,152,220 downwards.
TTACAAGCATCACAGTGAAGTCAGAAAGCATTTCTGCTGGAAGGTATTTGAAAGGTCAAGTCTCACATAATGACTTATTTTTTCTTCCCAAAACAGTAAGTTCAAGCAGAACCTTTCAAAAAGAGACAAACAAACCTTTGTACCCACCCTAGATTTCATTTAATGAAAGCATTTTACGCTTAACACACAAGCTCCTGTTCCTTCTATCCTATCCCTACACATGACCTTTATTATTAGTTACCTTTGAAGATGCTGTGCTAAAGAGGCTGTTTTTATGCTTGCAACATCCTTCACAGCTTAAAGACCTTTCTTTCTTACTCTTACTCTTTTTTTAAAAATTACTTTCTTGCAATTCTTTATCACACAGAAATTACCACAGCAGCCTTATCTATGCCATCAGCTGCACAATGACCGCTTTCTCTGAACTCTTAAGACTTCAGACGCATGCAGAAGACAGTACTGGTGGATCCTGAACTTTGGTAGCATTTTTTAAAGCCACATAAGACATTCTGTGAGTTTTTAAGGTCAAATTTTTGGTCTTTAATTCTTTTCCCTAAAATCTTTAAGTCATTTGCTAAACGGCCAAGCAGCTATATAGTCTTTCAGAGTCTCATGGCATGTATGATCAGGCATTTTACCAGTGAATTAGACTTTCTGGTATGGTAGTATATGAATCGTGCCTCCACGAGGGCTGCAAGAACACAAGCTTCCCTTGCCATGTAGCTGCTGCAGAATGTGCCAGTGACAGAGGGATTAAGGGGAGATGCAACATCACCTGATTTCCAATCTGTTTAGCAACACAAATCAGAGGGCTGAAGCAGACCCGATCAACAGTTGGAGAACCAGAAATGCCATAAGTAACAAATGCTATCAGTTATCAATATTTCAGCCACAGAAATAACAGAGCAAAGTACAAGTGACTAAACAATACCACCTTAAATATACACTGTATAAGGGCAAATGTGTTATATATACTGAAACTGGGGGGTGGGGGGTGGGGTGTGGGGTGTCTCCCCCCCAAAATATTACTGCATACTTTAAAATGTTCCACAAAGAAACCTTTCACCTCTTTAGTATTCACCAAAACAAGATTTTGAAAGCAGTATTATCCTGGTGCCTTAAATACAGAAACTGACAAAATCTAAGAAGTCTACAAAAAGGAAAACAGTATATTTTGTCCCGTGGCATTGTAAGAATCTGCTTTGATAACCCTAAAATTTAAAAAAATGGAGAAAAATAACTTCTTGATAGTGCTGCATATTTGAAGTACCTTCATTTTAACAGTGCATTCAGCATCTATCAAATTAACTAAGCTACAAGATAAGACACTGTAGCCCTTACGTTACAATAATTTGGAAACCAATCTTCAAAGCTTACTAATTGCAAAGCTCATTTTTAATCCTACTTTGCATTCAATTACTCTAATAAATAGCTATTTCACCATTATTCATTATTATATTTAAGATTTTTTTATGATCTACTCTTGCTATTATAAGCCTATATGAAAATTGCTTTTCTGTTTCTTTAAACATGGATTTGCTTAAAGCAAACCATAGCAACTGCAAAGAAGTTACCTGCACCCCCTAAGCTCAGAGTGAATTGCTCAAGCATTACTAATTTTGAGGTGGGAGGAGTTGAAGAAGTGAAGTATTTTTATATAAAAAGCTTAAATGACTCATGAAAACTCTTTTGGCATAGCTTATACGAGCTTGACAACAACATATATAGCACCTTCCATCACTCAAGTGCTGTACAAACTAGTTAAGAGTTTAATGATTAAAACCCAAGCCCCACCTTTATGACCAGCAAAACCAACCTCATTTTCACATGACAAGGAGCAGAACTCAAGATTCAACTGTGTTCATTGGGCATAACATGCTATTTCTGAGAGCAGGGAACTGGTTGTTACTGAGTAAAGTTTCCTTATCAGCTCTATAAAGTACCTTACATATGACATTCAATAAATCAGTGTTTAAAAAGTATAAGGTACCTGGCACAACAGTCCAGGAGATTCCCAGTTGGCTAAAATATCTGTAAGGGAACAGGTCAACTGACCATATCCCACTTAATTTCTGACCTTGGCCACACTTCTAGGCTAGTCACCAGTAATGGTATGCTGCCACAGCAGAGTAAAAAAAAAAAAAAAAAAGTATTTTCTTCAGTGCTCAAAGGCAAGGGCCATACACTAATCACAGATAATTGAACTGAAGCTACAAATCTAATAAAAAGGTCTATTAAAGAGGAACCAAGATCAACACGCATCTGGATCTGAATGTCTGCCTCACCTATCAGTAACTGTGCTTGGTAATCATTTTCATAGGCTAATGAAGTTACAATTGCTTTTTGCTCTTCAGCATTCTTTTTAGGATATTCCAGAATTTAGCTCCACTAGTGAACTGGTATTTCTTTTCACACTACTTTTAGCTAGAGCCAGCTTAAATATGCTACTTTTGCCACCTACAGATCTTCCTTTTTGTCACTCCTGCTTTCAACTCTCACCTCCTACACATCACTCTGTCAGCTAAATATTCTTGGTCACCTGGTCAGCACAGGTAGAGATTTATACTGTATTGAGTGCCATGGTCCTGGCCCACCGATTTAATATGAAAGAATTAATCTATAGGGAAGCTAAGGCTGGATCAGAACCAAAGACCCAGTAACAATATTGCTCTTCCTCAAGTTCAGACTTTGAAAAAGGAAGTCCAACAGAAGTAATATCATACATAAGCAATGTGCCACATAGTGGCGTATCCAAAGAACTATGAAGTATTACAGACTGCACGAACAGCCTGATATGTGTCCTGAGAGATGCCAAACACCTGGCTCCACTGCTTCTCTCTGTAATCATTGCAACTTATAATCAAAAAAGAAAACGCAGAAACTTTCTCCAAGTGCTGCTGGCCTTCCATACTGAAGACAAAGCACTCACAAAGGAAAAGCATCTATCAGTCAGATGACACACGAATGGCTTCCCTTAATTAGAGACTCACTAATAGTAGAATTAGCAAGTGAACAGAAGGCTCCATACATTGCTACTGCTTCCACCTACAACCTTTAACTCAGTTAACTCAGTTACTCTGCACCCTCTACCGACTACCTATCCCACAGTATTCCCTTTGTCTTCTCCCACTCAATTTTCTGCCTGAAACAAGCCTCCTCCTTTTACATGCCAGGTAAAATTCTCTCCCTTTCTTTCAATACTTCCTTCTATCAATTCCCTCCAGCTTCTTTGTTCCACTCAGCTCTATTGGGGGGCTTCCATTGCTATTATCCACACTGCACAACAGGAGCATTGCTTCCATCATCACACACCTTGTCATTCAAGAAGACAAGTGTGGGCTTGAAGGCCTTCTATAAAGCACACCTGATGGGGCAATCTGAGATCTCAGACCTTACAGTGAATAGCTTCTCCCTTTTAGCTGTTCATCTAGCAGTGATAACTAATTCTTCGATCCAAAATAAAAGGCCAAAGGGGAATATGCTCACATAAAGGACAGAAATGAATTCAGAAGTCCCTGTGCTCTGGTATGGAATCATCCGTCAGATAGATCAAGACCAGAAAAACAGCCATTCTTTCACATCAAAGACAGCAGCATTTGGGGTAATCAAAGAGCAGCCTTGACAGGGATAAGAGTTAATTATGAAATATATTTCAAGATAGGGCTGGCAATTAGCATTCAGTCTGCCACGTATAGCGCTCCAGAAGTACACATCTGGAGCAGCCAGGACGGGCCCTTTTACAGGGACACATACCACTCAACCCAGGGCCTTCCAGCCTGCACAAATCACCTAGCAGCTACTGAAGAATCTTTGCCTCAACATCCTATAAAAAAGAATTTGAAGCATTCTTACTGTAATTTACTCCTGCATGAGAAGATGTCCCTAAACACACAGAAATCTATAGTAAGTGTGGAGCTCTTCAGCTACATCAGAGGTGCAGACATTCCAGGTCCTTCACAGAAACCTGACCAACCCGAGTGCTGTATGCTTACTTTCAAAGCATGTGCAGTACTTAATACTGTTGAGGCACTTTACATTTCTGAAGCACTATACAAACACCAGCTAATTAGAAACAGCTAACAAGAATATCCCAAGATAGCAAATCTTAGTGTGTAGCAAGGATTTTTATTTTTTTCCCCCTAAAACAGGGAAAGTTAAGGATTGAAATATGCCTAAGTGCATGCTCGCTGAACTGCAGAACAGTACCTTCAAGCAAAAGTCATTATATTTGAGGCTTCCATATTGCCAGTGTGTAGGAAAGACCCAGCTCAGCCTGGCCTGATAGGAATGGATCTGGTTCATGGCTAACTGCTGAGAAGATCACACGCACTGTCAGGTGCAGTTTCTATTCACAAGAGATATCCACATTGTACACGCTCCTCTCCTGAACTGACAACTACGCTGCAACCATGCCTCTAGGGGCTCCGTTCTGAAGAAAACAACTGAAAAGAAATCGCTAATCCCTTAATTAGGGGCACCCACTTCACCTTCTGCAGGAGTAACTTAGAAAGTCTGAATGGGCCACATGTCACAAAAGGTAAAAATTTAATAACTGAAAGTGACTCAGGTTGTTGGTTCATTTCTCTGTACCTACACTCAGCTGTGCAAAGCTACTGAAGGAAAGTACTCAGTGTTAATTGAGAACAGCTTCACAAACCACTCATCACCGCCTTTTTCTAAAGCCATCCTCTCTCAGTTTCTGATGGAAGCTGCATTACACCAGCCAAGTCACTGATCCTAGGTCTCAAGCACAGCTCCAGGAATACACAATCAGGGCCACGTTCGCTCAAATTTTCATAAACCTCCTGTTTAATCCACAACAGCTAAAGGATTAACTGTACTTTCTAGCTAAGCTACTTCACTGCTTGCAAGGTAAGAACAGAAGCACACACCATGTCCATAAATGAAGCCCGTTAGGTGTCATTATCGATTCTGCTACCCCGTTCCTCAGACCTCCCACACAATGACTGCATCATAAACAGTCCTACAAAGCTACGTCCACTAGATTATGAGCCAAACCCCATAACACTTATCTGTCTTAAGATACCAGTGGCATGAACCAGACTATCTACCATCAATGCAAAGGTCAGAGTTAAAAGCCACTTTTTCCTTCCACTGACATTTCTAGGTTGCTTTCTTCAGAAGGAGCTGCACACACCATTCAACGTGTAACAGTCTCTTGCAGTAAAAAAAAAAAAAAAGTAAGGTTCACCTCCCTCTACCCAAGAGCCTACCTCCTTTCTACTCACAAATATCTGAGAGCGGAACACTACTGCATAAAACATTACTCCATTTCTCCAATCAAGTGAAGAGGGACTCGGGTAATAGAACAGAAAAACAAAGACATTTGGATACCATGGTGATCATGGCCAGACAAGGAAGTAAATTAGCTACCATTATGATAATGACCTGGCTTTCCAAAAGAGGTAATTTGCATGTAGCAACTAAGAAGCAAAATAAAAATGCTTTAACAGAATTGTTGCTTGCTGTTTAACCCTACAGCAATAGAACAAGCAGTCACGGCCCCCAAACAGCCACCCACATTCTTTTCATATTTGACTGTCTCTGCAGCTGCAAAGTACCTGACCAGAGCTCCCTCCAGGTGTAATGAAGCCTCACTCTGCATTTCTTCTGGTAGCACAGCAGCTTGTGCACAATCTGAATGCACCGTCTGGAAAAGAAAGGGCAAAGAATTAATTACATTGCATTTCCCAGCAATTCTACATCGAACCTGGAAATTCTCTGAAATCAGCAGCAGGGAAATAAAACAAAGTTCAAAGCTTGTCAGACAGAGGATGGGGCTCATGGTTTTGGGCTCCTAAAGAGAAGCAACACCTGCAAGAAAGAATGAGATGAGGCAAGAGAAAGGGGCCTGCATGCCAGTTTAAGCTTAACGTAACTGGACCAACTACAAACGCAAGCTTGTTGTTTATATTTAATTAATACTTTCCATTCTTTGCTGCTGTTACCTGAGGGCCTCCATAAGCTCCACAAAAGGAGTTACTTAACTTGCAGGCTCCATATGTATGAGATACCATGCTCATATTTTATAAAATCTGGACACAGTGGAGCTTTTCAGTTTCTTTGGCCTAAATGATGAGGCCAAAGGAAATGACACAAGAATCAAACAAACTGCAAGATTTTTAGTTTGATTGAGGTAGGCAGCTTAATTATATTAAAAAAATAAAAAGATCTCTGTCAAATTTTCCAGTCTCCTTAAACAGATAATTTAAGTATGAGCTTCGGAATGATCAAGCAATACACCTACAAGCTCTGATATCCCTCAACATACAGCTAGTATACTTGTGAAGTTTCCAAATCCTGTAGGTCTCTACAGCACCTACTGTTCATAGAAACTCTTAGGTGCACGAACATTCTTCACAAACACCATCAGAACTAAAAAAATACAATAGAATGATTAAATTCTCTAGCACTAGCTACCATTACGGACAAGACAGAAAAAACATACAAATTTGAATTTGTCAGTCCAAGCTATTTTTAGCTATTGACATTTAGGACAAACAGAAGGAAGACTTCAAAAAGGAAAAATTCCTTTTCCCCTAAATCTTTGTTTCTCAAAAATACATTATTGCATCGATATCAACATCTCTCTGAAAAGACACTACTGAAAGACACTACACAAACATAGAGAAATCAAATTTAAAAGAATTACATGGGTGAAGACTTCAAGATAAAGCTTTAAAAAGCCATAAGAAATAACATACAGAAGGTACACATTATTCTTTTCAGACCCTTAGATGATCCCAAAAATACCACGATAAGGTAAGGATTGAAACTAACTTAAGACGAATAAAGGTTAAAACATTTACAATAGCTGAGCATCACATTAAGTGCTGTATTTCAAATTGGATTCTCATAAATTCAACAAAGAAAAGGAAACAAACCAGCTAGGATACAGACAGCTGCCTTCAGATCAGGAACAGTAATCGTTCTAGGGAGAAACATGCTGTTTCTGATGTTACTGGTACCAGACAATGCTTGATACCTTTCCACCTACATTTTTGCTTGGCTGTAAGACTAAAATTGGCCTGTGCAAAAAAACCCCACCCCACAACTACTTGAAGGCACTGACCAGAAATAACGTGGCAATGGCCAAAACATTTCTTTGTAACTGCTATAGCTGTTAATGCAAAATACTCTGCTAAAAGATCTCAGCATTGAAACCTTGTGGGTGTATACAGCAGCACAGAGCTTTTGGGGTGAAATCAAGGCATGGAAGAAAAGGGATGAGGAGTGGTATACGAGTTCTAGTACTCCTGCCTAGACAGCCAGAGCACTAACTACCAGCCTACAGACTCCCAAACCACACTGATTTAGTTGTGAAGTCATTCACCCTAGTGGTGTGTCTGGTTTTGTGCTGAGGATTCGTAATACACATAATGAACAAAAAACACCCTTGGTGAAAGCTACCTGGATTTCTCTTTTAAATATTAATATGCTCTCCCTTGAGCCGCTTCATATCGTCACCTTTTAAATGTACTGCAGAGAAGTATGACACTATTGTGCATTCAGAACACCCACTTTGTCTGCAATAACTATGTCTGCTATGGGATGGTTTCAGACAGGACTGTAGTGAAAGGACTGCACAAACATGCCAAAATGAATGGATATAGACGTCCACTGATGGTTGCTATCATTATTTTTACTCTCATGGGGTTTTCAAACATGACCTTACTTCTGAGCCCAAGCATTTCACACCTTTCTTGTGAAATTCCAATGCAGTACACCCATCTACAACTAATTTTGTAATTGTCACTAAAAATACATTTCTCTCAAACTCGTAATTGAGCTGTACAACCCTTGCAAAGGCACCAAAGTTGCAGGGTTATTTGGGCAAAATCAGAACACGCTGAAAAGCTACCTTAAGGGAAAACAGCCTATGTATCTTTATCTCTTCTACAGAATATAGTGCTGTTCAGGCCTTGGGGAAATTCAGTACTGTACAAACAGTCAGAGCAAAGCCAATGATCTGCCTAAATCCTATTTCTGCCCTCTAGGCTAAAGCAGAACAAAGCATTCTAGGGGCCTCACAGGACACATGGAGTGCTCATGTGTAGCCCTATCCTCTTCTCTCCTTTTCCCCATTGCTAAGTTTTACCCCTTGCTGCTTAGCAGGCTATTTCAGGCTTAAGCCTCTCTCCCACTCTTCACATTGCCTTCCAGGCCTCACGTCAGTCATTCTTGGTTTTTTCAAAACAGTCTTTTCAGTTTCTAGACAGAGATTCATCTTCTGGGAAGTGGGGATTCTTGCAATGACTGTATTATGAAACTTCTTTCAGACTGAAAAGCTCTTTGTGTTTGATCAAGTAGATTAGGAAATTGGTCTGAAAGGTGGAAATTCATTTCACTTTCAATTTTCTGGCACACAGAGTATTTTTGAAGGTAGAAAAAGTTGCTGGAAGAGTTCATGAAAAGCCACCCTGCTCACCACCAGCCACAAAGTGTTATTTCAGCCAGAAGATTGCTCTATGACTAGAATTCCACCCAAATTAAAACTTCAAATGAAATCACAATGAGTCACCCCACAGACACTTACACATAGAGATCCATAGGAAATTCTTTCATCATGTGTGTTACAATGAATTCCACCATCAAATCTGACAGAAAAGAAAATGGTAAAGTAAGTATTGAGCTAGCTACAGTTAGCTTCTAGTAGACAACAATAAGGAAGTCAAACTACCCCACCTACCTACCCCTACCAGACAATAGTCCTGCTTAGATGAGAAAACCTTTAGTTTGTTTGTTTGAAAGAACATTAGACATCTTCTGAAATTAAAAAAAAAAAACACCAAACCCAAACTAAAAAACAACAAAAGACTACTGGAAACTGAGGGCACGTAATATAATTTGCTTTGAAGCACGGCCTCCCTGTATGCTTTCCCCCACTATTAGTCAAATAAAGAATACACCATGAATTCTGATGCTCTTGTATTTCAAGCCTTGTCACTAATGGAAAATTCTATTGAGAAGCATATCTTAGAAAATCATTCTTGCCAGAAACAAAGCACAACCCAGATGTTTACTTAAAGAGAAGACATTGTAGAGAACACCTGTTTTTCCCTAAAATAAATTCTGAAGCAAGAAAAGCTAGTTTGATCTCAACATGGGCTAAGCTTCTGCTTAAGACTCATTCAGACAAGCAGGAGAAAAAAATAAAAGGTGACTGTCTCTAATATTTAAGGGCTCCCAGTGTGAGGATAAGAGGCAAAGAGTATAGGAATACAATTGAAAGAGATAAGTCACTAAAGAACTCCTATTAGGTTCAGCTAATAAATGCTAACTGAATGTGTGCGTGTTCTCTGCCCAACACCACTTCAACATAAAATGCTTAACTCATGCCAACGGTAACAAGTGTGAGATGTAACTTCCTAGGGCGCTAATAGCCCAGCAATATGACTCAATAGTGACTAAGACGTCTAGGGAAAGAGTGCATGAAAGCTGGCAAGTCTAGAAAGATCATACATGCAGCTGTTGTGTCTTGGTTTCAACAATCACCTGTTTGAAAATGCTGCACTGAGACTACTTCTGTATCATCAGGCTTAAGGTCACCCAGGGATCCAGGCTCCATCCACTCCTGAACCCATTCATGCTTTTGACCTCCACAGCAATGAATGTCACAATTTAATCAGCACTCCATAAAAAGCTTTAAATTGTGTCTCCATATCCACAGGCAAAACCAATCCTAGCTACTGACATTCCCACTGTTTTCTTCCTCAGAAAAGACTAAATGTCTAGCAAACATTTTCACAAACAAGTCTTTTCCATATATTTGCCCTCATCATATCACCTACTAAGTACTTGTGACTGTTACCATGCTCACCTATACACTGAATTTATTAATCAACTGCCCTCCCTACTGTTACTAATTAAGGATAAAAGGGCCAACAGGCTTCTGCAAAACTTACTATGAATTTATATAAAATTTCTTGCTACATAGCAGCAAATCTTGGATTTTGTTTCTCTGCAAGGCAGCCATGTATAGAGATGGACAGTCTAGAAATATCTTTACTACATAACAGCTCTCCTTTTGAGTTCATCCACCACTACCCTTAATCCAGAAATCTTGTATTTCTATTGCAGAATGAAAGATGCTTTTGGGAACCATGAACACAGACATACTTTAAGGATACTCACCAAGCACTGCACACACCAGTGGGCGACAGGGCAGGTTCTTGTCTGCTGCTTTCTTCCTATGTCTCATTGGCTTCAAACACACAAAGATGAAAAGAAGTCAGCAGAAGCCTGAAGTGACATTCTGTGTTCTACTTTATTTTTCATGCAAATAGTACCATCAGCACAGGCTTCCCTTTGTCTTTTTCTCCAACTGCTGTCTCACCTATATTAATCCTAAAGGCTGTGGCTGAAGCAAAATTATGCCTGCTTTTTAGCATCCTGAATACCAGGGGTTTCTTTCTCTAGCTGTGTCACTGGAAGGCAATGTTATATCAGGAGTGAGGGAAGGGAAAAAAGAAGTGTGTGTGTGTATATAAAAATCACACAGCAATTCCTCCCCCTTGGTTAACATACTGTTTTGCTTCTGACCCAGAAGTCTAATCTGCATTCTTAACAGCATGTGCAGTATTAAATGGCTTCAGTCTTTACTGTAACAGACCGAAAACACTAATTGAATGGTAAGTTTTTTGTTTAGCGGGAATGACTAGCATCCTTGCAGTATGCTCACTATAAAGATGTTTGTTTCTGTCCTTGACTAGTGACACTTTAAAGTGCTGCTTCACTGTCAGATGAGGTAGAACTTGCCAATATCACAAACACAGGATAACCATTCCAGTTACTTTTAACTACAGAGCTTCACAAGCCAGATACCTATAGGAAAAAGCTCCAGAAAAAATACTTTCCTCCTTTAAGGTGAATCACCCCACCCAGGAAGCCAAATTAGAACATTTGTGTAACTCCAGCTGGCTATTAATATATCACATGAGGGCTAACGTTTGCTGAAGATTAAGGCAGAACGTTCTCTCTGCCACCGACTTCCTCAGAGACCTCATAATACACAGCTCCTCCCCAGCTACACAGGCCTCTGCATTCACTGACAGGGCAACCAGCTCTTTGTTCTTTACAAGAGTGAGACATTCCGAGAGCAATTTCAAAATCATTCCCCAGCTACTGCACTTCTCACAGTATTTCCACATGCCCTGGCAATCTAGCTTAGATGCCTGTGACACAGTTTTCAACATACAGGTTTTCAAAGCCTCTGTATTCTCATCCCAATGAGAAAAAACAGACCATCTGGAGGAAAAGACTCACCATCCTGTGTAGGTTTACTCGAAAATTCATGTTATCATCATGGAGAAAAGCATTTGCATACTGATCCTATTGAAAAGGGCAAGAAAAGGGAGGAGAACATGAACAGCCAACCAAGTGCCCAATGCCTTCCACCTGCTCCTCACATCACATATGTTTCATGTAAAACTCCCAACATACAGCTATAAGGTTAGAAAGCTACCTTTCACCTCCTCTTTGTACCCATCCGTGTCTCCAGCCACACAAATCCTGATCCAAATTCCACTTAAAGACTGCACTACTGCTTGTTTTGTTAGCAATTTATTTTCCATTCTCCTCCCTTGCCCATCCAAATTCTGGACTGCATACACCATGGTGTCAAGGGTTTAACAAGCACTGTGTAACAAATGAGGTGGTTCTCCAGCACACAAGTTCCTGTGACCATGTGGACAAAGGTTTATATCTATGGATATAATATATAGATATATATAAGGCATTTTGATGGACCCACCATACCAGAAGTCACTGCAGTATTAGCAGGTAGGTTTATCAGCTGTCCCACCCCTCAGACAAAGCTCATTCCAAGACCAGCTCTAAATCAAAGTGATTCCTCCAGATAATACACAGCCAGGCTGGTAATAAATATACCTGCTCTTTAATACCAGAACCAAAATGTGCCCTTGCTACGTAGAAACAGAATATCTTATCTTGTATTATCTATGCATCCACCTGAAGAATTCAAGTGCCAAAACCATTTAATTATAAGTATTTGAAATGCACGTGATTAGCTTTCAGACTGCACCCTGAAGAAACATTATTTCAGAATCCTTACGCTGGCTATCAGCCTCACTGCTTTTTATTCTTTGTTAAGAATGGAAGGCCTTTACTTGCAAGCAAGCAAAAAGCAAATACCACACAAACTCAGTCACCATTCAGGGCATCAGTCAAGCCATTAGTACATAATTCACAGGAGACGGGACCACAATCAGCCAGGACTGCTGCCATAGCTCTGATACTGCTTTCTCTCCCTACTACTAGATTTACTAGTTGTCTTACTTGTAGGTACCTATAATCACACAGCTTTCTTTCAGAGACTATTCTCCTTGGGCGGAAGGCATATGGCATTGCCCATGTTTACCATGAACAGCACAGAGACGAAAGCCATTAGCATATTACTTATCTAAAAGCCACATCACAAGGTCAATCAACACCTAAGACAGAAAAGGCTTAGGTTCACTTCTCTCTCTTCATCCCTGGAAGCGGTCTAACCCAAATAAGGTGATCCAAGTTTCAAGTTAATTTTAAACAGTACTGCATCATGTTTATTAGCAAAACGTTAAGTGCCTGAGGTCCTCACTACTCAGTACCACTGCAGATCTTCAGCTTCTGCTCAACAGGAGGCAGGGGATGTGCATACAGATAGAGCCCTGTAACACACCATCTGCTCAACAGTTTCACACAAGAAACCTACCTCTGCTATGCATGTCAGGATAATCAGACACAGCTTGCCACTGTGTAGCCGGTGCTCATCTGCAAAGAAGAAAAAACAAGTCCTCCATGAGCCACACAAGCCGAGCAATGCTAAAGAGCGAGATAGCTGTCGCAGCAAGAGAAGAGCCTAGCCTCAGAGATTCTTCATACTCCTACTTCCTCCATGACAGCTAGTGGTCTAACTACTCCTATTAAGCACTCACCTTCCAGCCTGACCATTAAATCCCACCAATTTGTCACCAGTCTGCACCAACAGCAAAGTTTCTGATTTGAACCTCCAACAGCACTGTACCTATCAGTGGGGCTTCTGTCTCATTCAGTTTTACTCCCACAGATATTCTAAACACTGGGATTAGTCCCCATCTTTCTGTCACAGCAGAGATGCACTGTTACTTCTTTTAGACAAGATGGAAAGAAAAAGATCACCTTTGCTGTAGGTTATGAAACAAGCCACAAAGCTTTGGCAGAGGTATAGCATGGTATAGCAGAATGACTCCTGAAGTTATGCCCAGAGTCCTGAGTTTTAACCCCAGTACTGAGAGACACGACCTACTTCACTCTGTGCAAAAATCACAAAAGAAGGAAGTCTGCAACGACTTAGCATTTTAAGCCAAAGGAGTTCCACCCTGATCATGCTGCTTGAATAACAAGTTTCAGAACTTTTGCCCTGAATGACCATTGGAGGGCTGAAAGACTCACAAATAGAGAATGACTAAGGCAGAAGAATGTAATTTTTATTTTAAAACTCTCCCCTCACAATTTTAATCTTGAAATACCAAAAAAACAAGATACAGCCATAAAGTAACTTAGGATGGAAGAAACCTCTGGTCCAATCCTTGCTCAAAGCAGGGCCAGCTAAGATCAGGTTGTTCAAGGCACTGTCTAATCAAGCCCATTTACAAATCTTTGTTCTATGAACCAAACCACTCACACCACACACACCCCAAAACCACAAAACCAACCAAACCAACCACAACAATATACTTATAACTAAATTCTGAGGAAGCTTAAAACTACACATTCCTGAGACCTCCAACAGCTTCTCTGAAGCATAAAACTACTAAACATGCCATCCCAGACATCTGCCTTAGTGTCAGACTTGAAGAGGGAAACTGAAAGTCAGACCACTTTCATATAAATCACATGACAGCATCTGCCAAGCTCCCTGAATTTTTGCAGGTCACTTTTACAAACAGTTTGCTCGTTGGTGTGATATGGTAATCTATAAAAATAGATAGAATGGGCTTAGCTAGCTGTTCTGTCTAGTTTGATGCTTCTGTTTTCTTTCTTATGCTGCTGAGGGACAGATATTTACTAACAAGTGTGCCCTGAAGTGTGCTGATTTCATCTTGCTGCAATAAGTAAGATGAAGAAGAATTTCAGAATGGGAGAGTTAAGTCTCTCCCGTGTCTCCTTACCTCAGCTAAAATGTTTAAGTGAAAAGTTTTCCACTCCAGCAAAGCAGAAAAAACAGCCTCAAAGAACTCAGATATGCTAGAGCCTTGTTATTTTCCTATTGTAAGGCCTCCCTGTATGTTTTTGTAGGTGCTGCTACCACTTCCCTCTATAAGGATCATGCTGTAAAGGCTCCTGTGTCACATCAAGTACTCTGCCTTCAGCCAATGTGTTGTGAATATGCCATTTTCAGCAGTTACGGGGCAGCTGTGCAGGCAGCTACCTGCACAGACACTGCATACTTTCCACAGCGTCCTTCACTGAAAGGAACACAGCAGACTGCCTCCCCACTTCCTACAGGGAGTTGTATCAGTACAAACTATTTTATGGATAGGAAAAAACGATGCAGAATTTTTCCTTCTCCCATGGCAGCTGCCTCTGACTGACACAAGACAGAAAATAAGAGGAGGATCTAGTAAATGCAATCTATTAAATTATGCCTTCCAGGACAAGACCAAAACAACTGTCCAGTCCTGGATGAGGAATAAACCAGTCTCCCCTCTAACTGCTAC